>NC_136907.1:59127407-59217080 GCF_949606895.1 Notothenia rossii | reverse complement strand
AGACCAATTTAAAGCAGAATCTGCCTGTTTGCAACAGGGCTGCAACAGAGGGTATGAGCAGTATGAGGCATGGCTATAATGAGCGATCTGTTGTTTTGTATAGGTATGGCCCTACAATATATTTTTCCAATATAGCATAATAGGTCCACTTTAAGTTCAGCTTTTATTTCTAAGAGTAACAAAGTTATTCAGTTATTCAGCTTTAAAGCTACAATTTCCTAAGGCATGAGCTCTTATGTGTAATACAATACATGTTCCTCAAGGTGTTCTTTAAGGCTGGTCTTCTTGGTCAACTGGAAGAGATGAGGGATGACCGTTTGTCCCTCATCATCACTGGGATCCAGGCAAGAGCAAGAGGCATGCTGGCAAGAGTGGAATTCCAGAGAATTGTTGAAAGGAGGTCAGAGGAATAAAGAATATAAAACACAAACCAAATAAATGATAACAATTATACAACATGATGTTATACGTATCAGTGGATGAAATAACGTTGTTTTATCTTTGACAGAGATGCACTTTTGGTGATCCAGTGGAACATCCGTGCCTTCATGGGGGTCAAGAATTGGCCCTGGATGAAGCTGTTCTTCAAAATTAAACCTCTGTTGAGATCGGCTGAATCAGAAAAGGAAATGTCCAACATGAAGGACGAATTCCTGAAGCTGAAGGAGGCATATGCAAAAATCTGAAGCTCGTAGAAAGGAACTTGAGGAGAAAATGGTTTCTCTCGCTTCAAGAGAAGAATGACCTGCAGCTCCATGTCCAATCTGTGAGTTTAACAAGAGCTTTCTTAATATTTTAATGCAAAAAGTGTAATATAATCATTTATATCCTAAAGATCATGTATATGGAAACCAAACCTATGATATTTTGACATACATTTCTAAAATTTAGGAGCAAGATAATCTTGGCGGATGCAGAAGAAAGATGTGAGGGCTGATCAAAAACAAAATTCAGATGGAGGCAAAAGCCAAAGAGCTCACGGGAAAGGCTGGAGGATGAGGAGGAGATGAATGCTGAAATGACTGCTAAGAAGAGGAAAGCTGGAGGATGAGTGCTCTGAGCTGAAGAAGACATTGATGACTTAGAGTTAACTCTGGCTAGGTGGAGAAGGAAAAGCATGCCACAGAGAACAAGGTATGACAATGGCCCAGCTATTCCTTCAAACTAAATGCACAGACAAGAAGCACATGTACCCTTTTATAATACTTATCATTCATTTTTCAGGTAAAGAACCTGGTGGAAGAGATGGCTGGTCAGGATGACATCATTGCTAAGTTGACCAAAGAAAAGAAAGCCCTACAGGAAGCCCATCAGCAAACACTGGATGATCTTCAGAGTGAAGAAGACAAAGTCAACACTCTGACCAAGGCCAAGTCTAAGCTGGAGCAGCAAGTGGATGATGTAAGAATTCTGCTTTGTGTTAATGCAAACTTGTATTCAACGTTTTCATGAGATCTTGCATATTGCATATTGGGAATAACTGCTTGACTTCCTATAATGATATTGTCCAGCTTGAAGGTTCTCTGGAACAAGAGAAGAAGATTCGGATGGATCTTGAAAGGGCTAAGAGGAAACTAGAGGGAGACTTGAAATTAACCCAGGAGAGCCTAATGGATCTGGAAAATGACAAGCAGCAACTTGAAGAGCATATGAAAAAGTAAACACAGTATTCTAAAGTATTACAGTTTGTCTGCAGAAAGGATGACCAGCTTTTCTAATTCATACTTCTGCATTTCACCACAGGAAAGATTTTGAGATCAGTCAGCTCAGCAGTAAAATAGAAGATGAGCAGGCTGTGACAATTCAGCTTCAAAAGAAACTGAAGGAGCTCCAGGTAATGGATGACTACGTTTTTTTATTTATTTTGGTAGAAATGAACCAGCAACTTAATAGTTCTGCCTTTACAGGCTCGCATTGAAGAACTAGAGGAAGAGCTTGAAGCAGAGCGAGCTGCTCGAGCTAAGGTGGAAAAGCAGAGAGCCGAGTTGGCCAGAGAGCTGGAGGAGATCAGTGAGAGGCTGGAGGAAGCTGGTGGAGCAACATCTGCCCAGATTGAGATGAACAAGAAGAGAGAGGCCGAGTTCCAGAAAGTCCGCAGAGACCTTGAAGAGGCTACTCTGCAGCATGAAGCCACTGCTGCCACACTCAGGAAGAAACAAGCTGACAGTGTGGCAGATCTGGGAGAGCAGATAGACAACCTGCAGAGAGTCAAGCAGAAACTGGAGAAGGAGAAGAGTGAGCTCAGACTGGAGCTGGATGATGTGGTCTCCAATATGGAACACATTGTGAAGACAAAGGTTTGCTAAACTAATACACAACTTCTAAATACTGTTGACATGCAGATATGAGGACATTTGGGGTATAATTTCAAATGTTTATTTTAAATGTAGACAAATCTGGAGAAGACATGCAGGACAGTGGAAGATCAGATGAATGAATACAAGACCAAATATGAAGAGGCTCATCGCTGCATTAATGATTTCAACATGCAGAAAGCTAAACTTCAAACAGAAAATGGTATATTTGTTTGCTTCATAACTAACTGCTGTATTTGATCAATAATAAGACAATTTTCCCGTTAAAAATAAATAAAAAATAATCGTGTCTACTAAGAAAACCAGATAAGATGTGTTGCACTATCAACATCTATACTATACATGGTTTGTTTGGACAATAACAAACATGCATTTGCTAATTCAAGGTGAGATCACGAGGCAGCTAGAAGAGAAGGACTCTCTGGTATCACAACTGACAAGAGGCAAAATGTCCTACACCCAGCAGATTGATGACCTCAAGCGACAACTAGAAGAGGAGACCAAGGTGAACATACGTTTCAGGCCTTGGTTACAGAAAGTTTCAACAAAAGCACATGACAGTGTTGCTCATTCATCTTGGTTTTTTTCCACAGGCAAAGAATGCTTTAGCCCATGCAGTGCAGTCTTCTCGACATGACTGTGATCTGCTCAGGGAGCAGTATGAGGAGGAGCAGGAGGCCAAGTGTGAATTACAACGAGGCATGTCCAAGGCCAACTCTGAGGTAGCTCAGTGGAGAACTAAGTACGAAACTGACGCCATCCAGAGAACCGAGGAACTGGAGGAAGCAAAGTAAGACATTTTGAGATCCTAATTCATTATTTGATATGTAGTAACTAAAGAGACAATTTATTTCGTCTAGCAGATCAGCTTTTTGTTTGTGTTATATTCCTACTAAAATGTAAGACGAACAAAAAGTTTGTCTGTTGGACGATCGAGCAGCCAGTCATTAGTTGTACTACTTATAATATATCCAAAAGAAACACTTCCAGGATTGTTAAAATATTTGAATGATCAATTTCTAAAGGAAAAAGCTGGCTCAGCGTCTGCAGGATGCTGAGGAGGCTGTTGAAGCAGTGAATGCTAAGTGTTCCTCTCTGGAGAAGACCAAACACAGGCTGCAGAATGAGATTGAAGATCTCATGGTGGATGTTGAGAGGTCTAATGCTGCTGCTGCTGCTCTGGACAAGAAGCAAAGAAACTTTGACAAGGTATAAACTACCAAGTATTTGTGAGCATCCAAAGTATCAATTGGCAGTGTAGCCTTTATACCCTCAAAAATATCATGAATTATATTTAAATTGATCTTTAAACCTGCTTTTTAAAGTATTGTTCAGCTTCATGCTTACAACAGTTACATCTTAAAAATAGATCACACTACAGAGCAAACTTAACAAATCAGCTGGGGGTTAGACTATTACTAAAAGGAGCCCTAACAGTTGAAGATACGATTAGAAAAAGTCTTTTGGCATTTTAACTAGCAGGCTAAATTCCTCAATTTCCATATCCACTTTGGCCATCTGTAAAGTGTGTCATTTGGTCATTAAGGGTGGAAATGTCTCTTCAGTCAAAATATGTCTATTCAACAGCCCTTAAGCACATTTTGTCAAGGGTAGTGTGAGATATATATATTGTCCGCCTTGGATTGCCATTTTCAATATTAAGAGAATTTGTTTGATTCAATACAAACTCCCAAAACATTTCCTTTCTCCAATCATCTGGCACATATACATGTATCTGTAGGTCCTGTCTGAATGGAAGCAAAAGTATGAAGAGTCTCAGTGTGAGCTGGAGAGCTCTCAGAAAGAGGCCAGGTCTTTGAGCACTGAACTCTTCAAACTGAAGAACTCCTATGAGGAGTCTGTGGATCATCTGGAGACCATGAAGAGAGAGAACAAGAACTTACAGGGTAAGATCGACTGCCAAGACTTTTGACGAAGTTAACGTGGACGTAAACATTTCATAAACTTTTTTTGGAAAGCCACTTTAATCACACTGCTTGACATTCCACAGAGGAAATTTCTGACCTCACTGAGCAACTTGGTGAGAGCGGAAAGAACATGCATGAAGTGGAGAAATTAAGGAAACAACTGGAACAGGAGAAAATGGAGATCCAGTCTGCTCTCGAGGAAGCGGAGGTACTGGCCCTCATAATGAAACATTTAAAGTAAAACCCTCTACTGTAATGTATCTATAACTCTGTAATCTTCTGTCTGTAAGGCCTCTCTGGAGCATGAAGAGGGGAAGATTCTAAGAGCCCAGCTCGAGTTCAATCAAATTAAAGCTGAAATTGAACGCAAACTAGCTGAGAAAGACGAGGAGATGGAGCAGTGCAAGAGGAACCTGCAGAGGACCATTGACACCCTGCAGAGCTCTCTTGAAGCTGAGTGTCGCAGCAGGAACGAGGCTCTCCGTTTGAAGAAGAAGATGGAGGGAGACCTGAATGAGATGGAGATCCAGCTGAGCCAGGCAAACAGGCAGGCTGCTGAGGCTCAGAAACAGCTTAAATCTGTCCATGCACATCTGAAGGTAAACTAGGAAAGGCTCACTTTCTTCAGATGTTTTCCATTCAATTGAACTATTTACTGAACATTGATCTGGTTGATATCATCCCGTTAAGGACGCCCAAATCCAGCTTGATGACTCTCTTCGATCCAATGAAGATCTTAAGGAGAACAATACCATTATTGAGAGACGCAACAACCTGCTTCAGGCTGAACTTGAGGAACTCAGGTCTGCTCTGGAGCAAACTGAAAGAGGACGCAAACTTGCTGAGCAAGAGCTGCTGGATGTTAGTGAACGTGTGCAGCTACTGCACTCACAGGTGAGTCCTAATTATTTATTGCAACATCCTCGGTTAGTTTACTTTTTTGTTGTAGAAAAAAACATAAAAGCTTTACTTTACAAATATGTTCTCATCTCACATCCTCAAAAAAATGTAGAACACTGGCCTGATAAACCAGAAGAAAAAACTTGAGGTTGACGCATCCCAGCTTCAGACTGAAGTGGAGGAAGCAGTGCAGGAGTGCAGAAATGCCGAGGAAAAGGCTAAGAAAGCCATCACTGATGCTGCCATGATGGCAGAGGAGCTGAAGAAAGAGCAGGACACCAGCTCTCACCTGGAGCGCATGAAGAAGAACATGGAGCAAACCATCAAAGACCTGCAGCACCGTCTGGATGAAGCTGAACAGATCGCTATGAAGGGAGGCAAGAAGCAGCTGCAGAAGCTTGAGGCCAGGGTAAGAGAAATTTGCCAGTATACAAATACTTTCATAAATACCTTTGTAGGACAAACATTAAATGCATATTTGTAAACCTACAGTATACTGTTTTAAACAACAATTATCAAATTCCTCCATCAGGTACTTGCTAACTTCTAATGCTAATCTTCTGTTTGATTTTGGGAAGACTGTTTACAGTGGGTTTATCAGGGCTTTATGATGTTACGATGCCATGGAATTAAAACTGAGATTCAATGTTGAAAAAAATGGATTAGTGTGGCTTTGCTGCTTGTGCAGCCAATGGAATTCCAAATAAATAAGTTCCTGATGTTTTCAGGTGAGGGAGCTGGAGAGTGAGGTGGAGTCTGAGCAGAAGAAGAGCAGTGACGCAGTGAAGGGGGTCCGTAAATATGAGAGACGCATCAAAGAGCTCACATACCAGGTGATTTTTTTTTATGTGCATATTACCATGACCTATACAAAAAGCAAATGTGTGTGTACTTTCATTGCTTCAAAATGTATATAAAATATTCTGAACATTCTTCACTAATAATCACCTTCTTTTTCATAATGTTGTTGTAAAAAACAAGATGCTTTAGAAAGAGTAATCACTTTTCTTTCTTATTCCATTGTTTCACATAGACTGAGGAAGACCGCAAAAATATGGCGCGTCTGCAGGATCTGGTTGACAAACTGCAACTGAAAGTCAAAGCCTACAAGAGAGCTTCAGAGGAGGCTGTAAGTGTGGGAAAAGCTTTCTCTAATCTGTGCTATGTGATCACGATCTACACTACGTGTCATTAAGGATTCAAATTGACTTACCTTGGCAAAATGTAAATTGGGGATTCAAACAAACTTTTGAAGGCATCATAGAAGATAGAGAGAGTTCATTGAATATGTTTATGTTAAGGTCATGAAATATATCAGTCTTAATTGTGACTTGACTTGGACCAATATGGAAACTACAAACCAATGTTGAATTAACTACACAAAGAGACTGGTTATGGCCTTAAGTTACATTTCCCCAGGTTGAATGCCTCTGGTAGTAATAATGGGCCCTGTGTTTCGTTGAATCTTGTAGGAAGAGGTGGCCAATACTCATCTGGGCAAGTTCCGTAAACTGCAGCACGAGATGGATGAGGCTGAGGAGAGAGCTGACATTGCTGAGTCTCAGGTCAACAAGCTGCGTGTCAAGAGCCGCGATGTAGGCTCCAAGGTAAGAAGCTTCTCTTCACTTCATTAAAATATACACAGTATTTTTCACCCTGGTAACCATTTCTATGTAATCCATTCAAGCCTTGTTTTATTTTAAACAAAATCAGTATTTAATGTTATATATGTACGGTAAATCATTTCCAATGGTAGTGAACAAATCAGACCAGACTTTTAAATATCAATTTTATTTTTATGTTTTTAGTATATTTTATTTTATTAGTTTAAATGAGTGCAATTTATTGGGTTAGTGTTCATGTCAATGTTGTTACACAAAAGGCACCATGACATTAATGCTAACTACAACTACAAAAGGATCGAAACGGTTATTCTTTTAAAAAATATATATATTTTCTGCAAATGTTACGTTTGTTTTGGTGATTTGACCATACCATATATAAAGTGATAGTTTGATAGTGTAAAAGGCCCTTACGCTGTGTGGAACAGGCTAATGGTTTGGCGTTGTTTGCACACTCACCGACTTTGTTGTCGATCTTTTTTAAAGGCACATTTTCTTAACATTCTAAATATTGTTGAAATCGTGTTGAAATACATCACTGTCAGTACCACTTACTTGTCACCACTATCTTTAGCCAAGTTACTTTCAGTAAGACTTGATGTTGAGTCTTGTTGGTCCTCCGTCACTAATCTCTCTTTGTCTACTCTCTTATCATTCTTCATCACAGAAAGGGCTAGAGGAGGAGTGAAACTCGCAGACGGCCACCTAAGATCTTTGGGTTCTCCTCTGATGTAGTCCCCTTTGTCTTTAAAGTAACTGTAGAATTAAAAAAAGTGCAATCAAATGAACGAACAGAGTCCTCATTTACTTCAATTAGGTGAACTTTGTACATTAAAGGTGGGGTAGGTAAGTTTGAGGAACCGGCTCGATATACACTTTGTGTTATATTCCATGGAATGCTCTAAACGTCCCGATAGCAATGAATATCTGAAGTGCTTTGACAAAAAATCCATAAAAAAATGTCATCTGTGGAAGCCGTACTACTGTAAAAAGCACGACCAATCATTTTAGCCGGCCCGGCTAAAATAACTGGATGGCCGACCTGCCTGTCAGCCTTCCATCTGTGCACAAACTTATCTCGTGCCCTCATTGGTCATGTTCGTGTGTGTTGGAGGAGGGGCTCTGTAAGGAAGTGGCAGATTTTTTCCGGCTGTGTAAATTCAAATTCTAGCGCACTCGAGCTGGTTTCTCCAAAATTACCTACCCCACCTAAAGGTCTGGAGCAGTAAGGAGACCTAACATGCAGTTTGATATGTTAAACTGACCGGCTATCACCACATCACAATGGATACTATCACATTACTGGTAAATGGATTTCAGTAGATGAAGATTATTAGAAAACCAATCAATATCTTACACACTCATGTGTTCACTTCCTGTGGAGGGTTACAAGTGACGAGGGGTTACTTATAACCAGCTCGCTCCTGCCACCTTGTGCTGACACTCTGAACTGTTTTCTGACTGTTATATTGATGCCAAGATGTTTCTATCAATCTTTATAACTAAAATTAGATTTATTGTTTTTACTGACACAAATAAATCCTAATAGCTCTGTTACTTGTTTGTGGGATTATCGTGCTTTTAAAGTGTTTTGTTGCTTTTTTCCAGTCTTGGGCCGACAATAGTATTGGCTCAGATTTATACATCAGGTTGACAATATATGAGAGCAATATCAGCATGTTTAATGCTGTGCCTTAATATATAAAAGACCTTTCCTTACCACATCAATTGAACTGTAAACAAATCTT
This sequence comes from Notothenia rossii, assembly GCF_949606895.1. Taxonomy (NCBI): domain Eukaryota; kingdom Metazoa; phylum Chordata; class Actinopteri; order Perciformes; family Nototheniidae; genus Notothenia; species Notothenia rossii. The sequence goes on along the minus strand of NC_136907.1, from coordinate 59,208,567 downwards.
TAAACAGAATCCAAAATGAGAAAATTGCAGCTACACCTAGAAATAATCTACTGATGGTTTAAAAGTTATTTCAGAAGTCTTTTTACCTTCTCCATAATAAACCTAAGGTAAACATGTATTGTAATGTATTTCTTTGGCAATTTAAACACTGGTTTAAGGAAACCAGAATGTTATTAGGATTAAGCCAGATTCAACCAAGCCTGAAGAGGACTTTACCCCATCATCACTGTAGAAGAGTACATTTGAAAAAGAACAAAACAATGATTTCCTTCATGATGTGACATGATACAGAGTAGTTTGTGCAAAATTAGCCTGAAAGTCTATTAAAAAAACAATTAATTGCAACACTTTTTAAAATCTTAAATCAATAACTTGGCCGACTATTTGAGACTGCTATTGAAATAGTGGAAGGAAAAGTCATTTTTTTCTTAAAATTGCAGGAATTTTACATCATACCTATATGAACTTCTCAAGTTATTGTACTTTATATTTTTGTTTAAACAATGAATGATTAAGAGCAAGCTTTACATTACTGAGGTTTTGATGTACACATATGAGTTTGGTTTTATGTTATGCATAACTGTGAAACATAGTTAATCGATTTGCACATGAGTTCAATTAACATTTGTTACATTCATTGATAACCATAAACAGTCAACAATATGTGTTAATGTTACAATAACATGCATTATGTAACCTGTGATGACTTTTGATTAAAGTAGCGTGCAATTAATATAATCAAATCCTTTTTTAAACTGGATCTATGACTTACCTACCGTACTTCATCACGCAGCAGCACAAAGGAGGAACTGATGCTCAGCTTTCTCTGCCACAGGTATTCCAGTGAAGGGTAAATATCAGCTTGAAACGTGTCTTCAATGCTGACCTTGATCTCACATGGCCCCGTCCTTCCAATGTTTTCTATATTTGCAGAGAGATTAAAGGGTTAACACATAAATTGCATAGTGTTATTCTTTGTCATCCACATGCTAACGGCAGACAAATTAAATAAGCAATGGCTCAGTGTTGGATACTGACTTGAATTGTACAATAGACTCCTCTGTCTCAATGATTAACATGTAATCTATGGTGTTAAGAAATACTTAAAGACAAATTAGCAGACAACAGCGACAATAGCATATCAAAGTTACAACATTTTTTCTTTCAATCACAGATATAAGCCGCCAATAATTAGTACAACCTCAGAGAATTCTGCTTATTAAACTGTGCTGAAACAACAAGTAGCGGATACAAGTCTGAAATTGGACAAAGAATAGTTGAAGAATTTTTCAGGGAATTTAACATCTGAGATGGAGAACGAGTCCAACAATTGCTTTGTACTCATCATTCTCATTTGATAGAATTAGCTACACTTCCAGATAGGAGAGCAGGAAAAAATAACTCAATATTTTCTTTCCTTCCTCAAAATCGATGTTAGTGTTTTCAATTGAAGTTCCATTAACACAGACTGAGTAAAGGCCTATTGTAAGAAAGTAAATCAATTGTATGTACACCATGGATTTGAACAACCAACATTTAATAATTACCATAATGAAAATTAAACATGAATCCTTTGGTCTACAACAAACTCAGGTATATTGTCATATTGAGCCACCTGTTACAAGTTGTCCATCGCAACATCAGACTCTGCCCTTCTCAATCAGTGTGAAATAATCCAGACAAGAATTTCACAGGGTTATCTTTGTCCTCAAGGCCAAAGGAAAGAGAACAATGCCATGATGAAACATAGAGAGAGAAAGGGTGTGTACCTAGCTGGAGACCTGTGATGAGTGATCATTTGCCTGAACGTAGCTCTCACTCTACAACAGCTTCAGCACTTGTTTTTGCAACTTTATCTTTCTTATCAGGAATTCTAACATGCCAGATCCAGAATATTTAGCCATTCATCTTGCTTTTTTATTCACACCTCTGTTTGGGAAATAGAAAGGAGACAGTAAATTGCCTTATGCCTGGAGGAAAGGAAGAATGATCCAGGAAGAATGATTCAAAAAGAAGGTTGACCCTTTAATTAACTGTTTGTGTCTTCAAATATAAACGTATACAGGGATTGCTTTAAATCATGCCATGTTTTAAGATCTGGTTGGCAAAAAGGTTCAGCGGGTAGGTTACATAAGAGGATTCAACCAGGATCTTCTTGTCCAGATACAAAATAAACTGCAAAATAAATATGTGGCCTTTTTTGTCAAATCCGATTGATAAACATCCTTTATTAAAGGAGGACTGGTGACTTTTAGCTACGGCGTTTCACTTTGCATTACAAATATGTAATAGTCAATGTTAAAAAGGTGTTCTGTAAATAGGACGCATAAGACTGTCTCCTTCTACACTTTTAATGTATACATGTATTCCTTATGATTCTTATTTATTTCTAAATGTTTGGTCCTCAAAGAATGCAATTTAATATTTTAGGTCAGAGACTGAATACTAACTAGAAGATGCACAGTGAACATTGGTGGCTGAATTTAGCTGAAAATGCAGAAAAAGCTGAACATGTTATTAGCTGAATGGTAGCTGCTTTTAGCTACAGAGACCAAGTAAGTGTGTTGCTGAACTTAGCAGAGAAATGCAGAAAAGTGAAATTATTTGAATCAAATTGTTACAGCTCAAATGCATTACAATGACTTTGTTGAACACTTGAAAGTGAAATGTTAAACTGGAAGAGGAGGAAAAATAGTGAAGAAGCTTAATATTGAAAAGAAAAGGTTTTAAAAAGGTATAAACAACAACATGTATAGCCTCATTGTCCTGAAATAGCAGAATAAGTTAATAGTTGAATAGTTTGTGCAGCTGAAAGTAGGCTGAAGGAGTTAAATAACAGGTGTAAGTAGTAGTGAATGAATTTGTATTAAGAAGAGAAAAGAAAGTAAAAAGGCTAGGGAAAGCAGCAGAATATTTGACTGCAAACTTTTCGACTAAAACCATACGTCACCAATAATGTATAAAATATGTGGAACCTGTTGAAGTCAGTATGAAGTCTCCATCAGACAGAAAATAATAGGCTGAGACAGTCTGTTAAAGTCCAGTCTGTCAGTGTTTGTTTCTGTTCCTGAGCACCTACTCATAACACCCAATCATAACACCTGTGAGTGTGTCCAGAGATCAATGGTTTCCATGGTGTCTGCTCTGATTGGATGATGTCACTCACGTGTGTGTGTGTGTGTGTGTGTGTGTGTGTGTGTGTGTGTGTGTGTGTGTGTGTGTGTGTGTGTGTGGGTGTGTGTTTTTGTGTGTGTGTGTGTGTGTGTGTGTGTGTGTGTGTGTGTGTGTGTGTGTGTGTGTGTGTGTGTGTGTGTGTGTGTGGCTCCAATCTGCCCAGCAACACCATGACAACCAACTGCAGCACTGAGTCGCATAAGAATGCATTGGGGATTATATCTGACAATTTTGCCACCTGTTCAAAAACTATGGCTCCTATAAAAAGATTACCAGACCGTGAGCATCAGGGAACACCAATGAACTGAAATATGTTTTTGTTGTGGGTTTTGTGTGTAAAATGTGGAGATGGGAGCAGTTTTTTCTAAAGTGTACTTCTCTCTGCTCTGAAGAAAGATCCGGAACAATTTAACATGGGAATCAATTGGGAGCTAACTGGACTTTTTGTATCTTCATGCCCTCAAGAGGCATTTTTTTTTAAATATTTCTTCTTAATTCTTTTTTATTTTCCAACCTAGGAGAGGTTTTCCTACGTTTTTCATGAAAAAATATGTATGAGGACTGTAGGGTTTGGGAATTATGGCAAGTTTAAAACATTTTTTGGGGAGAATTGCTAGCACTGCTCCACTCTGTTTTGAGATCAAAGCACTCCAGAGTTAATGAGCTGCTCCATCCACTCTAATGTTAAAATCTGAAAAAGGCCTCTCGACCAAGCTCCAAACTAAGTTCAATATCTCAAAAAGTGTAAAAGATATCAAAAAGAACAGTCAAGTTTGAATAGCTGAATGTCTTGTGATCATTTGAAAGTTGGAATGAAGTGTCTAGCTGAAAGTATGTGGAAGGAGTAGCATTTGGCGCAAGGTGTAGGAAAAGACGATTTGAAGGCATCTCCCATTGACTTCAATGTTAAAAAAAGAGTTTAAAAAGCTGAATATTTAAAAAAGTATGAAATATTTTTGAAAAGTTGAAGGTTTCCCATCGATTCCTTAACAGGCTGAATAGTTTAATATTTGAATGGTTTCTGTAGTTGAAAATAAGCTGAAGTTATGGAGTGCCAAAGTATTGGCTCATCTCTCACTGACTTCAATGTTAAAAAAAAGAGTTTAAAAAGCTGAATATTTTAAAAAGTATAACATATTTTTAAAAAGTTGAAGGTTTCCCATCGATTCCTGAACAGGTTGAATAGTTTAATATTTGAATGGTTTCTGTAGTTGAAAATAAGCTGAAGTTATGGAGAGCCAAAGTATTGGCTGAAATAAGGGGAAGAATAAAGATTTGAAGTACTATAGTGGAATGCTGTGGCACAGCATTCACACTAACTATTCAAGAGTAAAGTCCTCCAGTGACCTTGTAAATTCAAGCTACAGCACTTTATCTATCAGAAAATAAAAATGGTAGTACCGTGGCAAGATTAACTTATCAGTTTTCGAAATATGCAGATTCCAACATATAGAGGTTTTGTATTAAAAAAAAATGGACAATAAAATAAAACCGCCAACTGTACCTTTTCAGTCTTTGGCCCTATCCTGGTCATTGCCCCATAATCAGGAGTTCAGTCCACACAGAGGTCCGCAGTCTGAATAAGTGCAAAGAAGAAAAGGCAAGAGATGAACTAACTCCTTCCCTCCACCAAGCTCAACACCCCCTTAGAGGTGACCTTTCACAACAACATTGAACATATACTATCAATAGCTCTGCAAGCTCCAATTTCAAACTAAAGTGAAGGAAGGCACAGCACACATCCTCTTATCTAATAGTAAAGTCAAAGATACAAGGAATGTGGATAGCGGAATGGGACCCTTAATATACAACTCTATGCTATACTGTACAGCCTGTAATAGACTGAGGGATAGGTAAAGGAGATGAGAGTTGTAGTTTGAAGGCAAGCAGGGAGAAACCTGGCAAGATGTGATGTGAGGGAAAGGAAGACATCGGAGGTTTTGGTTGCATTACTGGCCAGCATGGTTTACACAATTTAATTTTTACCAGTCAGTTTCATGATCAAGCCTTATGTTTCCAGACCGAAAAAAAGTATATTGGCTGTATCACAAAGCTCCTGGCTTCAATTAATTACATGTTGATAAGTCTCATTTTTTCATATTCCATCTTGTATACAAAAAATATAGTTTCAATACCGCATTACATACACTACATAGAGTACATACATGTTGGCACATTGGCTTATCGCCTGTTGCTGCTGATCAAAAAATAAAAATGTTTCCTGACTTGCAGAGTCACAAGCTTTCGCTATGCTGCCCTTGAACCAACTAACCCCAGAAGGCAGCCAGGAGGCATTTCACAAGTTATCTTTGTGCTCACGGATAAAGAAAGGTTAAGAAAACAATACCATATCATCAGAGGCAAGGAAAGGGCAATTGCAACAGGTAGCCCTGGATAGAAGCGTTGAGTACTGGTCAAAAATAATTATGGTTATTCATCTGTATCAAGTATAAATCTGATTTTAAAAACACAATTTCTAGCAAACAGAAGATCAAGTATTCTTGTCTTGTTATTTTTTTTTTACATTTTTCTAAAGTATATAAATCTTTAAATACGTAATTGAAAACATGGAAGCTAAGAAAAATCCCTGCTGCAATGTAGCAACCAATCCTTCTCAGAGTTATGGAAACAAAAGTTGGAAAGTTTCCTATTCATTTGTTCTAATAATTGCCAGAAACAGGCAATCATTCCTATGCCAGTGATGGTACAACTTTATCTTTATAGAGTAAATAAACCGGGTGAACTGTAATACAAATGGCATGTCAGGATCACATACTGTACAAATATCTTTATTTTTGGCTACTGTTTGCTTATTTCATGTAATGCAAAGACCTAAACCAAAATGTTGAATACTTCATACTAGGGCTGTATCCGAATATTCGGCTATTCAAATATTCGTTTGTTGGCCAACTATTCGGGTTTCAATTTCATTATTCGGATGTTCGTTTTTCTTATACTATATTTATACTTTTGAATTGGACTGTTAAAATGCGGAAATATATACAATCTCAGCCTGTGCTCCTTACATCGCGTTCTCACAGTCACGAACGCAAACGGCACGCTTCACCTCGTTTCACATACCTGAACACAAAATGCCGAAGACTTCAGCTGTGTGGGACCATTTTAAAATTGGAGGGCGGTAAGATATGCCAAATATGCGACAAGAAACTGGCCTATCACGGTGGCACAACAACTCTGAAAAGTCACCTGGATGCTGTAAGTAGTAGCCTAGCTTAGCTTAGCTGTTGTCAAGTTGCCATGATGAAGCTGCTTTATCCGCCGTTTAAACAGTAACGTTACACATGATAAAATCGTGCACTTACTTTGCTTGGAAAATAGTTGCAAGCAAGCAACCGAATTGTATTTTTATATTAGTTTTTCAATTTTATCCGAATAGTGAAAATAATAGGAGCAATGTGGGAACATCTGGGGCTAAGGCAATTATTGGCATACAGTTCGTTCATTTTTTTTCGTTCTTCATTTATTTAAATACTGTTTACTGTATCGGTAACAAGTATTAGACTGTTAGGCCTACTGTTACGGCTATGTTATTAAAAGTATTGTTGTTATAACAGAAATATGTGTTTTGTATCTTCAGATTGTAAAACGTAGACGGAATTTGGAACCAGATTTGGCCCCCGGGCACTGAGTTAAATGCAGAGAACACATTTAGTTTTAATGTACGCGAGTACTGAGACAATAAATAAATATAAATTGTAATAGTATGCTCTTTCTGCGCTTCTGCTTAACAGCGTGTTGTCAGGTGTCTCGGATTCAGAGCGTGTTATGACATCTTTTGGAAAAAAAATTTAAAATAATAATCTCTCCGCACCGAATATTCGAATATTTGCAGCTGATTACTACCGAATATCCGGAGCCCCAAAAATGGTATTCGGGACAGCCCTACTTCATAAAAAATATTGGTAATAATGGTAGTAATGTTACTCTAATCTAAGATAGTTGCTTAGATTTATACATGCAATGAGGAGACTGTGGCTCCTGTATTGGCATCCAAACAGTTAACAGGCAGTATCTGTGAACAGTGATGAGTGTTAAAAAAAGAAGGATATCACAGCTGTGACCTTGGCCTCGTCTTTCCTACCAGCAGACAACAGCTGTAGCCCTTTGATACCCTCAACAGAAATGTATTTCACACCCTATCACATGACAGACTATTGTTGAACTTTATATCCCTAGATGTTTTATGTCACATGAATCATACTTTGCTGTGACCTATGGAATGCCATTTAAGCCTAAATTAAATAAATACATAAATAATTTGATAAATACATACAGTTGCAAGAAAAAGTATGTGAACCCTTTGAATCTACCTGGATTTCTGCATAAATTGGTCATAAAATGTGTTCTGATCTTCATCTAAGTCACAACAATAGACAAACACATTCTGCTTAAGCTAAAACAACACAAACAATTATATGTTTTTATGTTTTTATTGAACACACCATGTAAACATTCACAGTGCAGGGTGGAAAAAGTATGTGAACCCTTGGATTTAATAACTGGTTGACCCTCCTTTGGCAGCAATAACCTCAACCAAACGTTTCCTATAGTTGCATATCAGACCTGCACAACGGTCAGGAGGAATTTTGGACCATTCCTCTTTACAAAACTGTTTCAGTTCAGCAATATTCTTGGGATGTCTGGTGTGAATCGCTCTCTTGAGGTCATGCCACATCATCTCAATTGGGTTGAGGTCAGGACTCTGACTGGGCCACTCCAGAAGGCGTATTTTCTTCTGTTGAAGCCATTCTGTTGTTGATTTACTTCTGTGCTTTGGGTCGTTGTCCTGTTGCATCACCCATCTTCTGTTGAGCTTCAATTGGTGGACAGATGGCCTTAAGTTCTCCAGCAAAATGTCTCGATAAACTTGAGAATTCATTTTTCCGTCGATGATGGCAATCTGTCCAGGCCCTGAGGCAGCAAAGCAGCCCCAAACCATGATGCTCCCTCCACCATACTTCACAGTTGGGATGAGGTTTTGATGTTGGTGTGCTGTGCCTTTTTTTCTCCACAAATAGCGTTGTGTGTTCCTTCCAAACAACTCAACTTTGGTTTCATCTGTCCACAGAATATTTTGCCAGTAGTGCTGTGGAACATCCAGGTGCTCTTTTGCAAACTTCAAACATGCAGCAATGTTTTTTCTGGACAGTGGCTTCCTCCATTTTATGACCAACTTGTGCAGAAATCCAGGTAATTCCAAATGGTTCACATACTTTTTCTTGCAACTGTATATATATATATATATATATATATATATATATATATATATATATATATATATATATACATATATATATATATATATATATATAAATATGCCTATGAAATACATTCTGAAATAAATAAATGAGGCAATAAATATGTATACATGTACATTTAAATACACATTTATTTATTTCATGGAACTTTTATTTCATAATGACACATTTATTTATTTCAAGAGACTTTTATTTCATAATGCAGGGCTCAACATTATAAATGGCCCGCTGGCCCGGAAGCACTATTTAGACACCCCGGGGCAGCATAACGTACTTTCCACTTGCCCGCTCGGCCCACAAAAAATATTGCTTTAAAAAAAAAAGAAGTGTCCTGTGGTATTGGTATTTTGACCAGCAATTTTGTTAAATTGTTTTGTTTATTAACACTACAACATAGCGTTTCGTGAGTCGGTTGTCATTGTTGGGTGAAAAGCAAACAGCTGTTTGCTGCGGAGCGCAGGGCGAGCAGGCTCCTGTGACGGGGAGCGCGCTCCTTCACTACAGACTATCGCGCCACCTAACCATTCGCCAAAATGTTTTTGATACCACCGGTAACCGACCATGCCCCGGGCAAAAAACTATCTTCAAATAAAAGAAAGTCACCGGAGGAGTTAACAACCTCTTAAGCCCCAAGCCTGTTTTTCAGGTTTCAGGCTCGAAAATGACATTCCCAGAACAAATGACCATATCTTCCCTTCTAAAAGGGTTAAATTAATAATCTTTTTTCTCAAAGTAATGATAAACCTGTGAGTTGGATGTAGAAAAGTCAGAATCAATATATATGTCTTTTATTTTAAAGAAAATTCAGATTGAACATGGTAAAAAACTGTAAATTATAGTGTCTGTCCAAAACGTATTTTGTACTTATAGTGAAAACTAACCTTGGATGATGGATTAGTAGACTAAAAGATTTAGGAATCCAAAGTGCAACATATAATAAGCACCCTGTATCAAGATTGATGCGAAACAAGTGATATTTGACCTTTTTAGACAGATTTAGCAAAAGAAAACTCTTCTGGGGCCATTTGGGTGGATTTTCCTTATCTCTAGCCCCCCTTCTTCGATTTTGACATGTGACATCTCTTTCTGACCGTTATAGAATAGAATCTAAGGGAAATTGTCCCGCACACACTCATGTTAAAAAAAAGATGGCGTCTTCGCGCATTCAATCTTGCTACAGATCGTAAGAATGGCCTGCTCTACTATTTTAAAACGGAATTGTAGTTTTATTGCTTATAGATTATCAGAACATTTCAAAGGGGACACAGCCACATTGGATATTAACCTATGGATTAACTACATCATCGTTGTTATCGTTTTAATGCCATTGAAGACCAGTTTTGACCAGACAAAGACGAAGGTAAGCCATGTTAGCGTTGTGGGCTACCTAGCGCCAATTGTTTTGATGTACGTTTTTGTTGATAACGTTGCGAGTTTGTATCTTTCAGTGTTGAGGTGCGCACCGTTAGATTCTGTGTCTTTACGATCATAAACGATGTGTTGGATGTGCAGCTAGGATAAGTAATAAGGGAGCTAGGAGTGATTTTCGGTGCAGTAATAGGTTAGCATATTTCGCTCGGGGCTAATTCAGAGGCGCAATGTTAGCATTGTGTGTTTTTTTTGAAAAAAAAAATGAAAAAGATCACTTAAATTAGTTTTTTCCCATTATATGGATATAAAATATTCATAGTTTATTCAATATTAAGGTTCCTTAGACGTTGTTTCCTGCAAATGACGCAATTTCGGCCCCGGAACTGGGTCCATGGGGCTTAAGAGGAGAGTGACATGAGGGAGCATGAGAAGAAGAGGGAGAGAACGTTTCAGCCAGCTTGATCGATGGAGTTGGCTTCTATAGAGTGGTGCAGTGACGCGTCCTAAAACCCTTTTATAATCCATCGATTCGATTTATGATTTGAAAATTATAAAAGTAGGGTAGACATGTGGATATTATCCGGCTGAACAAAACGTGCATTTATCAAACAGGTTTATTTTCCACAGACCTTATTTCCAGCTATTTTCCAAAACCCTGTGGAGAAATCCCATTGCTTTTTTGTAGAGGGAACCAGCAGCTTACTTCCTGGTTTTAGGACGCGTCACTGCACCTCTCAATATGATGTCAATATAAACAAGGTCTTCTGTCGGCTCAATGCCGACCTTTGCTGACAAGTAAGTGAAGAGTAGAGAATATAAAAGTATTGGCTATAGGGAAACAAATGTCCTAGCAGTTTAGGATAATGAAGGTTCTAATCTAATCTATTACATAGCCATTACATTTCTAACTCCTAATGACAGGAAGGCAGAAAGCGCATTATACAAATAATAATACTCATAATAATAGCAGACATTACAATAACAATGACCACAATATAATTATTTTAATAAATCAAATATGAAGAATTGAGGAAAATGAGGAAGAACTGATGATTCAAATGTTGTAGTACAAGTAGTAATATAGTTAGTGCATACATTACTATTGCAACAAATGTGTTAATTTTCTTCATTATTAGTCGATTCTTTTTGGACTAATGCTCCGGGCCAGTGGTTACAATGGTGGGGCCAGTGATAACATAATTCCACCGGCCCGGAGGGCAAGTTGTATTTTACCCTTAATGTCTACCACTGTAATGACACCTTTATTTATTTCAGGGGACTTGTATTTCATAATGACACATTTCTTTCTTTCAGGGGACTTGTAATTTCATAATGACGCTGTCCAAGTTCAAAGGCAAGAGGGTGTTCATATGTAACATAGTTCATTTTCATCTCAATAGAGTATAGAGCTTTGAAATATGTCACAAATTGAGGCAATGATGATGATCTTGTGGTTGCCCTTCAGGAGGAGTAGTCCAACACTAATCTTGACAAGTTTCGTAAGTTTTAACATGAGCTTGATAAAGCTGAAGAGAGAGCTGACCATTCTCAGGTCAACAAGCTACGTGCCAAGAGTTGTGATGTGGGGTCAAAGGTCAGTCATTGTCATTCATTTGACCCTTTTTTATATTGGGCACACACAATGTGGTAATCCATTTGCATGTGACAGTTCTTAAATCTCTGTTGCTACAACATCTCTGAGCATTGCACATTTACAATTGATTACAAAATGTACCTTTAAATCCCATTGACCTTTTGAATCAAACTCTTTGTTGAATGTTTCTCTCTTATTTCAGAAAGGACATGATGAGGAGTGAAGCTCATAGAATGAATTCTTGTTTCTGAGGCACCTCAGGTCTAATGGTGTCTCCCTAAGTATGTTTTTCAGTCGAATACAATTAATCTGCATCTCAAATTGTGCATTGGCTTTTTTTTTTAACTTTTTCTTGTGTTATTACTTTGGAACAAAATTATAGGATACTGGTGACACTTATTATCACATGTTATGTGTGGAACACAGTCATACTTAGACTGATGTTGTCAATACTATTACAAAATTGAAACACATTTCCATTAATAAATTATATCAATGTTAGAATTATAATCTCTACGTATAATAATACAATAGAATTGTAGCTTAAAACCCATCACTGAACAACATCTATAATCTGATACCTTATGAATATGGTATATCAATTTGAATTGTTATATTATAGGATCATATTCAGGTAGAATATTCCCAAAAAATTGCTTCGTAAAAAACGTTATATGTTAATAGTTGCAGGATTTAACCGAGGCTGCTTTAAAATGGCTGGATATTCATTAGTTGTATTCATTTACCAAAAATGAATATTAAAAAACGTAATAAGTATTAAATATACCATGCTGGAAGCTTACCAGGATTCCAGGTGACCAGCATACATGAAATACTGGTATGAGTATTTAAACTAGAGAACATAAATATATAACAAAGATTCATTGTGTCATGTATTCTGGTATCTACCAAAATAAAGACATTGTATAGTGTTCATAACAGTATTTTTTTTTCACCTTTGGTGAGCTACAGTTAGCTAACTTCATGTTTAACACAAAACCTCTAATGGCATTACATTGACAATTTTAAACAAAACTTAACTCTCAACTTGTAAGATAACGTTAAGTTAACTTACCCTTAAATAACTACATCACGTTTTTCAGGGGAAAAACAAACTGCAGAAAACGTTAGCTACTAACTGTTGTTAGCTAAGACACGTAGCTCTTGAAAGAAGAGCTCTTCCTCTTGGAAGTAACATTAGCCTCCTAGCAAACGTAAGGTTAAGTTACTTTAACGTAACGTTGTAAGAAAGCAAAACGAACCTTCGAGAAAGCTTTTATTTTCAGACTTGGTGAAATTGTGTAGTGTTGCTTACCTCCAGAAGGACTTTTAGTGCATTTCCCAACAGACAGAGCTGTCAGAGCAGTTCCTCTCAGAAGAGCAGCCGCTGGGCAGAGTCACAGAAACGCTCAACTGATCTTCACTCCCCGAGTTGAGTAAAGTTGGAACGATATTGGCAGATTCGGATTTCACGGATCAATAAGTCATGAACAAAACGTTGTTCAGACACAAATTACGTCTCCTAAGTACCGTGGTAAGGTTGACAACAAACTACAATCACATGTTGATAAAAAAAAGCCAATATGCGCCGTCCTCCGAGCTGGACACATTCAATTGGTCTCTTTCCGCAGCCGGAGAAGAAACGAGTGCTCAGGGACCGTCTGCAAAGTGCAACTCCGAAAAAAGAGAATACAATAATATTCAATCACTTCACTATTATACAGTATATTTCTACCAAACTCACTACACATATCAATAGTCTCCTGTTTGTCATACTACAGCAGAGAGTTTGGAAGAATATGGTTTTGATTAATTTTGGTGAATATTTATAATGTAAAATCCTCAATAAATATGGCATCATCTTCAATAACGTTACTATTATACAGTATATTTCTCCCAAAATCACTACACACATCAATAGTGTCCTGTTGGTCATACTACAGCAGAGAGTTTGGAAGAATGTGCTTTTGATTAATTTTGGTGAATATTTATAATGTAAAATCCTCAATAAATAGGCTATGGCATCATCTTCAATAACGTTACTATTATACAGTATATTTCTACCAAACTCACTACACACATCAATAGTGTCCTGGTGGTCATACTACAGCAGAGAGTTTGGAAGAATATGGTTTTGATTAATTTTGGTGAATATTTATAATGTAAAATCCTCAATAAATATGGCATCATCTTCAATAACGTTACTATTATACAGTATATTTCTCCCAAACTCACTACACATATCAATAGTGTCCTGTTGGTCATACTACAGCAGAGAGTTTGGGAGAATGTGCTTTTGATTAATTTTGGTGAATATTTATAATGTAAAATCTTCAATAAATATGGCATCATCTTCAATAACGTTACTATTATACAGTATATTTCTCCCAAACTCACTACACACATCAATAGTGTCCTGTTGGTCATACTACAGCAGAGAGTTTGGAAGAATGTGCTTTTGATTAATTTTGGTGAATATTTATAATGTAAAATCTCCAATAAATATGGCATCATCTTCAATAACGTTACTATTATACAGTATATTTCTCCCAAAATCACTACACACATCAATAGTGTCCTGTTGGTCATACTACAGCAGAGAGTTTGGAAGAATGTGCTTTTGATTAATTTTGGTGAATATTTATAATGTAAAATCTTCAATAAATATGGCATCATCTTCAATAACGTTACTATTATACAGTATATTTCTCCCAAACTCACTACACACATCAATAGTGTCCTTGTGGTCATACTACAGCAGAGAGTTTGGAAGAATATGGTTTTGATTAATTTTGGTGAATATTTATAATGTAAAATCCTCAATAAATATGGCATCATCTTCAATAACGTTACTATTATACACTATATTTCTCCCAAACTCACTACACACATCAATAGTGTCCTGTTGGTCATACTACAGCAGAGAGTTTGGAAGAATGTGCTTTTGATTAATTTTGGTGAATATTTATAATGTAAAATCTTCAATAAATATAATATAATCTTCAATATCTTCACTATTATACAGTGGAGTGCTACCAAACTCACCTCAGACATTAATGGTCTCTAACTTGCTACACTACAAAAGTGTATTTGAAAACGTATTTTAATGGTCGTTATGTTATTTTAAAAATAAAGTGTATTGTTAAGTATAAGTTACTGTCAAACAGGAGACCCCTTAATTTTAACCAGAAGCTATTGAAATTTAACTCAAATAAAGATCTCCTATTTATTCATAACCATTGCACTGTTTTATTGTTCTTTCATTAATTAACTTACAGACTGAATATATACATGGTATCACCTACATCAAAGCAAGATCCATCAAAAGTAGAACAGTCTTTTAATCATCAATAAACTAGACATCACACACATTGATATATACATATATATGTTACACATTGTATATATAAATTAAGACATGAAACAACTTGTTCATTAGCTATGAAACAGTAAAATAAAGTTAAAATTGAAAAAAAAAACATTTCAGGCTTTTCACCTATCTTACTGTACAATATTAATGAACAAATCTACAATGTAATGTCTGACATGGAAAACATCATGAACATCTGTGACTAATTTAATCTGTAAAGGAAAATATATTTAACATCTTAATTAAGAATATAAAAATTTAAAACTATGGACAGGTGATTATTAATCATTACTTCAGTTGCCCAAAATCTTTAGCAAAGCTTTTTTCTGGATTTTTGTTTGTTTTGTACAAAATTCAGCTTTCATTTTGCCGAATTGAAATCACTGGCTGGGCTGGATTTCCCCCCACATGCCGTTTATAAGCGCACTAGTTCTATTGTGGTAGTTCTAACTACAAGCCTTACCTCCCCAAATCCTGGTACCTCTGGTAAAAGTTACACAAACTCTTACATAGCCTCTTTAGTTAGGGATGATACACAACACACAATACCACGGGGTATCTTTTTTTGGTATTAGTGCAGCAGTCATTCCGAGGCACTGCGTGTGAAACCATCTTCCACAAGTTTCACACTGAATCTACATGGGGATAAATACAAGAAAGATATTAAGAAAATGTCAAGTTTAGGACACTTGTAAAGCAGGCATATTCATTTATATTTTATAGAGATTATACTTTTTTTTTTAATATAAATACTTGTTGTTATTCAGGTTTCTCTGTACTGTGCTAAAACTTTAACAAATTATAAGAAAAACAAAAGGAAACCTGTAATGCATAAAAATATACAAAATGTCATTACTTTTATGTTATTCCTGAAATCTAACTCCAGATGATCTACATATTATCTATTATTCAGATTATCTTCTGGAGTTTCAAAACAATTCATCATTTATTCTCACCCAAACAGCATCAACAGCAGTTGTGGGCAGGTCCTCAATTCCACAGAAGGAACAGAAGTCATCCTTTGAAACTGAAAAAATAACAGGTGTATTACTGTTCAATTTACAGGAAGGGATCCATATATTCATTTCATATTTTTGGCTAATACCTGATCCTTTGAGAATTTCTTCTGCCATGTCTCTTCGTAGATTTTGAAGAGATTGTTTTGATGAGTTGATGTGAAACGTCTGTGGTATTTTCGGAAATTCCTTCACTGTCATCTTGGCCATCTGGACAGATGGTAAAAATAACATGACGTTATGACGTGTGTTTGAATTTCCCTTTAAAATAAAATGCTTTATTATTAATGAACACAACATGTTGCATTGAATCACCTGCATGACAAAGGATCCACAACTGGTGGCATCTTTCTGGAAGGTGTGGGTTATCTTTCCAGGCTGCCATTTAATGCTCACCCAGTCCTCTTTTCCCAGTCTGTTCCGGCGCATCTTGAAATACTCTCTATAGAACAATAGGAACATTTTTTACATTTGCGCTTGCTCTTTGCCTTTACCAAATGTGCGTTTAACCAATGTATTTCCTGTAGTATTATTTTATATTACCCAAATTTGTAACCAGCCTTTCTGGAGTCCTCAACTTCATTTGACCCTTGCAGAGGATCAACCACATAAATGTGGTTTGAAAGGGCATGGAGGTACTGTTTTAAAAAGTAGCATACCGTATAATTAAACCAAACCTTTTTCAATATGTCAGCAGTAACAATAATGTATCAGCTTTTCTTCAAAAATGAAAAACAAAGTTAACTAATAGATTCATATTATTAAAATCCCTTCAACTTTTTAGAAAAGCTATTAAAAGTAATACTAAAATAATAACTACCCATTTTAAATGTGTATATTTAAAGACTTAAAAGTATTGAAATAATTAAAGATGTCAGATCAGATGAAAGAAAGTTGCACAATTTGGGGTCAGAAGACTCAAATCTTTAGTGGAGAAGTAGCGACCACCAATGACAAATGGTTGAATGAGTACTTATTTTGGACTACATTTTATATTGTTTACCTATGATATAGATGAAGAACTTGAAGAAATTAAAACTAAAAGAAGCATTTTTAAATCAATCATGAGGCAAAGATGCATTTCCAAAATGGGGCTGCATGAGATACACATTTTAGTCTTAACTCTGTCACAGTATATGAGTAATGTATTACAAAAAAATAATGCATGCTGTAAAAAAAACATACATGCTGTAAAAGCAGCTACAGTATAGCTGTATACTCACCACAAACTTCCAGTGCACATTTCTTATATTGACAAATCCAATGGCTCCATCATATAGATCAAATGTGACCGGAAAAAATTAGGGAATATGTAAACACAAGTGTTATTTTCTATAATATACAGGTGCAAAACAATAATTTCATTTACACAGTATTAATTTATTATTTTTCTCAACAGGAACAAGAAAAAAAGGGAAGCTTATATTCTAAATGTATTCGTTAAAAACAACACAAATGGCTCCAAAAACGACATACATGATTATAATAACGGTGGAAGGTGCCTGTAGACACAGTTCAGTCTCCTTTCTCAAGCCTACAATACTAAAGGGATGAAAATACTTTGAACAATCAGTTTTACTCACCTTTTTTAGCTCTTGCCTGGCCATCTGCTCTCGTGTGCCGTGTAGGATTACACCCATGGTGTAGTGATCCAGGTGGTATAGACGGCCAGCATTATCCTTCAGGTTGAGGATGCCTCTAATGTAACATTCTATTACCTTTTGGATAAATTGTAGGGGAAATAATCATACAAAAATGCCAGCTAATATAGAGGCCAAAGTCGGTTTTAATCACATCATTGTCAGATCATTTTAGAATGGATCAATTATGCAAAACCTTTGCTAAAACTGGTCTATCTAAAGATGGACTGGCCTAACAATTTACTTGGATATCATTTTGTGTAGCACAAATTACATACTTTTTGTCAACAATTGAATCATTAACATATGGCTTATGTGAGATGAGCAGTCCGGTACAGCATAAGTTTTAATAAATACTTGCCTCGCCTATGATGAGTTCATCAGGTCTCAAACTCTGAAATTCTCTGTGCCTCAGGGTGAAATTATGCTTCTCTTCAGCATGTCTTACAACAGCCACAACAACTTCAGTTGGTTTGCATGTCCAAAGGGCATCAACCTAAAATGAAATGAACAATGGTATCATAATAACTTCGTACAGCATTTGCCATTAATTCAATTTTAAATACTTTTAATGCACATTATACTTTCCTTACATTTCATTATTTTAGATTTTGTACGTTTTCTATGAAAGATTGCCTCATGCTAAAACGTTTTTAATGCTTTCTTAACATTGTTTTTATAGCTCGAAGAATTGCTTACTTGTCAAATTAATTTGTATCTGTTTAAAGCATACATTTTAATATAGAAAAACAATACCTCTGTTGCAGGCTTGGATCCTTTACTTGTGGGGTCATTGCTGCTGTTCTTCACATCTGTGCTGCTCTGAATATCTTCGCCAGTGTTCACAGTTAACTTTGCTCTTTTTGGAACTGGAAGAATGTCTGGAGTGGTGTAATATTTGGAGCTGGCAGTGCGAGGCTTTACTCCATCTCTCTTTGCCCAACCTTCCTTGGATTGACTGATGTCTCTTGGTAGCAATGTTTTGAGGAGTAACTGCTCAGATAAGTGATGTGCCATTATGTGTTCTCTGTACCTCCCCTGTAGAGAGCCATACATTTTTCTGATGTATGTCGCTGGCCTCAGTCGTCTCTGCTTTTTTAGAATAGAATGTTTGACTATTCCAAACCATCTCTCCACATGGCAGTTTGTGTCCCTTGTTTTACTTTCTTAACCCTTGTGCCCTCCTTGGGCATTATTTTACATTTTTCCTGACTTTTTTTTTGGATTTGGTGATCATTTCAGCTGTGTTACAGCTTTTGGCATGGATTTTTGCAAGAAGTCTTCTTTTGAGTAACATTTTTGAAATCCAATGTCGTTTACTCTTACATGTTTTGTATACTCTCGTGATGCATTTTGCACCCTCTGGACCCCTTCCTGGCAAAAATGTACACGCCCATAAAAACTGCAATTAAATTATCATACATCAACATTCAATAATTTTCAGGATTTTAACCCTTTAAACGCCTGTTTCATTATTTGAATTATTTCATTTCTCTCAAAAATGCCTCATTGACTTCCATTCAAACCACATTTTTTGATCTCACTGCCATTGCAATATAAAACCATGCATTTTGTAATGTCAGCATTTCATTTAGAAGAAAAGTAGTGATATTTGATATTTCTACTCTATTCCAACAGATTAAACCATTTTCCCACTGTAGTCCGATGCATGAAATTCTTACATTTTTGCCAGTTATATTATGGAACCGTGTGACTAACAGGGGGCCCCGAGAGTGGTGTGTGTGTGTATGTATGTGTGTGTGTGTATGTGTGTGTGTGTGTGTGTGTGTGTGTGTGTGTGTGTGTGTGTGTGTGTGTGTGTGTGTGTGTGTGTGTGTGTGTGTGTGTGTGTGTGTCATTTCCAGCAGCAGACCAGCAGGTCCTGCAGCATGTGACCTGGTGCTCTCTCAGGTGATAGAACAACTATTTTTTAGGCCTGTGCACAACCAGCACACACCTCTCCTCCCTCTCCCTGTGTGTCTGTGTGTCTGTGAGAATCTGTAAGCATGCACGGATCATTTCATGGGTAAAAAAAGGCCATCTTTTGAGGGATGTGTTTGATGTGTCTTTGAAGAGCTGCTTGATTACAACTGTTAGTGTGTTTATGCACCTGGCTGCCAAATAGAAACATGCAGTTTGACCAAGGGCTTATTTCATTAGTGAGCAGAGAAGGAGAAAGACCTGGAGCAAAGAGAATAGGAACTAAAATGAAGAAGCATGTCAGTGCAGAAGAGACTTCAGAAATAATCTTGTAGCCTTCTTCTGCCAGCGAGCTTCAGGACTCATCTGAAGAAGACACAAGGTTCGAGGGGGGTCTGACACAGAATGCTCTCTGGTGTCCAGCATTTCATCAACTCTCTGCTGTAGTATGACCACCAGAAGACTATTGATGTGTGTAGTGAGTTTGGTAGAAATATAGTGTATAATAGTAACGTTATTGAAGATGATGCCATATTTATTGAAGATTTTACATTATAAATATTCACCAAAATTAATCAAAACCATATTCTTCCAAACTCTCTGCTGTAGTATGACCACCAGGAGACTATTGATGTGTGTAGTGAGTTTGGGAGAAATATACTGTATAATAGTAACGTTATTGAAGATGATGCCATATTTATTGAATATTTTACATTATAATTATTCACCAAAATTAATCAAAAGCACATTCTTCCAAACTCTCTGCTGTAGTATGACCAACAGGACACTATTGATGTGTGTAGTGAGTTTGGTAGAAATATACTGTATAATAGTAACGTTATTGAAGATGATGCCATATTTATTGAATATTTTACATTATAATTATTCACCAAAATTAATCAAAAGCACATTCTTCCAAACTCTCTGCTGTAGTATGACCAACAGGACACTATTGATGTGTGTAGTGAGTTTGGTAGAAATATACTGTATAATACTAACGTTATTGAAGATGATGCCATATTTATTGAATATTTTACATTATAATTATTCACCAAAATTAATCAAAAGCACATTCTCCCAAACTCTCTGCTGTAGTATGACCAACAGGACACTATTGATGTGTGTAGTGAGTTTGGTAGAAATATACTGTATAATAGTAACGTTATTGAAGATGATGCCATATTTATTGAATATTTTACATTATAATTATTCACCAAAATTAATCAAAAGAACATTCTTCCAAACTCTCTGCTGTAGTATGACCAACAGGACACTATTGATGTGTGTAGTGAGTTTGGTAGAAATATACTGTATAATAGTAACGTTATTGAAGATGATGCCATATTTATTGAATATTTTACATTATAATTATTCACCAAAATTAATCAAAAGCACATTCTTCCAAACTCTCTGCTGTAGTATGACCAACAGGACACTACTGATATGTGTAGTGAGTTTGGGAGAAATATACTGTACACTAGTAACGTTATTGAAGATGATGCCATATTTATTGAAGATTTTACATTATAAATATTCACCAAAATTAATCAAAACCATATTCTTCCAAACTCTCTGCTGTAGTATGACCACCAGGAGACTATTGATGTGTGTAGTGAGTTTGGGAGAAATATACTGTATAATAGTAACGTTATTGAAGATGATGCCATATTTATTGAAGATGTTACATGATAATTATTCACCAAAATTAATCAAAAGCACATTCTTCCAAACTCTCTGCTGTAGTATGACCAACAGGACACTATTGATATGTGTAGTGAGTTTGGGAGAAATATACTGTATAATAGTAACGTTATTGAAGATGATGCCATATTTATTGAAGATGTTACATGATAATTATTCACCAAAATTAATCAAAAGCACATTCTTCCAAACTCTCTGCTGTAGTATGACCAACAGGACACTATTGATATGTGTAGTGAGTTTGGGAGAAATATACTGTACACTAGGAACGTTATTGAAGATGATGCCATATTTATTGAAGATTTTACATTATAAATATTCACCAAAATTAATCAAAACCATATTCTTCCAAACTCTCTGCTGTAGTATGACCACCAGGAGACTATTGATGTGTGTAGTGAGTTTGGGAGAAATATACTGTATAATAGTAACGTTATTGAAGATGATGCCATATTTATTGAAGATGTTACATGATAATTATTCACCAAAATTAATCAAAAGCACATTCTTCCAAACTCTCTGCTGTAGTATGACCACCAGGAGACTATTGATGTGTGTAGTGAGTTTGGGAGAAATATACTGTATAATAGTAACGTTATTGAAGATGATGCCATATTTATTGAAGATGTTACATGATAATTATTCACCAAAATTAATCAAAAGCACATTCTTCCAAACTCTCTGCTGTAGTATGACCAACAGGACACTATTGATATGTGTAGTGAGTTTGGGAGAAATATACTGTATAATAGTAACGTTATTGAAGATGATGCCATATTTATTGAAGATGTTACATGATAATTATTCACCAAAATTAATCAAAAGCACATTCTTCCAAACTCTCTGCTGTAGTATGACCAACAGGACACTATTGATATGTGTAGTGAGTTTGGGAGAAATATACTGTACACTAGGAACGTTATTGAAGATGATGCCATATTTATTGAAGATTTTACATTATAAATATTCACCTAAATTAATCAAAACCATATTCTTCCAAACTCTCTGCTGTAGTATGACCACCAGGAGACTATTGATGTGTGTAGTGAGTTTGGTAGAAATATACTGTACACTAGTAACGTTATTGAATATTATTGTATTCTCTTTTTTCGGAGTTGCACTTTGCAGACGGTCCCTGAGCACTCGTTTCTTCTCCGGCTGCAGATAGAGACCAATTGAATGTGTCCAGTTTGGAGGACAGCATGTATTGGCTTTTTTGGATCAAAATGTGATTGTAGTTCGTTGTCAACCTTACCACGGTACTTATGAGACGTAATTTGTGTGTGTACAACGTTTTGTTCATGAGTTATTGATCCGTGAAATCCGAATCTGCCAATATCGTTCCAACTTTACTCAACTCACTCCCCGACCGTTAGTGCCAGTCAAAACCATTAATAGTTCCCTGATCTGTAAATTAGAGGTGAACTGTGCTTTTAGTGCTGATGAGCTTATCTCCATGTTTGACTCGAAATGTACCCTAATATTGGATTCTGTTGCTCCTTTTTTACGCTTAGATGCACCAAAGTTCTCTCAGAGCCGTGGCTCAATGACTGCACTCATGCTATCAGACGCAGTTGCAGGCGCGCAGAGAGAAAATGGAGAAAGGATAAACTCCATGTCTCCCTAGAAATCCTTCGTGCTTGCCTTTCCGACTACCAGACGGCAGTCAAAGCAGCTAAAAACAGAGCACCTTTCTCTGTTAATCTCCAAAAACAGCCATAAACCTCAGGTTCTTTTTAATGTCCTCAACTCTATTATTAATCCCTGTGATGTTTCTTCTATTGTGCCATCACCTACTCTCTTTGAGAAGTTTCTTACATTTTTTATTGAACAAGTATCTGCACTTAGGCTAGCCCACACTAGTGCTACCCCAGATCCTGCTCCTTTTCTGTGCCCTGCTGTCCTCGACCACTTTGAGCCTGTATCCCTCTCTTCTCTCTCGGATGTAGTCAAGCACCTGCGGCCGACAAACTGCACCTCAGACAGCATTCCCTCTCGCCTTCTCAGAGATGTTTTCAAATCAGTTGGAGCAAGTATTTTATTACTAATAAACACCTCTCTTAGCTCAGGATGTGTCCCAGCTGCCTTCAAACATGCCGTGGTCCAGCCACTACTTAAAAATACAAATCTCGACCCCTCCATTCTCGCAAATTGTAGGCCCATCTCCCAGCTACCTTTTTTTATCTAAAGCCCTGAAGCGAACAGTCTATGTCCATCTGCAGTCGTTCTTAACCATGCATGGCATCCATGAAAAGTTTCAGTCTGGCTTCAAACCTATGCACAGTACTGAAACAGCCCTTTCAAGAGTTTTTAATGATCTGCTCCTAGCCGCCGACTCAGGTAGCCCAGCTGTCCTGGTACTGTTAGACCTGACAGCTGCCTTTGACACTGTGGACCATAGCATCCTGTTGTCATGGCTTGAACAGTCCACAGGCATCACAGGCTCTGCCCTTGCATGGTTCAGGTCCTACCTGACAGACCGTAAGCTTCTCAGTGCAGCTAGGTGCCTTCTCCTCTGCTAAAGCCCCTCTTACCTGTGGGGTTCCCCAAGGCTCTATCCTGGGCCCCATCCTCTTTTTACTGTACATACTGCCCCTAGGTTCAATTCTCACTAAACACAATATTCCCTTCCACTGCTATGCTGACGATGCACAGATCTATCTGCCTCTCAAAGCAAATGTCAAACACTCACTACAGCAGTTGATGGACTGCTTGATAGAGATAAAATCCTGGCTGAGCAAAAACTTCCTTAACCTCAACGAGAGCAAGACTGAGGTCATCTTTTTTGGACCCCAACCTCCAGCCTCTCCGTTTGATATTCTGGGCTCTCTCAATGACAACATCCTCCCCTCTGTCCTGAACCTTGGAGTGACCTTTACTAGCACTTTCAAATTCGACAAGCAGGTCAGCCCTGCAGTCAAATCCTGCTTTTTTTTTTTTTAAATAAGAATATTGGCCAAGACCAAGTCGTATTTATCTTTTAAAGACCTAAAGGGTTATTAATGCCTTTGTTACATCAAGATTGGACTATTGCAACACTCTGTATGTATGGAACAGGCCTCAATTAAACGCCTGCAGCTAGTCCAAAACGCAGCTGCACGTCTTCTGACTGGCCACAAAAAGCGTGACCACATCACCCCAATTCTGGCCTGTCTACACCGGATTTTAAAATCCTTTTATTTGTTTTCAAAGCCCTAAATGGGCTGGCTCCTGCCTGTATAGCCGAACTCCTCCATCCCTACACTCCAGCCAGAGCTTTAAGGTCTGCTGACCAGCTGTTGCTGGCTCAAAACCCGAGGGCACCGAGCCTTCGCAGCAGCTGGCCCCAGGCTCTGGAATAGTCTGCCCCTCCATTTGAGGTCGGCCCAGACACTAGGGGGTTTTAAATCCTCACTAAAGACTCACTTCTTCTCCCTGGCCTTCTAGTCAGAGCGGAGCATGACACCTGACTATTCCCTGTGTTTTTTATATTTCTGTTGTAAATTATTGTCTTTTATTGTGATCGTAGTAATGTGTTTTTATTACATGTACAGCACTTTGGCTCGATCAAAAATCGCTTTTAAATGTGCTATATAAATAAAACTTGATTTGATTTGTTTCAACCACTGCCGTCTCGCCGTTCCCCCATGTCCCACCCTCTCTGCTGGGAAACCAGCATAAATACCAGCATGACATCCATGCTGGGCTATGCTGGTTTAGCTGACCAGGCTGGTCTTGAACCAGCTAGAACAGCCTAGCCAGCTTGTCCAGCCTGGTAAACCAACTAAACCAGCCTAACACCAGCTAAAACCAGCAACCATCTTAAGCTGGTCATGCTGGTTTTTTCAGCAGGGTAGTTACGGATATATTGTGTAACTAATCCAACCCGGTATCACGGCAAGACGTGAACATGTGACGATTTACCATGCTGGGAGACGTGAAGATGTCATGATTTCGTCCCTTCAAACGTGACAGTTACACGTTATTGTTCACATGGCCCAACCAGTGGAGAAATACCCGGAAATGCCAAGCAAATGCTCTACCACGGCGGTCGGTTGTTATTGTCAATATTAATATAACACTCGATTTCGCCGATTTTCTTGTTGCCCCAGCTGGTCGACACCTCTTTTAGCAGAAATAAAGGCTACATTAATGTATTAAATCGGTGTTAATATAACAAAATACATCCGCCATAAACAATACCGGAAACAGACGTACAGTAGGCAAGATCCTCAGCTCGGTGATTTGGATGGTTTAGCCGCAATGCACGTTGGGATATGGTGTTTATGCGATGTGAAATAAGAAAACATTTAAAAAAAATTAAAATAATACTTTATTCCGAGTGTGCCTGCTTTTCTCTTTGAAAATCATCACATAACGGCATTGTAATACACGGTTTGGCTGCATTAAATATTACATATCTGCCGTAGTTCTCTATTTATAGAGCCCTGATGAGAAGACTTCCAAACAGGAAGGACTGCCGCCAAAACTGAAAACGTGACGTGGATCATAAATATATCAACAATTAAACAACATCTTACATTTCTTTTCACACAATACGTCTCCTTGCAGTATCAACACTAATTCGGCTGACTTTGATATTCCATCCAATTGGTAGATAGGCTGTATTTACACCATAAAGGTGCACAGCTGATAGAAAGGGACACCTAGTGGTTAAAGCACGTTATTGAATTTTTATTATTTTCATTATTGTATTACAATGCCTTAACTTGTAAAATAGTATTTCTACATTATTGTAGGTTAGTTAAACTTTGCTTCAGTTTTTTCCCCTTGGTTCTGACAACGTTTTTAAAAAATGACATATTTAGTCAACCATGTCTACCACCACTTACATAAAGTATTCAGAGTTGCAAAAAGCTGAACACACTGATCAACCAAGCACAAATAAACATTATGATAGATTAGTTTATGCATTTTCCACTTAACAGTCAGTTAGATATTTGCAACACTCATTTTAAAAACACACACAGAAGCTACACATTCTATACGTTAGGTTTGAGACGTCGTGCAGTGGTCTAACGACACTGCATGACAACACTACCTTATGTAAATAATTGTAGAAGAAATAAAAAAACTCTGACACTTTAGTGATCTTTGCTCATCTTTTTATTTCATGATTAATATTCACATCACTGGTTAACAATGAATCACAATGAACATCTCTTTCATACCAAATATTCAGAATTGAAAGGGGAGATGAGCTCTATCTAATCGGACAGATGCCTCTAACAACCAGCAGTATGTTTGTTGTCTTCTGCATGCTTTTGCTATGGTGGTGTGGCCTACAGAATAAAACAGCACACGCTACAGTGGATCCACGCCTCAGCACTGAAAAGTAGATTATTTTGCCAATTGTTTTCCTTTCAATTTGTAATGGTATGTTCAACAATTGAGCTTATAACTATGTAAGACACAAAACAATTTATATTTAAAGTATGTCTAGTAAATTAAATCATTACATATGTATTGCTAGTACAATTGTAGTGGTGAGCTCTCATTGATAAAACAAACTATTACCATGCTGTATATGTGGTAAAGGACCAAAGTAGAAAAAATAACTTTCAGTGCTGTGACGCTACAAGCCTCTGCAGGTGGAAGACACAGCTATGGCCCCCAGGTTCATATCTACCAACACTCCCTTTTGTTCTTGATAACTTTTTCCCAGTTACATCTCAGGCAATTAGACATCTCCCTTACTCATTGTGCAAATTTGTCAAAAAATTGTCCTCAATTTGGTCCAAGACATCCCTTAACTCAGTCCCGTGTTGGTAGGTATGTTGAGGTGTCTATATAGGAGCTGTCTAATACAGAACATTACATTCTACCACATGCCAAAAGACTAAGTCTGGTT
Organism: Notothenia rossii; assembly: GCF_949606895.1. Taxonomy (NCBI): domain Eukaryota; kingdom Metazoa; phylum Chordata; class Actinopteri; order Perciformes; family Nototheniidae; genus Notothenia; species Notothenia rossii. Next base: position 59,181,651 of record NC_136907.1, on the reverse strand, counting down.
AGTCTAACGGGAGGGGGGTGGTGGTAGGCGAGCGAAAGGGCTGACCAGTGTGTGTCAAGTATTACAGTAGTGCATTTCAAACCAATATTAAAATGTCAATTTCTATTTTAATACATTTCCACAAATTCTGTGATTTTGTTATCTGTAATTTGAGGTTTTTCTGTCTGTATACCTATTAAGTCATACCTCAGATCCTACCCAAACAAGACACACACTGCCTCCCTTCTTTAATTTTAATCTGGTAAATAGTGTTTCCAATGTGATCTATCTTCCAAAACAGAACAGAGTTCTAAGGTACAAACCTTAAACATGTATTCATCATCTTGCATCTTTAATACATTTTAAAAACATTCTTGAAACTTCAGCAGCCCTTTTCTTGGCGGAAAAAAGGCAGACACTGAAAAAAGAAAAAGTACAATTTTCCTTTCTTATGCTTTCGATCTTATAATAATAACATTATTAACCTTAACAGTAACAGGTTTATGAACGTGAGAGCTCATCTGTCAACATCCACAACACCCTGTTAAGAAGCAGTACGATTATTTTTCTTTTTTTTTTCTTTTTAATTTTTTCTTTGAGTTACTTCTGGAGTGATAAAAACATGGTGGTAACTATATACAAGGGACAGTGTGAGATACTAGTGGAAGGGTGGTGTTCAGGCGCTATACTGGGGAGTCAAACAGTTGTGAACGGACATCAGTGAATCTGGTTATTACATTTTGTCCAAGCTTAAATTTGTTTAACTGTAGTCCAAAAATAACCATACTGGTTACTTTACTGATTCCGAAAAACTAATCATATATCTTCTATGATTCTATTAAACCTTCATTTGAATTGACAAGCTTAACAAATGAAGGTAGACTGGAGCCATGCTTATTTTCAATTTTGTGAGCCAGATTTGCACCGAGCAGTACCTTTTAGTTTAAAACATTCAATTTCTGGCAAAAAAACTATGCAATGTCGTCACTGCTTCTAAGTGACCTTCAACACATCTTTGTCATTCACATACAGCTATCCGTCGCTACTTATCAGACAACGAATACACTGATACCAAACGACAGACTTGCTTTAAGCCGACCTGATTCTCATGTAAAGTCACAATAAAACTTCTTACACAACAACTGAAGATTTACTGTTCTCTATGTGTCGCCCTGGTTAGCACTTTAAGATGATGCCCAGGGACCTTGGTTACATGTCATCACTAATTTCATTTTCTGTCAGCTCTCTTTTGTGTATCTATAAAGGCACAAATGCCCTTCCATGGAAAAAGTATAACACAACATCAGGATTCCCCTTTTTGAGGATTTCATCAATAGAAATGTCAAACATTTTTTTGGAACCTAATTTTTTTTAATGTAACTACATTATGACATTTCTTTGCTCCCACAAAGTTAGAAAAAATTACAAAACGTGTCCCTTAACTTAATTGGATTTGTATTTGACTTTTTCGCCCATAGATTCATAAATTACAAAACAGAATTACAATCTTTATCATTATCTGCTAGCTTTAGTAGCTTACTTGCTAATGTCACTCGTTTGCAAACAAAACAAGCAATGCATTTTTTTTCAGAATGTTTGCCATTGAACAAACCTTGTATTTCACAGGTCATGGGATAGTACTTTAAAAGTAATTCACTGCTGCAAGTTCTCATTTTCATTGTTTAGGATACAACTTCAGTACAATTACTCTAAATTCCCTTATCATAAAATGTTTTGCCATAGGTAGCTCTGATGCCAGTCCTCTCAAAATATATCAAATTAGGCTGCTCGAAGCTCCGTATGGTCTATAAACTGAAACCTTCCCACTTGGGAGATGTGCTTTTGTAGCTTGGTCAGAAAGTAATAACCAGTGAATGTTGACAGAAACAACATAAGGGCAGACTGGAGAGTAGAGTGTAAAACTATCATAGCCAATAGAACAACACAGATGACCAAAGTTCCACTAAAATCCACGAAGCTGACCAAGAGAAAGGGGTCCCGATGTGTCATTCAAGATACACCACATCAGATCAACCCAATAACATGCTCTTACACTGAGCATCCAACACACATTAAGACTAAAACTTGTTCCTCTGTTATATGCACAAACCAATATCTACAACTATCAAAGTGCTCTCATTCCTTTGTTCTCCTATTCCTGAAGAAAGATTCACATTATCGTGTTCACATATGATCCACACATATGTCATGTTTTACTTTTAGGCAACTCATGGGAATGATTTTTGTAGGGAGCAGTACAATGTTAAATATGCATCAACGGTGCTTTTTTGTTTTATTGACGACTATTTGATCACTTGTTCTCTGATTATCGTAACTTCATCTAACTAGCGAGACTGTTTTGCTGCGAAAAGCACACATGTACAGTACACAGCTGACAATGTTTTACCAATATACAGTAAAGCAACTTCACTTCAGTGCATCACGAAATGAACAAGACTGTGTTCAAAGTGTACAAGAGTCTTTTGAGTTTTAAGAGGAGCTGTACATAAGTAATATAATTCCGATGGTTTTCATTGTTCCAGATACAATAACATATAGTGTGACCATCAAAATATTTAATGGGAACAGTATGTAGCTTGACTGGAGCTTCACTAGCGGTGATGTAAGGTTTCTCAGTCAGCCTTTGTTAAGTCTCAGCGCCAGACTATCAGTGTTCTAGAGGCCAAGCAGCGCTCTCTACAGGATGGATGCAGTAGCAACACTTCACACATCTGACAACTACGGCAACACCCCACAAACACGTCACTAATCCTTCCTAGTTTTAGCGGAGACCATCGCAGGCTTTAATGCACACTGCATAGTATTACAGGGAGTAGATAGGGCTTTCAACATTTAGCTGCTTCTACAATACTTTTTTCTGTGACACACAACAACGCTTTTGGTCTGTAAATCAAAGTCACATCAGTGCTGTTTTCATAGAATCAAAAATGCATTGCACTGAATTGCGGTGATTTCCCAACATAATAAAGATTATCTTTAGTGCATTACCACATTGTTTTATGAAAACACTGCTACATGTAAATATGTGGATCGATTTCAATTTGTCCCCACTGGATGGCCCCAGCTATAGTATTTGCAGGATGTTCTTGGTTCTGACTTACTGCTGAAATACTGATGCATTCATGGCATTTAAGAGCAAAGTAAGAACATTTCTAATAATAGTATCACATTTTTTAACCTTTAAAGATTTGTATATTCAGTGGTATCCTATACATAACAAAGAACAACTCAAAGCTTAACAAAACAGAAACAAATGCATTTAATAAGCTATTTACTTCAATCTATTTACACTACAGATGTTGAGTAAAACACATGCTAAAGTGGTAAGGTTCAATCTACTAAATAAGCAATCAAGAGTTGCAAAAAACACTCACAACTTTAGACTTGCCATGGATGTAACATTATTCCCTTTAGTTAACACATCTTCCTCAACGCTAACCCAATTAACTGCCCGTCAACTTCTGTGGTCGATCTCTGTCCATGTGCACGTAACAGGGGACGTTCCCAACTAATATCACTGTACTGCTGTCCGAGAGTTGGAGTGAAAGACAGGAAATACACGAAAAGGGGACAATGACTACGATAGGAACAACAAACCGAAACGGCTCATCATTGTTTTAACAATATCAGCATAGACAACCAACATACTATAACATAACAGAGTTGGTATCATAAACAGAAAAATGCTTCTATGAACAGAATACCGTTTTTATTTCAGGGTGTTCATCTGTGTGTTTTATGTTGTTTGTGTATGTGTGATGATTTATTTGGGTGTGTGTGTGCTTCCTGTTTATAGATATCTGTGCTTATGCGTAGGTTTGTTTTTGTGGGAGGAAAGTAAGCAGGTCTCACAGAGAGGATTCTAAGACGCATCGGCCAGCTGGAAAACGGAAACCGGGTTGAACAACGTGACCAGGAAGTACCACATGCGCGAGAGAATGAAAGTGTTGGTCTGTCTGTCTCTAATAGCCACATGTGAAGTTGTTAAGCTAAACACAGATCAGCGTGACTGCTGCGGTCTATAGCTGTATGACGGGGACTGAGGATACATGGGAGCTTTGCGATTACAGTGGAAACCTAAGAGTTATAGTGCAGGAGAACAGGATTGCATGTGCTTTGACAGGAACACACTTACGGAGAAGATTAAGACTTTATCGCCCCCAGACTTGATGCCATGCGAAGGGTCGGATGTGAGCTACATTTTAAGATAAGGTTAAGGTTGCTTCAGGTTTTTTTTGTGTCATTTTTTGAAATCATCAAACAAAACCAAACCGGGCTGCAGTCCTTAAACATCACCCGTAGTTTGTAGACTTGTCCTACAAGCACGGGACCAGGACGGATCTAAGTCAAAGTGTTCAGCTTCATGCCCAGGATGTGAACAGTTTAGTAACATTAAGTGGTGCTGTCAATATATCCCCAGAGGTGGGTAATATCCTCCAGAGGTCAGTAAGTACCCTGTTGTGTTAATACATATTGTTTTACATAGAGTAGCGACCACTTTGTGGAAGCTAACAGGGATTAGAATAAATAAATATTATGTTAGATAGAATTAAGACCCAGTCACACCAGAAAGTGGGATGGTGGAAACCGCATGTTTTCCCAAATCATGTGGTTTTAGCAGCTCTACCCTCCAGCAACTGAATGTGTCCCTTAGTTCACAAACTTGACTTGACGTGAACATTTTTCACATTTTCTCTTGTACCGTGTAGGCAAATCTCTGGTGATGCGGATTGCATTGCATAACACAGATTTTAGTGTGATATTTCCGCGTGACCGTGTCTTTACCCAGCAGCCTGTGCCTGTGCTACATGCTGTATACTGTGCATTGACCCTTTATGTTTGTTGACTAAATATTGCAGAGTAACTCCAAGGTTTAACCCTTTTCTTGAAGGGTTAAATAATCCTGCTCAAGGTCGCTCATTCAGTTTGAATTTATAATCACTTTGAGGTTAAATACTGTGATCGCAACTTACTTGGCATAGAGATCAAATACCTGTGTTCAGTGCCAAATCCTTTTTTTAGCCATGGCTACCCAGAGAAGACACAGAGCTCCCCCATCACTTGACGCCTATCTCTCTCGATGATTATCATATCAGTAAATTATGTTTCTAACTGAAGTAAGTCTTGTCTGCTTTTTTATAGCCTCCTCATTTCTGTTGTTTACTGTCAATGAATACATCCTTTCTTGAATGATGACACAGGATCACCCTGAATGGCTCTGCACTTTGCTTCTGAACTGATGTTGAACTCTGTCTTTAGTTCAATTACGAAACATCTCAAATTGTATAATCTGTAGTCTAATTAAGCCCCTGTCCACTGAGCCACTGCTAATGGTTAGCATCATGATATTAATAGTCCGGAGAAATAGAATTGTAATAAATTAGGTAAAAATAAACATGTGCAATGATACCAATAAATGTAATGGGAGATAATGTTTGAGGAGTTAGCTATAATGGGACAGAGTGCAGTCTTGTTAATACTGTAGATTTGGAAATAATTTCTGTCCGTCTGGAAGGTTGGGATGTTTGGATTTGAAGCAGACTTCCCAGTTTTTTCCCTGCTGCTGACTGGTAGCAAGCCCTCAGCTGGTAAGTATGCTTTGGAGCCAAGTGTACATGGACTGGGAATGAAAGTGGGGCAAAGAGTAGCGTTAGCATAGATTTGCTTACATGTTCTAAAGATTAATGAGGATTTGTTTTGTGAAGGCTTATAGAAGGGACTTAGAAACTAAGTTCTGAGGCAGGGTGTTTGCGCTATAAGTATTTGTGTTTAAACTGTATCAAACTAATAGGTGGACATATTCTAAAACTGCCTATGCTCGGTACGCTTTCATACAGCATTGACTACAATAGTGGGTTTGCTGTGTTGGTGTAATTCAATTTAGGGTTTGCGGTTGAAGTCCTCTAAATCAGTGCCTACAAGAGGATCTTATCAGGCAAGAAGCTGGTGGAACCCAACACACAGAAACAGACAAAAAGCAAGTGCTCTTCTCTGTGGTAGGCAGGGTCAAAGGTCAATCGTTGAGAGGTCAAAGGTCAGGGTTGGTAGCAAGAAGCTGGCAGGCGGACCCCGGAGAAACACTGAGGCGATCCGTCAGTTTGGTGCAGCGGTAGGCGAGATGAAGGGCAGGGCCAAAGGGAAGTGACTGCGCCGTGGTAGGTTGGTCGGTCGGTTGATTGGCAGGTTGGCGAGCGCCATGCGTGTCCCACCAAAATCTAAAGCTCACTGGGACTCAATCTGTTGATTAGAAGAAACTAGAATAAGAAACTAGGCAGTAACCAAAGAGAGAAAAAGAGGGTGACAAAAGTGATTCTGAGACAGAGGAAACACTTCCAGACAGATGGTCTGTTTCTTTTCCAGCTTACAGGCTGTCACTGTGGGGAAGGTTTATATGAATTATGTGCCAAATTATAAACCATTCCCTTTTTATATTGTATTAGCACTACAGCCATCCATCAAGTAGACAGAGTTTGGCAACCACATCAGGTGGCAGAAGTCTGTTGTGCCTCTGAACTCAGGGAGTCTGGAGGCTAGCTGCTGGGCCAGGGATGAATTTATCCACTCAGACTGGCTAATTCTTAGTCTGTAGGTCTCTTCATAATTTCATTCAGCAGAAAAGTGTCTGCTGTTTCTACCACACCACTCCATCACACACGTAGCACAGATATACTCCAACATACATGCACGCATAGCTTTTTACTGTCAATTGTTGTGTAATTGACCGTTTGCTAAACCCGTGTAGGAGCCAAAATGCTTGTTTTGCCATGAATTATTATTTGTATTATTATCTTCATTTCTGTATGCATCGCGTTTAATTGTTATAGTTTATGACTTCCGGCAATGGTCACGTGGGTGTGGTTTATTGTTATTTAGGTCACCTGTTGGATGCCGGTTTGGGAGGATATGATGTAGGAAGAGGGTGAATTTGCTCTGATACTTTCTGTTGACCGTCAGGTCTGGAGTTGTATATTGTTTGTTTTCGTTTTATTAAACACCATGGACTACAAATGACTACGTACTCTTACTGTACATGGAACGCGTCACAGCAAAGAGCACTTTTTAGCCTCTCAGCAGCTAACTCATAGGGAGTTATCGCCGCTACACCCTGATAAGGGGTTTTCTAAACATAACAAAGCAACTGTAACTAGACATCTAGTAATTAGAGAAAAGTAAAAAAATACATTATGGATTTCAACAAGAACAAACCTGATATTAGGTTATCAATCGACCAAAACAAAAAAACTAAAGCATATTCAAACTAATTAAACTGTGTGTTTTCTGCAATGCATGTCCAGATACATAAAGTATGTGTTATAGCCAAATTAGCAAACCATATCATTACAGATAATCACAAGTTTTGCATTTTTTTCTCATACTCTATAGTTAGTTTACAGTCAAGCAAAGCCCACATTTCAGTGTTTTACATTAAATAAAAAAAATCAATGTCTCTTTCTCTTCTTTTAATTGTTTAAATTATTAAAGTATACATCTAACCTCGATATCAAACTATCAAAAGATTATGTTAGAATTTTAGTGTTTTGTTATTTATAATGCTGTGCTTTAATACTAAATGCTGCTTCTTTATCTCCATCTCTATTCCAAATGGAGCATTAGCGGTTGAGGAGGCGGACTTTTGGCCAGTCATCTAAAAAAACCTATTTCGGAAACAGCATAAGCTTACACTAGCGACAAACACTGGATCGGCCACAGGCACTTGTTATTTCAGCCAAAAAGAATCTACCATTGTCTGCAACAAATAAGAAGCCTGCTCTTGTTTATTTCTTTCAAAAATCAAAGACCTATTGTTTAGAAATACTGAGAATTTTGAATGGCTAACAGTACGTCTATACCAGGGGTTTTCAAAGTGTGGGAAGGTGAGCCTCCCCTCAGAGAACATAAGAACAGCCGCGCCCCCCCTCCCAATTATTATTGCTATTATTGTTATTCTTTTTATTGTTGTTGTTGCTATAAATGCAGGGGTATTCAAATGCATTTCAAAGAGGTCCAGTAAGAGAAAATGCTCTGTTTTCGCTGTCTACCTTTCTCTTTTTTGAACACGCCATTTGAAATTACTCACTGATGTTTCTCTCTTCTTGTCTCGTCTCTTTGTGTGTGTTTGAATCTATCGTGCTGACTCACTGACTGCACCGATTTGATTGGCTGAGAAGCGTCACCTCCTTCAAACATTAAACAATAACTTTTTCAAACGTTTTTATCTTTATGTTTTAAATTTAAATGGTTTTTTTTGTAACATTTTCAACATTGTAGATAAATCCTTATATGCTCCCGGCAACACACTGAACCTCAACTCTGCCTCCTTATTACACTCACCCCTACTTTAGTGGGAACAATGAGTCTGCGTCTTTAATGCACACATGCGGATAATGCAGGGATGCAATGTAGACAGGAATAAACGCAGATCATCCTCTGGCTGCAGCCTTGACCGGTACTTGCTTTTGATCAAAGTCAATGCGGAAAACCCGCACTCACACACACAAGTAGGTCGAGGCAGGGGCGGACTGGGACTAAAAATCAACCCTGGAATCTCACCCAGCCCACACAAATTGGTAGAGCACGCTAGTGAACTGTCAACGCAACTTAAATGATGCCGTTTAAAAAATAAAGGGCGGTGCCGGCCATCAGCGAACCGAGCCGGCCTTCAACGACGCTCAGACGACCGGCTGTTCTGTGATTCTCCAGAACACACAGAGGACCAGTCCGCCCCTGGGTGGAGGAAAAGGGAATGAGCACTTTTACAGCCTTGCTGGCAAGGTGGGGGAACTCGGTCTCCACAGACAGCCAAAAGTGTGCAAGTGACACTTTACTCGTCTTTTTCTCGTTATTTTCACGCTGCGTCTCCCCTGAAGCTCTCTGGCGAACCCCCAGGGAGGCGCGCCTCACACTTTGAAAACCGCTGGTCTAGACCATTGAAGTATAGAACAGCGAGTAAGTGAGGCGCAGTTTGGAATGAGTCCTAAGGCTTCAATCATTGACGAGCACTTCATGCTTTTATTTTGTGTGTGTTTACACCCACTTGTCTCAGTGATGCGTTTGTCTATGCTCTGCTCCCTCAGGCCGTCTCCACCAAAAGGAGTCGGTGTGGGCTCCTTCACCCCATTCTCCTTAGCAACAACTGCTGGTCCTGTTGTCGCAGCGCCATTTGGGGGGGGGGGTGTCTTCTTCTCCTCCTGTAGCCAAAAATAGACACACAAGGGCAGGGACACACACACAAATTCACACAATGAACACCTGTTTTTTTTTTCATAGTGTTCTATTTCATGGTACCACACCATCGTGTGGTGTCAGCCAGTAAAAGCACAATGAGTCAGCAGAACAAGAGAAGTTAAACATCTTTTAACAGAGTAAATAAGAGTCGGTTTTAAAGTTTGACCTTGTGCCCGTTGGTCTGATCATTGCCTGGCCCCATGTTGTCCATGGATCCAATCTTAGACTTAGCTTTAATGTTTTGCTTATGGGACTCAATCTTCACATCCCCTCCACCTGAGGTAAAACAAAAGGTAGGTATGAGACCAGCAAAACATAGAATATAGATCAATAATTAATACAAATAAATACAAAAGTGTAAAACTAAGTCTGACCTGGCTTATATTTGATGTTGTCCTTTGAGCCACATTTGGAAGTCACCTTGCTCAAATCAACCTTCTTGTACAGGATCTGCACCTGTTGATGAGGCGAGATCACAATGCAGCCTCTTTACAATAACTCACAGGGACGCCACATCCAGCACAATGCAGCCGTAATCAGAAATCCACTCTATTCAATATCCAAAATCACTGTCATCCATTATCATGCACCTGTTGCGTTTATAGAGAGGATCAGGCTCTGCACAACACATGTTGTATTAAAGGAGACTGGATACAATAAAGCACTACCTACCCATGCTTTATCCCCTTCTTTGACCTTGTTCACTGTTATGAGGTGCCTTCTGTTTTGTTTGGCTGGTAACTGATGATCCATTTATGCATGTAAATTAGCACAGGCTTTTATAGGAGGACACGATCAGGCAGTTATTAGACTGCGTCACATCATGAGAGTGTGTGTTCAGTATTACAAGCAGTAATCTGACGGCAGCTGGCACTGATGAAAGAGCCAGTGATCTGCCTAAAAGTGTGCAATAGGAACAATCATTTTTATATATTTGATGACAGAGAGGAGGAAAAACAGTCAGCCGGCTGTGACCCTCAATGATGTTAACATTTTATTTGCAAACCAACCATGATGGGTTCTGATTGACATTAGATCGCCCCGTTATGAGAGGCTTACATGACAGGTTGAAATATTAATGACCTGGTTTAATAATACAAACACAAATAATAATTTAAATATCCATGAAGTAATTTTAGACTGAGGAAACACACCTAAGATTTCAATAATTACAGAACAATTTGAATATTGGTGCATATCAACCTTCTGCAAAAAAAAAGAAACGCGATTTCTATAAGACTTTTGTATTGTGGTATTTTGAACTATCAGTTTGTATTTGCCTATTTTACATGAAACATGCCTTACAAAATATGTTTTTCCCACACACAGTATTGAGCAAATATAATGTAAGGCTTGTGTGTAGTTTCATCCATTGTAGCAGGTTTCTTTAATATACTATTACTACTAAAGTTGACTTTGATATGTTTTATGGATTTGTTATACGAGATGTTTCTTGAGTATTAAAGCAGAACAGTTGCTGCTATTGAGAACAAACCCAATAGCTTTATCTGATTTGTCACTTCTTGGACATGATCCTTTTACGGTATACCTTTAGCATTGTGTTTATTGATCAGAGACAGCAAAGTGGTGATAGTGAGGGCAGCCCAGAGATGGATTATGATAGTGCAGCAGGTGTTTGGAGCAGATGGGAGCAACATCTGGAAGGGTGGGCAGAAGGACTCATGGCCAATTCACTTTGAGTGAAATCAAGATGCAAACACAGGCAATTAGGTTTAAAATATATAATATGCATTCAGCCAGGGTGATTCTAATTTACATATAAAATAACAAAAAAATCCTGATCAGATCTTTTTGTTGTCAGGATAAAAATGGGATTGATCATACATTTGACCAGGAAGCTAAAATAGCAAAAAATGTGATATGCATCCACCCTAAGCAGAGTCTCCCGTCAGCTCCAGCAGTACTTACTTTGCCACCTCCAGGGACATGTTTGATATTGTCCTTGGAGCCACAGCGAGACGTGATATGGCTGAAGTCCAGCTTTTTGTGCACTATCTGAACCTAAAGACAAGCAGGCAGACACACAGACAAGCAGGAAAGTGAGGAGATAGAAGGGAAAAGAAGGAAAGAAAGAAAGAAAGACAGAAAGAAAGACAGAAATAAAGTAAGAAGAGCATGACAGAGGCAGACAGACAAGAGCAGCAGAGAAGAGCAGGTCAGCTGGCAGCTTAAGTTAACAGGAAACAGAGTAGCCTTGCTCTGTACGTATGGAAGAGGTTCTGTCATTCAAATCCAAAAATTCCTCCTGCATATGAGTTCAGGGATTATCAGTATTAAAAATGTTTTTTGGGACATTATGTCACTAATTCATTGAGGTTCAAAAATGGTGCAGCTAACTGGACATATTCTAAACTGAAATGTTTTAATTATTATAAAAATCTATGCTAGATTTGTATCAAACGATAAGGATACTGACTGAATAACAATAGAGCGCTTCCATAAACGGCATTAACCAAAACTGATCAAGCACAGAACAACACTGGAAGGGTGGACAGAGCACATGCAACAGAGTATTACACAGGACAGTCAGTGGTATTGTGTTAACGCATGCTTGTTCTAAGCAGAGAAGCAAATGCAAGCGACTTATACAGGAAAGTGGAAGATGGTTAGTGAAACACAACACATAAAACCTATTGGTTAAAACTAAATACTGAAAGATAATCCACAAGATTTTGAAAAGTAAGAATGTTTAGGGTTCCATCCCCAATAGAGACATTTTAACCATTTTCAGGAACATTGAAAAATAAATAGCTCCATTTATGAATATTCATTAATCTCCCTTTGGAGATGATGCTAGTTGCTTTTCAAAATAATGCACAAAGGAAAGTCAGCATACAGGATTGAAACCAGTGATGTGGATGCTTTTAAAATGTTCCTCTAATCCCCTTATTGCTGTATTCCTGCGCATTTTCTTAGAAATTCAATGTATCGCTTCAATCCAGCAAGCTCCTGCAGTTGTTTTTTCGAGTGAGGTATCCAAGGGAACCGAGACACACACACTCTCCTACACAAAATAACTCCTTCCCATTGTTTTGTCATTTCAGTTTCATTGCGCTGCAGCAGACTTCAGACGCCTTGCTCCATTCTCTCTGTCTCTGCCTTAAGTCTTATTCGCCAGGATGAGAGCGGCATGATGACGCAGGTGGCACCAGCAAAGGATGACTCACTGAGCGAGCAGTTAGCACGCACACACATGCACGTACGAACACAGAGCAGAGGTTTTCCTCCTTCTATTTCCGTGCACCTATAGGTTGTGCTTAATCATGTCTCCTCAATTAAGGGCAGAAATGTTGCTATTTCAAAAGAAGGGACACTGCATGATGCTGAAAATGTGTCCTCGTTTTAATAAAAGTGAAGCGTAAGCAGGAAAAGGCGACCATATTTCAAGTGCTACAAGACTAAAGACATGGAAGTTACAATTATTTTCAGGAAGCCTTTTTGTCAGCGTTTGTTCGTACAGTATGTGTGTGTGTCCAATCCTGTCTTACGGCATTTCGTGTTATAGTCACAAAATTAATTGAATCTATTGATTCGTGTTCACCAACACGAATTTCGCATTTTTTTCGTGTCACACAGAACGATTTTAAAAGCGATGTATTTCTATTGGTAGCATGTTTCGTGCCTGCACCACGTCTTTTTGTCTGGTCGGGTCTTGGAATACCAGAAGCTGTGTGATTTATAAAAACATATTCTTACTCAATATCTTACCCTAAGCCTAACCCTATCCTTTTTATTTTAAGTTGTACAGTATAATGTCTGACTTTTTTTGCCATCCGCGAGGAAAATAAATGGGGCTCAGAGCCACAGAATACTGAAATCTGTATTTTTTGTCATATTTTTTTCCTTCTAATTTGTTATTATTTGGTGCAGGCACGAAACATGTAGTTACCAATAGAAATACATTGCTTCTAAAATCGTTCTGTGTCAGAATACTGAAATCTGTATTTTTTTTAATCTGTTTTTCCTTCTAATTTGTTATTATTTACATTGCTTTTAAAATCGCTCTGTGTGACATGAAAAAATTGGCGAAATTGTGTTGGTGAACACGAATCAATAGATTAATTTTGTGACTATAACACGAAATGCTGTGAGACTGTGTTGGTGTGTCGTAGTAGTGTCTTGTACAAATATTACACACCAGGGTGTCCTTTATAAACTCCTGATATATATTGTAGAATATTGATGGTATTGGAAGACAGTTTGTGTGAGGTTTGTGTGAGGCACGTTGCTAGTACAAGAGGAATTGTAGGGCTAAGATAGAAGAAAACACACCAAATGTTGAGATGATAGTAGCAAAATATTTTTCGGATGGCAATATATTTGTCCATTGGTGTCCTAATTAAAGCGATAGTCCTGTGAATGTGTCTCTGGTTACCACGTTGTTAATCGTTGCAGTGTGAGCAGCAGGCTAGAAGCTCCCAGAAACACTTAGCGACGCCCAATGACACAGCTGCTTAAAATTCTTAGCAGCATTGTTTTCACATTAATCGTTTTAGAAATAGTATAATAAGAGTATTCTGAGTTGTAAAGAGGCACCTTGCAATAGTTTCATACTTAAAAAAAATGAATCAAAGACGCCAACACATAGTTCATGTTAACTGAGTGTAGCTACATTTAGCTAGTTAGCTCTTTGGCTAACTGTAGAAGAAGAGAAGAGAAGATGGACCTTTATTAATCCCCCAAGGGGGAAATTCAGTTTCCACTCTGTCGTACACACACATGCGTGTATGTGGTGAATGCAAAGAGAAGATGGGACGAGGTACCTCTGTGTGAGGTGTGTGAAGGTGTCGATGGTAGGGACTCACTTTAGCCTTGGGAACGGGGTTGGAGGGGTCTGATGCCTTGTTGTTCGGGGAAGAAGAGCCCTGAGGAGACAACCACCCCATAGTTCAGTAAAACATCCAATACACCAAATGCAACAACACAGGAAAGGTGGAGGGGTCATGGTGGGTTAGCAGCTTGACCAATCATATGAGTGTAGCCTATGGGTCATTACGACCAATCAAGAGGGAAGCATGAGATTGTTTTAAAATGTGCAGCTTGGATAAAAAAATGGCAGACTGTACCAAAGCTATACAGCTCAATAGTGACTGCCTCTTTTTTTGATTGGCTCCAGTTCAAAGTGTGAATTCGCCATTCATTATTCAGTAGACGTTTCGGGAAATCGGTACATGAAGAGTTTGAAACCAAGCCAATCAAATATGAGAGGAATCGCTATCAACTAATTATTTGATTCAGGGAAAGAAAAAGACAAACTGAAAGAAAGGCAAAAATACAAAGCTGTATTCATAATTAGTTCAAGACTAAAGGAATTAACCATCCCATTTTCTTAATACAAGAACATTCCAAACAAGCTTCCATGAGAGTAGTCAATGTTGACACCATGGTGCGCTCACTAGCTGTTCATGGGTGTGGTACACATTTCTATGGTAACAACAAGCTCTGCGAATCAGAGACCTTTCTGTTACATCCCACTATTGTGTGTTGTGTTTATTTTTACTATCTATCTATCTATCTATCTTTATTTCAAAAAATGAATGGGATATTCACTTTGGGAAGCTCACTATTAAACTCTTTACTCCAATTCTCCTGGGAAATGCGTGGGTTTGTGAATCTGTTTAAACATTTGACAGTTGTAGCACCAATTAAGTGTTAGAATGAATAACGGGCTGCCCAAAAGAGAGGATAATAAAAAAATAAGTATACATATGTCAGCCAATCAGATGAGCTGTATCAGATGGATCGCTGAAACAGGAGCAGATGGAGATGGATAACTTTTCAAAACATGACATTGAGTTACTGCAGGTTAATAGAAATAAAATGTCAGTTTGTGACAAGGGTCGATCAAATGTCAGCACAGAAAACAATAATTACACAATTGGCAATACAAACATGAACTGTAACATTATTGGTACAAACAAGTCATTCAATAACTACTGATGATGGAAGGGCTGATAAAACTGTTGAATGGGATATTTTAGAATACATATTATTATTAGACAGACCAATTTTCATTATCAGTGGAGATTCAGTGCCCCTTATTGTGATGCAGGGACGCCATGTGTCTGTGTGTGTAAAGTGGTTCCACTCTGACGGACGGACAGATTCGAGAAAAACACCAGCATGAAAGAGTGAATCGTGCCAGAAGATAACAATAAGTTGAATGGTGACAAAACAGACAACATTTCCATGTCGACTGCTCCTGTTGCATGTGGGAAAATATGAGGTGATGCCAATTTCACAGAACCATTTGGAGAGGCAGCATCTCCTTCTCCTCACTGATCTAACTCTAATTGGACCATGTGATCATGGCTAAATGATAGAGGATCACTGTGAATGTAAAACAGGGTGTTGCTAAAAAAGGAGCATGCCTGCTGTTTCCTGGATAAATAGGGAGTAGGGGGTGGCATCTTTGCATAGATGGTTTGCAAAGCCTTTCTACTGCTATATGTACCACAATATGCCAGCAGGAGCAGGAGGTGGAATACGGAATATGAATGAATATGAAACAGCTCAAAAAGCACAACAAGCTATATTTGACATCAGTCTCTTAAGAAACGTTTGCAAGCACACATTAAAGAAGAATAGATTAAACTAAATCAATTTTGGATGTAAAGATACATGTAAATAATTGAAAAGAACACATTAACTCGATGGAGACATACAGTGCAAACACCTGGAAATGTATGGCAAGAAAGGACTAACAAAAACATGACAAAAATGTAAGTGGCAACATGTTTCACGAAGGTCCACCAGCAAAGAGGTGATAATGAGAGGGTTGCAAATCCGACTGAATTCAGTAGACTGTGTAGAGCATTCAGTAATCTCTGTTGGTTTTAGTCATTGTAACATCTTTATCTGGATATGTAGTACATCCAACAAATACATTAACCCTGCATCAACACTAACAATTAATTTCTCCATAAATTAAAGTAATTTTATTCTCAGAGATTTGCCTGATGAAAAAATAGTGTTATATATTCTATATATTCTGCAGAGTCTGTTCTACATTTCAATAAAGCACCAACAAGAAGTTTCTCTAGTGCAAACGGTGGTAGAAATAAGGCTTTTGGAAAATGATGGTGAAAATGTGGAGGATTTAAAATGTAAATACAGTTACATCCAGTGCACATTCTAATATGTATTCTCTTTATGTTTGCGTTTACTGTTTCAAAAATAGATGAAAGAACACATGATACAAGAAAAATGATTTACAGTAACTGACACTGACATGCTTTGCGTGGAGGCTGTTCTCTGCTGCACAACACAGCAATACAATAACCTCTTCACCTTGTTTTCTCTGTTATGATTTGATTTGAATAAGGAACGGAAAACAATAAAAACAAATCATTCTAATCATTCATTCAAGTTTCAGCAGGTAATCCTGCTCAGATGTGTTTGTGACACAGCTCTTCCCCTTCATTTGATCATTCATTTATACGTGTTTACGCTGTAGAGTCGAGAATCATGCTGTCATTAAGTTGTGTTTAGGATTTTTTTGGCAGATAATTTTACAAACCAATCACTGCCAAGCGTTTATTATATAAGAAACTACTTGCAAAGTATTTTAAGAATCTTGACAGGTATATCACTGTCCTGAATTATTCATTGACATTTCTTGTACTGTCCTACCTTTCCTCCTCCGGGCTGGTACTTGATGTTGTCGATGGATCCGATCTTGGAGCGGATGTTCTTCAGGTCAGGTGTCGGAGCGTTGAGGGGGCGGGGGGTTCGAGGAGCACGGGGCACCGGCGGCTTCTTCTCCATTGGGCTCTGCTTGGGCACCGGGGGTTTGGTGAGGACACGACGGCGATGACTGGCTTCACCGTTGGTGGAAGCAGCGGGAGTAGTGATGGAGGCGGGGCGAGGACGGGCTTTTGGAAAAAACAGAGATAAAAGTATTGTTTATTTAAATCAAGGCTGAAGAGTCAAAAGACCAGCTATGTGAAGTCAGTATTAACATCAATGAAATGTGTACATATCGCTTGACAGAGTTTATATGATTAACCATGATTGTCACCACCCATAAATAAGGAAATTAACTAAGTCCAGGAAAGACGAAAAAGAGTAGCGTGTGGTCTTTGTAACTGAGGCACTGATATTGATCAAATAATCTTATATATATATATATATATATATATATATATATATATATATATATATATATATAATCTTATACAGTATGTGAAATCACACGTGTAAGACCAATGATATGGTAATTTCCTATAATAGGGCAGTAAAATGACACATTGTTCAGTGAAGCTGGGCGGACGTTTAGAGATTAGGCGCCATTAAACCCCAAATTGGTTGCATCTGGGTAATTTAAGAATCAAGCCAAATTTCTGCCAGACCGTTTCTCATTTGATGTGCAGATTGAGGGGGGTCACAACGGCTAATTAATCGCTTGAGCAATTCAGAATCTGGCTGTCTGCAGTTCAATGATCAGATGTCCCAAATTGTCTTCTGTCAGAAGATCTGGTATAAACTGTAGTGTGTTGCACAAGGTAGGGTACCACTGCATTTTTCTCTTCCTAACATTCTTAACATTGCAGCCAATCAATTAGCTTTACAGTGTAACGTTGACACATTTATTTCAACAACCTTTATTTTATTCTAGTGACATTTCAAATTCCATTAAAACTATATTGCATTAAATTAACTTTTCTTTGAGTTTTTTCTCTTAGCTTGTTACCTGTAGGCTTGGGTTTCTTGGCCTCTTCGGTCTTGTTGTCAGTCTTGTCAGTCTTGTCAGTCTTGTTCGCTGTGAGCAGGAAACACAACACTGTTAGCCTCAATAACTCAAAACCCCCTGTAGCTTGTTTGCTTATAAATCAGGATGCAAAGAAGTGACGTAGCTACACTGGTGGTGTCTGGACAAATAGCCGGGTTGACCATTAGGTCTGAAATACAGTGGGAACAAACTTTTGTGCCATATGTATAAACTGTACACAAAGTAGTCTATGGGTCAATCTTTTCTGACAAATATACATCAGTTTTTTTTCAATAAAATCCACAGCACAAGCATCTCTGGCATAGCTTTTGTAAAATGTGCTACCAATTTAACTTTAACACATTAAACCTCCAATGATCACTATTTTTATTTTACCAAAGAATGATGTTTTTTTTTAGCTTTTTAGGTCTTTTAGTCCTTAATTTGGTTTAACCCACATTTACGGTTTATTCTCAGCGCTCACATAAAGATTGAAGCTCTAAGCTGCTTAAAAAAACCACACTGAGTGTACCTGGCCTGCCAAGCACTTATCTGTAGATAGACACAGCGACAGACTAACTGGTGAAGGAACAGACTAAACAGCGAAAGAGCCACATATTTAACACATTAGCCATAACAATTTTAAAAGGATAAATATTGCTACTGCTTGCAACAAGTCACCAAACACTATTATTAGATTTTTCAAAAATACGCTATAGAATACTTGAGAGGTATGACAAGCTGGAAGTTGTCGTGAATTTTTCTATTGCCGAAATCCCATCAATAGGGGAAGACGCGTGCGATTGCCATAGTCAAGATTTCATTTCCAACACATTTCTGTGGTTGGCTGCTCATAAATAAGTTGCCAAATGTTCTTGATTGATCAACTCTATAGGATGTAAAGCTGACTTGAAGATTGTGTTGCTTGCAAAGTGAGCAAAACTGAGTCATTTCACAGTTTCTAAAGGTGCGACAGTATGTCCATCATGTTGACAAAGTTGTGCTGTATTTGTAATGCTGCCAATGTGGAAGAGGCATAAAGAAATGACACTAAACTGCTGTCATCAGGGCAACAGCAACCAAATTAATGGAGCTCACTCATGCAACTCAAATGAAATATGAACCTCGCAGTACATACAGTAACACTCATCACTGTGAATGGGCTGAATAAATGATATTCTCTGAGTGTGCTGAGCTGAAGCGCACAAAAGGCAGAAAGCCTGTTGGACTCACATAGCTCTCACTGAGTCATAGCTTTCTCAGAGAGGTGAGATGCTGTTTGTGATGCACGGTTAAAAATAGCAGCAGGGTGTCTTTAAAAGACAGCTCTCAAATGTGATACAGTTTAACATATGGTGGCAATTCAGTTTGCCTGTTGCCTGGAGTGCAGCCAGTTTACATTGTGAGTCATTTTCTAGCTATTGTAGAAAGATCAGGTCCTGTTGTAGAGGTCATGTTTGCACTTTCAACACTATGAACTAACCAAAGCAGAGCGGAGAAACTGCCTGTGATAACTCTGTTGTACCACACAATCAGATACAGAGGGCAGGCAAACACTGGAGATGTACAATAAATCATGTTACTGCTGTGTGAGTGTGTGTGCACTTACCAGCCGGGGAGCCGTTCTTACTGGCAGCCGGACGGGTTGTGGGCGTGGCCTTTGGCACAGGTGTCCGTTTTTCATTTTCTGGAGTCTGGAAATTACAATACAAATCACATAACACGAGAAAGATGAGTTGTGAGCGTTTTTGGGAGTTTGTAAGTACGGGTTTTACACTAGTGAAGCACATGAAGTAGTACCTAAAACTTGTCTTTGCCAAGTGAAGTCAGATTGCATAAAAGTCTATGAGAAAATAACCCTTTCTCTAACTTGATATGCTACCTCAGTAAGCATTGTGAAAATCTGTTTATTGACTCAACCTCTATGATTTTGGCAGGGCGAGCTGTGATTGACAGGTCGCTATAACAGTGTTGTCTGGTTTGGGTGTTGTTCGTGATTTGTTCGTTTTAGAACTTTAACCCTTTCACAGTGTTTATTCAAATCATGAAATGTAATTGTTACATTGTTCAGTGTTTGCTTATACAGGTACTTAGTAGCATCATCATGATCACTGCTGATTCAAAAATGCCAAGAAGGCAATAGCCAAAATATCAAGATGGTGGCAGCAAAAAACCAAGATGGTGTGGTCAAAATAGCAAACTCAAGGCTTTCAAACAGCCATGGTGATTACACTTGAGTTAATCATGGGCATTAGCCGCACAATGCAGCCAGTTAGATCACTGCAGCCAGGTGCTGCATTTGCCTCCACCTAATGCAAAACAGGACATTATTTGCTTTCTTTATATAAGCTGTTTGGTGGACATGTTCTATCAACATCACTTTTTATTGAACTGAGGGTCATTCTAATTTTGTTGATTTTGCAATATGAGGATTTTTTACATATGTTGATAGTGACTTATCAGAGAGTCTTAATACATTCAGCTTATATTACTGAAATTCCTCACAGCTGCTCACAATCTGTTCAGGTCTACAGTAATAATATTAAATGTTTTAATTCTTTAAGTATCATGTGACATGACAGGCCACGATTGTTTTTGATTTAGAGGAACAGCGATCAAGCTAATAGATGTACTGCGGTAAACTTATATGATAGCTGTCTAGAATTGTAGTCCATCTTAATTAACAAATTAAATCATTGAGAAATATGGAGGGTATGAGGAGCAAAGATAACAGTTTAATAGGCTACCATGTCAAACAGAATAACATCATTGAGAGAACAATTATTAATGAGTAAACGCTGAACAGATTAGTCTGATAACATTTGATTCAATCTGGGATAATCTAAAAGGAAGTCATCTTTTCTTTGACTTCCTGTACCTCTCCAAGGCTGCTGTAAACTCTCCAGCTTGAATGTTACTTATTTAAAAAGAAAAACTACATAGTTGAAAGTATAATACCAAAATAATTGTTGGTGACCAAATGTTAGTTAACAAGATGTAAATAAAAACAGGTAACCTTAGCTCATATCCTTTAGTATTGCCTCTGTTTGACTTCAAACCAGAATAATGCATGCTGGGAACTATTTAAGTCCATTCAAGTGAGCTCAGTTAAGGGCATTTAGACTGAGCTAAATCTGACTTTGAATATTATTTATGTTTCCAATGTCCAAAAGAACATAAGTACAGAGAGCTGAATAAGGCTAATCTTCATTCAAAGAAAAAATCTACCCATGTGGATTATACTCACCTTTGCAGCCTTGGCGGAGCCAGTTGGCGGCCGCTTCGCAGCGGTAGGTGTGGTTGCCTTGGGTACAGGGCTTTTTTTATTGGCTGAGGCTGTGGTTGGGGAGGGGCGTTTGGCCCCGGCGGCTTCGCCATTGGTGGTGAGGGTGGATGGGCGGGATTTGGCTGAGTTTGGTTTAGTTGAACCCACGTCAGGCTGATGATAATGGAATTACAAGAAGCCACAATACAGTAAAAAAACATAGGAGGGTGGAAAAGAAAGAAACAGGAGGACAGAGGTAGAGGAAAAAATGCAGAGATATAATCTCCGATTGCAATGACAGCATGGTATGGCGGTCAGCCAGCAACCATACAAAACATCTAAAATAAGCAATTTATAGCCTATTTTGAGGGTTAATGAGTGGTAAATTATAAAATTATAAGCCTCAAATCTGATGAAATGAGAAGCAGTTAAAGAGCAGCATATGATACCAAACTGAGGCTTTAGATATAGGATACTCTGCAGACACTCATTATGCAACCACATAATATAATGATGTACATTTAGCACTTCTTACACATACTAAAGGCACAGATAGTTCTACACTAAATGTACCTTCACTAAACAGGTGCTGTTTTGAAGCTTGGTGAGTAATGACAACTCATAGGGCTAGCTGGTTGAACTACTGTAGCTGGCATGGTAATTTCCTACATGCTAGCCAGCTGGGAACATGCTAGCTCGAGTGAGTCACAACAGCTCTCTGAGTTTTGTCTATTTCTCTGCACTGGGCTGTTTACTCCCTCTAGAATTGTGTTCTAAAGATTCTACATCATGCTAATCCATGTAAGGATATTGATAAGGCTCTCCAAAGCTTCCTTCCTGTCAGTTAGCAACTTTTAGCTTATATTAGTTGCTAATGGAAGCATTTGGTCATTTGGATACATATTTGTGCCACTCTTCTCCAGTCTCATATCTGTCTATCATGTGTCTTAAGTAGTTTATTCTCTGGCCAAGTAGAGCTGCAGCGACTATCAATTCATGACTAACTAAATCAATATAAAACTAACCAGATTAAAAATAAAAAGTAATAATCTTATGATTCAACATTCCAGCTGGTTATTTGCTGCTTTTGTTAGTGGGTTAAACAAAACAGGCATTTTTGATATCACATTCGGCATAAAGAAACAATCTTTTGTTATTTTGTAATAATTTGTTTCTGTAAAATGATCTGCAGATGGTTCCATGGGGAAAATAATGAATAGTTGCAGCCATAAAAAGATGGATGGTGCAACACATCTACTCAGCTATGACAGTGGCCTCAGGTGCTAACAGTGCTCTGATTGAAGTGGAAGATGCCTGGGTAATTTCTGCCATCAGCCCGAGCATTGGTGTGTGTGTGTGTGTGTGTGTGTGTGTGTGTGTGTGTGTGTGTGTGTGTGTGTGTGTGTGGACAGGCAGGAAATAGTGTGTCTTGCTCAAGGACACTTTAACATGCTGTTGTTAGACACACCGGATGTGGCAGAGGTCAAAGCTGTGACCTTTGGGTGACAGGCTGTTTCTGGAACCACTGGACACTCTCCCCCTTTAAGTGTGTGAAATTGGATGCAGGAAATGTGTGTGGATAACAGATGTGTGTGTGTGTGTGTGTGTGTGTGTGTGTATGTATGTATGTATGTATGTATGTATGTATGTATGTGTGTGTGTGTGTGTGTGTGTGTGTGTGTGTGTGTGTGTGTGTGTGTGTGTGTGTGTGTGTGTGTGTGTGTGTGTGTGTGTGTTTGTGCGTGTGTCACCCACCTTGTTCTTGCTTTCAGGGCTTGGCAGGGTCTTGCTGCCGGGGCCTGTTGGAGACTTGGCTGTCCCTTTCGCTCCCTTATCATCTTTCTTCTCAGCCAGCTTTTTCTCATCTTCCTTCTTCTCATCCTTGTTGGTCTTCTCCGGCTTGTCCCCCTTCTCTGCCTTTTCCTTGTTTTTCTCCGCGTTCATGTTCTCGATCTTATCCTCCTCCTTGAGGATCTTCTCAGACTTTTGGTTCTTTTCTGGACCAGCGTCCTTCTTCTGCTGCTCTTCTTTCTTGTCAAAGGTGTCCAACTTGGCTGTTTTGCTTGACATTAAGTCTGTCTTCTCCTGCTTGTCCTTGTTGTCAGATTTCACTATGAGAGAGAGAATGCCATTGTCAGAATCACATTTATTTTAACAAAATAAAACTTGCTTTCAAGAAATGTCTCGAGATGTGTCACTATGCAACAACATGTTTCACTGTATAAATAAAGTACAGTATATGACGTTTACAAGTACAACTTGTTAACAGCACGATCTTTGGATGGATAGGAGCTGTTGTATAATGAGAAAAAGGAAGATGGATGCACAAAGGTTTTGGTGATTTTAGGTTTTTCACTTGAGAAAGTGCAAATTACAGTGATGTTGAAGGATTTTTTGGTTTAAGGCACAAACACTTTGGTTTGGGATGGCTTTGGTCATGTTCAGTCATGTTCTTACATTATCAAATATAATTATACAAAAGTAGGAAAATTGCACAGCAATGCCATTGTACTCTTTTTGTGGGAGTTTATCAGTTGTCACTCTGACACACCTATTTCTAATTCTTAAAAGTGGGGACTCAAATGATTGAATCACCAACATTTAGCAGGAGAGAGATTTAAAAGAAACAGTCAAACTGGGATTTGCAGCAGAGGCTGAGATTTCTGGACTTTTAGTCCTTAGCATGGATCAAGATGCTGATTTGAACCTTAATGCATATCTGTGGCACCTTTACTTAAGACCCTTTTTGCATGTCCCAGTCTTAAAATCATCATATCGTCAGTTTGCACACAAATCTGTTACAAATCTGTTCACTTCAAGCCTAATCCAGGATAACCTTAATGACATAAAGCTGTTCCTGAGTCACAGAGCACATTATACAACTGTTTCCAAAGGCTCAGTCGTTCTCCTTATGATCAGTTACCCAACTTCATGGGAAAAATGTGTGGCGTTCCAATTGTATGTATTTTCTGTATTCCTAAGATTTGTCCTGTAACTTTCCATTATAGTGATGTATGGAGCAACATGTTCATGCAGGTGATGGCCAGTAACCAACCAGAGCAGTTTGACTGGGCCATAAGCGACCGTATAGACCAAATAGTGAAGTGTTTTTATAGAAAAGTTATTGTATGCGTGTCGTTTATTAATTAACTCAAAGGTTGAAAAGTGTATGTCCTTGGTTCAGTGTTCTTCATGTGTTTTCCAGGATAATGTAAACACCATGCAGGGACATCTTTCTTCCTTAGAGGAAGCACAAGGTCAACTGGGTTGCAGAACCAATGTTGCCAACAGCTGATTCATAGCGTGAGCACAGAATAAGAAAAAAAGAGGGATTATAATTGTAAGCAAGGGGGAAGTGAGACAGGGAAACGTGCACAGAGGGAGACAGAGACATAAGGAGTTCGGGGAGGTTGACGGGGTTAAGGACAGACAGCCGGCGGGGCGGAGGGATGGGGGACAGAAAGAGACAGGGGCTCTTTGTTGCCACCAAGACATCACTTGCATAACAGTGACACTGGACCAGCCTATGCTGTGCCCTAATGTTCCCTCATTACCCCCTGTGCTGAGGTTTGCAGTGCAAGAACTGCTCGATCTCCTCTGAAACTATGCCAATTTGCTGCCAGTGTGTTTTCTCTAGCAATCAAGCCGGCTACATAGAGTGTGTCCCTCTAGAACGATGACTACCATCAAACAAGATATATTTTGTTATGTTACTTTAAACCGTGATTGCAAATTAGCTCAGCCCGGAGCCTTAATCAGAATGAGACTGTAATTATGAGCATGGAGTATTCTCAAAAGAGCGGCCTACATGTATGTGTTGCCAACTGTAAAAGCTCAAGTATGTTCAGAGTCCGTCTACATTTTGGAGTTTGGTTTTCCTCCTGCATCTCTGATCTCGTTATTCGTCCAACATTATTTTTTTGTTGTGCTTCATCAAGCTGGGATCAAGTCAGTTTTTTGCTTGCAATTCCTCACTGATTTAATGCAAACTCATCACTTGCTGCAGCTGCTTCGCAAAGCCTCTCAGTAACACCAAATTGTTTCATGAATGTTAATGAGGTTGATTCAAAGATTCCTTGCAGTGTTTTGGTCCAGTCTGACTTTGGTTTCTGGCATCTATGCATCATTATTATAATTGTTTTATTTCCAGCAAAGCAACTGAAAAGATGGGTATACCTTACAATACTTAGCTCATGACAACTGTAGTTCACTGCCTTTTCTTTGGAAACTAAAAAGGGAAATTCATTCCTTAACCTACTCTGGGTGCTGTGGCAAATTCTATTTTGTTCTTCCAGCCACAACATAAAAATACAGACTTTAACGAGCTCCACTGATTAAAGATTGATCTGCTATAGCATTGTTCGACTCATTATTGATCCTTTTAAAAATAAAAATAGATGCAACAGATCCAAAGTATTGTCGAACAGAGATACAGTAGAGCAAGAGAAAAGGCCACAAATAAGTTATTTTTCTTTATCACCAGATGTGCTGATGAAGCTCAGAGATTTTGAAAATTGATTCTAGATTTTAGGATTGCAGTAAAGAAAAGTCCGCTGGGGCAAGAAAAACAAGTAGTCAGACAATCATATATTTTGTGCAGACAATAGAAAATAACGTTATTATTACCCAAACTGTCCTACAGTTTACGTAATAACTTCCTGCTTCAAATTTGCGGTATTATTTGTATCATTGCACAGTTGTTAACAAGTGTTAACCCTGACAATATCTGGTTTCAATAGCCTGGAATCTCTGGAAATGTCTATTGTGCAATTTTGAATTGTTCCTGCCCCGCCATACTTTGTTGAAGCGGTGTTTCAACAAAAGGTACTTTTTTTTAGCATCATCAATAGAAACAATGATCATCACAAAATCACCCTTTAACTTGGCAGATATTTTAATTGCATATCGAGTATGGAAAGATGGTAAATTGTTATATTTCTTTCCGTTTGGGAAAATCTAATTGAATGAAACCTTTGGAAACGGACAGAATAGTAGGTTTCAACAACAACATGAATCTCACAATGGAAAATTAAGAGTGAAGGGCTGAAAGCACTCACAACAAATCTATGTACACAGTGGGGGCTTTATTATTCTAATAGACTGTATCTATCTTTAGGCTCATGCTACAGTAGTTTACATCACTGTATCACTGCACCCTGCGACACAGGCTATATGACTCATCCAACATGAAACGGCTGGCTGTGAACACAGAGGATCTATCTAATATCACGCCACAAAACATAGCTGCCGGCCACCAGCTGTGTGTGTGTGTGTGTATGTGTGTGTGTGTGTGTGTGTGTGTGTGTGTGTGTGTGTGTGTGTGTGTGTGTGTGTGTGTGTGTATGCGTGCGTGCGTTTGTGAAAAAAGAGAAATAGAGAGAGAGAGTTGACTGCCACGTAAATCAGAGCATGACTAACATGTGAAAGGGTGTAACATCTGCCAAGGACAAACACATTCAACTTTGGAGCAGATCCAAAACAAGGGAGATACATTAATTGTGTTACTTTGACATTGTGAGTTTAGGATTTTTTGCAGCTTGAACAACTCGGAAACATAGGAAGGAGTATTAGGGCCAAACTTAAAAAAAAAACAGAGAGATTTCGAGAATAAAGTCGTAATAATACGAGAATAAAGTCATAGTTACGAGAATAAAGTCGTAATATTACGAGAATAAAGTAATAATTACGAGATTAAAGTCGTAGTTTCATAAGTGACTTGAGGAGCGGACTTGGAGGAGATTGTCTCCTGCAGGAGGAAACGGCTGGTTCTGGCCGACTACATTATATTACATTGCATTTAGCTGACGCTTTTATCCAAAGTGATTTACAATAAGTGCATTCGACCAACAAGATACAACCTTGAAGAAAACAGAATCATATAAGTACATCAGGTTTCATAGAGCTAAAACATTTCAAGTGCTACTCAACTGGCTTTAGATCAGCCAGTCCTTTATTAGTGTATAAGTGTTTTGTTAGTAATTCTATCGCTCGAAGTGGAGTCAAAAGAGATGAGTTTTCAGTCTGCGCCGGAAGATCTGCTGTCCTGATTTCAATGGGGAGCTCATTCCGATTCCACTTCAAGGCTATCGTTCGACTCCTTCTGGATCCAAAGCCTTGAATACAAGTCTCATCGTTTTTTGTGAAACAACAAATCCCTTTGAACAGCTCGTAGATGTAACCAACGATAGCCTTGTAGTCGGCCAGAAACAGCCATTTCCTCCTGCAGAAAGGAGACAATCTCCTCCAAGTCCGTTTGGTTCTTTCTTCGAAATAATAGACATAGTTTCTTGCACAACCTTTTCAAAGTTCTAATACTTATGATAATCTGATGCTGATATGCCAAAAGATTAAGTATTTTGTTATTTGAGAAACCTAAACTAAAGTACTGCTTCACAAGATGCTCCACATTCCTCATTTTATTGCAGGACGCTGCCGTTGTCTCCTTCTCAAGTCACTTATGAAACTACAACTTTAATCTCGTAATTATGACTTTATTCTCGTAATATTACGACTTTATTCTCGTAACTATGACTTTATTCTCATATTATTACGACTTTATTCTCGAAATATCTCAGTTTTCTTTTTCTAAGTGTGGCCCTAATACTCCGTCGTAGAAACAGATAACAATTCTTAAAGCTAATAAACATTTATATGCAACTACTGTATGCGAGTAGCAAGTGAATGCACCATTGGCCTAAGTGCTACAGTATGTTCGTTGCATATCAAATTGTCCCTCATTTACTATTTGCTGCTAGGTTTTTGACAATAGTGCAAATGCATTGGCTCTATGCTAATGTTGATTTAAGTTTTAGTTGAAAATACAGGACTGGCGACATTCTTCACTTGGTCATCAGATAAAAATTTGCATCAGAAATGGCATGCTTAGCTTTTTTCAAATGTAAATGTCTCTTTTAATGTGACACACCATGATTTTTGTCCAGAAGAAGAAGTGTAAGGTTTGAAACTGGGGCACTGACTAACCACATGCAGGTGGTGCACCTGTTTGCCTTTCCTCTCATTCAAAGCTACAATGTGAAAGATAAATTCAAGCGTTTTTCATTTATTGGTAATTTTTCCGTCTGGATGTGCTGTCCCCAACAAACGGTAAGCGAGGGTCAAAAGATTCCAACATGACTGCAGGTACCTGAGCCCGTCTGTTTAATGAATTGGTTGTTTTATCACTGTTTGAGTTCCTTGTTTCACACTTTCACAAGTGTCCTACACCCCTCCCCTTACAGTTGTGTACTGTGTATTATTCAGTGTTGATCTATTTCTATCTTTTTGTGCCAAATCAACATGCTGTCTACTGTCAGCATGTCTGTGGGGGTGTGTGACTTTCAAATCTGTAAGATTCACGTCAGTGGAAGCTATTCACCTACACACATGTACCCATGCACGTATGCTCACACACGCACGCAAGTTGCTAGAAATAGCTGCTCTATATTTGAATGACTACAGTCACAGTCAATGTCTAATCAATGTCCTAGCTTTTCTCTGCCTACTGCAGTCTGAAAAACAGAACATACAATAGCTGGATGAAAGAGTAAATCACATTGGCAGAGAAATATACAGTGTATTCTCATTACCTTTGTTATATGAAGCCATATAATATATAACGGTAATAATCCCAACCAGCGATTATTTTATGTTCTAATCCCTGGGCTGGTCGTTTCATAATCCTCTGCCAGCTCCCTCCACACACTTTCCCTTTATTTTGTCATCACTATTAATCTACATTTGTGAAAATCTCCTTGCATTTGACGTAAAAAGGGGGTCATTCAATCAAATCCAAAGTGCTCCATGTGTGACCTCAAAGATAAACCTCATATACCTTCTTTAAACAATACCCCACTTGTTGACATGTACAACGCGGTCTTAAATTAATTAACCAACTAGTTAGTTGCTACTCCACCTGGCTGAAAGACTACAAACTGGGTAGAAAACATGAAATGGATATATAACTATAAATAGATATTTTGGCAGCAAGGCTTTCCCTGTCAGTGGAATGTAAAGCTTGTAAAATTGAAAGCAGTGATAATCAATACAACTCTGACAAAAAGGAACACAAAGAGGCATAATGGAAATCCACAGGTGGATAATGGTATAGTCCATCAGCAGAAATGGCCAAATCAAGACTGAAAGGATGAACATAAAGAATGTTCAGAGCCACTGACTGCAACAACATGTTGCATGTATAGTGCTTTCAAGCAAAGTGGCAACCAGCAGTGTGGCAACCTCCAAATGATATTTAAAAATACACCTCTTTTCAGACATAGCTGAAGTTGGAAAATAATGCACAGAGAAAAACATATACTTAGCCAAATGCAATAAGCTGTGATGCCATGGTTGTGCTCAGGTGCAGCGGCAGTAAGGACAAAAAAAGATTTCAAGCAAAGAGATGAACAACTCCTAAAAAAACAAATCACATTTGGGCTAGGTGTGCTGTAGAAATAGCACTTTAAATATCTAAAAGAACTGTGACTAGTTAGCTTTGGTTACTCCTACAAGTTTCTGATGCTGAAGACAACATCAAGCAAGCTTAAGAAAATAAAAAAATTAACAATAAAAAAAACGTCTTCTAGTTTCAGTAACAAACCTCTACCTCCTAGTGGCCATATTGGCTACAAACCCTCTAATTCCACCAAATTAGGTTTACCTGGTCAATCTACCCTTTAAATTAACCTATATATTGTATCTATCTATATGTATTGTACACTGTTTGTTTTCACATACCCATTCCAACAGATACAAAAAAACGCTTGAAGAAACTCTTACCCTTTGTGTTTAGTTTAATATCTTGGGTGCTGTTAATGGGCGTTCCTGTAGGGAGGGGTACAGGAAGTAATAGATTGGTCTCACAGCTCCCTTGATGCCTCTTAGGAGGTGGGGATGATGGCAATACACCTGACCTCATTAACGGGGCTGACAACATTGTTGCCATTTCGGCTGCAGCTTCTGTGCCATCGGTGACCGTGAGCGAGCGTCGGACAGCCACGTGTTGGTAGGGCGACCTGGGTGGGCACGCTGTTCCCATTGGGTCAAAATGCGGCATGTTTGGTATCATTCCTGGCAAGCCTCCCATACCTGTGGGGTACGCTCCAGCCATCATCATGGGGACAGACAGGTGGGAACAGTCAGACATAGCCCGTCTCACTGCAGTCCGCTGTGGCAGTTCACTGCTTTGGCTAGTTTTTGTCTCTCTGCTCAAGACAGCACATGATCCCATTCTCTTTTCCTCAACACAACTTACGTCCTGTGGTGACATGCCTGTTGCGACTCCTTTATCTGTAAGGCTTGAATTTTCTTTTTCCATCCTCTTCCCTTCTACACACCGAACCACACCAAGATTGGCTGAGGGTGGAGGTAGGCCTGCTGTGATACGGTCTTTACTTTCGGTTAGGTTGACAGCAGAAGGAGCAGTGCCAGTAGACTGTATATCAACTTTACTTTGCTTTCCTAAACATGGCTTGAGCGTTTGATTAGTTGGAGCTCCAAATGAACTTTCTTTCAAACTTCCGAGTAGCCCTTCGGAAGTAGAGGACGTATCAGATTTCTTCTCCTCTTTATTCCCAGGGCTTGATCTTGTACTTCCAGTGAAACCAAGATTCAAAGGGGGAGGCAAGCACTGTGTAGACACTTGAGATCCCTGGATGTAAAATCCATCCTTGCCTGAATAATTCTGTCCAAAGTTAGAGTCTGATGTGGGTTTACGATCTAGCGCAGAATCCGGGAAGGTTCTTCCATGTGAGATAGAAGGGGAATGTATTGAAGAAGAAGGGGAAGAGTGAGAAGATAAGGGGCTGCTGGGGCTTTGTCCTGTACTCCCTAATGACCCCCCTGCCCCTCCCAGCCTATGTCCATCCTCCCTTGGCCTTCCGTCTATGGACCCATCATCCTCTATCTTCAGTGCTGGCATCTTTAAGCTCTGCGTTCCTGGTGCTTCTGCCGCCATCCCATACACAGTCCCCTCGACCTTGCCCCGCCCTAATTTAGCTTCATCTTCTGATAAAGTTATTTTTGATCCCCCCTGTGATGCAGCAGCAGCCTGCCCCCCCGGTGCCATCTGGCCTTGGTAGTGCCAGTCACTGCTCCGGTCGGAGGCCAGGCTGGAGGTGGGCAGCAGAGTGGAGCCCGGGACCACAGGGATGTTGGCACCAGAGAGGGTAGTTTGAGGTTTGTGCTGCTGCGGATGCCCACTGGAAGGTTGTCCGTACCCGCTGCTTCCACTAATAATGCCAGGCTGCTGCCAAGGCGAGCCAGACAGAAAGGACATTCTCCCTCTGTTGTCTTGCCCTTTTTCTTGCTAGGTCAGTCTCTTTCCAGTTCTTTCGTTGTTGTCTTTGTAATTGTTGCTTCTTCTTTATCACTGTCTCCAGGTTTCCTGCTGTCTCCTGCTTGTTTCTATCTCCAGTAAGTGTCCTTTTACTCTTCCAGGATGCAGAAACGTCCTCAGTATCCAAAGTGTTATGAGCTTGGAAAGTACAGTAAGCAATGCATCCTCTCTTTTTTTCTTTAAGATGATGCCTCGGAGTTCTCTGTGGGTTCAACTGTGCTGATGTGTGTGATGTGCATGTGTTTACAGGCAAGGCAAATGAGTGTGTGCGAGTGAGAATGTGTGTGTCTGGTTGTCTCTGCTTCTCTCTGAGCACTGCACGGATCAGCTGTGGGGCTAAATTGTACCTTGCTCTCTCTCTCTCTCTCTCTCTCCCTCTCTATCTCTGTTTTCTTTCTCTCTCTCTCTGACATCACACGGTCACATGACAGCCCGGAATATTCCCTCATTCGCCAGAGCACAATTTCAGCATCCAGCCCCTAGCGACAAACTTGCCCAAGCATACCCAGATGAAAACACATGATCACACACATACATTCACACGCATAGTGGCAAACATGCACACACACTGATCAATGGTTGCCACAGTCTTTCAGCTGCCATATGACTGCCACTGTTCACATGTTGATACGGAGTGAGATTCACAAGAGAGATTAGTGAGACATCACTGAAGACTGTAATCATCCTGACTAGACTCTGATTGGACTCTCTGATTCAGCCCATGATTGGCCATGGAAGTAAAAAAATTAATAAAAGATAATATTATTTTTAAAGCCTATAATTTTTCGCCCTTGACGTCATGAAATGGTACTGCATGACCTGAATAGTGTGCTCTCGTCTTGATTAATGTGTGCTCTCACTGAAATTATTATGTGCGTGCCATTTTTTGACCCGCTTACTGTTTAATAACATTCACTGGTTTAGTTGACAATATGTCATTTGATTAAATAAATGGTATATTGCATTGGACTAAACTTTTCTTGGCAGTGATTGTGGCTTGCCTGACGCCATTGCAACATGTTGCTTTCATTGTTGTTCCTTATGACATTAAGTTGAGAATGGAAGAATGAACACAGACTGTTAATTTGTAAGGTGAGCATCTTGCATTGTTGATGTATTCATCTATTGCTGAACAACTAATCACATTGATTAGCTTTACATTAAATCAAATCACAACCACACTAGCATAATTAGCTTACTGCAAACACGTAGCTCAAGATTTGCATCAACCAGCTCCCTTTTTTCTCTCAGGATTAAATGAGCAAACCAGGTATAAAACCCCAGAGAATACTAGATTCCCAGTACATTTTCATGGGACAAAGAGGATTGCAAAGAGATGCAGGCTTGATGCAGGCAGGCATCCAAAACAGCCAAATTAGATTATTCTGGCGAACCGTCAGGGCCTTCAAGGTATTCAGAGAATACCCTGGAACACTCAGATAAAACAAACAAAAAATCGATTTAATTATATAAATAAAATGTATATAAAATGAATAAAGGAGAATTGTATCTGTGTTGTTGATCTGTAATATTACAGTGTTACGTTGATTTGTTTGTCCTTCTCGGACCATGCACTACGCATTTCAGTGGTTTTGTGTTAGAAAAGAAAGCAACCAATCAGATCTTGTTCTGTGTAGAACATCCTTCAACCAAGGTATTCTACATCCTTGATAGAATGCCCTGGCCGTTGCACGGAATGAGAGCGTACGTTTGGATTGACAGTTTGATCAACCAATCATATATTGATTTGTAGCCAATGGGCGTATTCTTTCAGTGTTTCCCTCGGTTGCAGGGTACTCTCGAAGGCCCGGTAGTTAACCGGCTCGAGGCAGAGGATCTAGATAGATGAATGCGATGAAGCAATTCATGCCGTTTTATTGTTTTTAACATTGAAATGACAAGTGCAACAGGTGAAGATGAAGTTGTTGCGGAATTGTTGTGAGTACCCTTTTCAAGACGACAATTCAGTGAAAAGACGGAAATTATAATGCCGCGGAGGGGAGGGGGGAGTGTCTAGATAGACACGGTTCGCCACTGGATTATTGCAAATTATAAATATGAAACTTTTAATTTGTGTAAGAGACTTCCTGCTGCCTGTTCGTAAGAGATCATGAGGTCAACATATTTAATACATTTCCAACGCAAAATTGGATTGAGTTTTGCAACCTGATGAATGTACAATAAATCCAAGTCATTAGCATCTCGCTTTTTTTAGGGCCTCCATGGTCATTTGACATTGTTATCCTTATTGAAATGATACGTTTTTCCATTATATCTGCTTTGTATCATGTAAGAATATACCACAAAAAAAACACAAAGAAAGTGAAGCTCAGAAGCAAGGACATTTTGACATGTCATAGCTGAAAAAGTGAATAACATTAGTTATGGATGCATCCCTGTTGCAAGAGTTGAGTTATTGGCATGGCTACTTGAAGGAAAAAATTGAACTGGGTCATCACAAATGTAATCAACAAAAATAACACCTGTGTGGAACAGGTCAAAATGTCTGCAGTAAAAAACTGGTTGTGTCATAGCACAGAAGAACAGCGGGGAAAAAGAGCACACATTTCATATGTTGGACAAAAGGAATACATTTGAGCTGGACCCTTTAGCTGTCAAATATATAAATAGTTGGCGTTAGGCAATTCCTACGGTGCCCCTATGTTAATGTTGCACCAATGTCACACCGCTTATAAAGTGTCCAAACTCTTCTTTAGGCCACCTGATTCAATATATAGAACAGGACTATATAAAGCTAGGGTGAGCCGAGTGTAGATTTCTACTCTATCCATAAAAGTGGATCCTTCAAGAATGCTGCAATATCCCACTCCTCTCCTCTCAGGATTTGCACAACAGCTTTGCAAGGAGGATTAAACCTTTTCTGATGCAAAGAGTCTCAGCCTCTCCTATCTCCACGTTTTTGCCTAGCACTGACTTTCTGGACTCAGCTGAAAAACTGAATGTGTAGCAGCAGCTAACTTTCAGTATTACACTACTGTATCTACATGAAATTGCAGGCTTAAGTAATACAATTCATAATGTATATCTACATTCTAGGCATTTAACTGATGCTGTTTTCAGGGTGACCTTGTGACGTTCTGCACTCATATCATCATCTCCACGCTCGGCCGAGAGCATAAATTGGCTTCAAGGAGTGCAACCATCTGGAATACAGCAGTCTCTAGTCATATCATTTCTTCTTGAACTGGAAATTCTTCAGGATGCTTAAAGCATTGAGGATCCACATTAAAATTGGGAACTTATACAATATGTACCATGTGCATTTTTCATGTAGTCAAATAAAGGGTTTTATTATATTTTCAAACTATATGTTCTGTATTGTAGAAACATTTTTTGGAAAACAGAATTATTTTTGAATAATTGTTTTAAACTGAAAGCCAAATCACATCCAACAGTTCTACTTACAGAGGAAAATTCAACATTTAGATTTTCTCTACTGATCTGATGTTTACAAATACACTGATTACAAATAAAGAAAATAGTTTTTTGAACAGTGTTAGTCCTTGTATTAACTGAGAACAATTTACCTTGGCCATCTAAAGGGGGCCTATTATGCTCATTTGCATTCTTATGAAAAAATGCAGGTGGGGGGGGGGGGGGTGTGGAGGGAACTTTGGGATTTTAGCCTTAGCAGATCATTTACATGCACAAAAAACGAAAAAACGAAATACAGGAAAGAGAAAACCCCAAAAAGCATAATATAGCCTCTTTTGCTTTGATGTTCACTAGGTCAGGACTTTTTCTGCAAAGGTGTTTAAAAACTCCAATTTAGCTCTTCCTCAAACTCAACTTTTTGTTGCCCAAATGATGTCATTTTTGCACGTTATGCCACCTCCACACAGCTTTTCTACTGCCATACAAAAGCATGTATACTAACAGATACATGTATGGTAATGGTGTGTGGTATTAATCTGTTCTATAAATCCTAGAGCATTGCAAGCGAAAGACTGTTTCTTTTGAACACAGATCTCGTAGCCTTCACACTGTTAAAAGTGAGGATCCATCAGAAAGTGATCATTGCTCTCAGAAGACAGAAGAAGCCAAGACAGCCAGTTCACATGAAGACGGTGTTAAATGTCTCCAGAACAGAACCTGTTTTAAACAAATTCCTGATATAACATCCTCACATCTATCCAGAGTTCTTCCCTGCACATAACAGCCAACCGTCTCTCACCAACCACACTTCCCCCCCCAACACACCCCAGGGCCTGTGCCAACCTAACAAGAGCAGCTTGTCAAGCATGAGTGCAAATGAATGGGTATTATTACATAATCCTCCATAAACAATTTGTCTACTGTAACCACAGAGGGGGGAACAGCCAGAAGGAAGAGGAAGGCTTTAGAGTGTTATTCAGTTTCAATAAACTTGGAAGTGAGGGGCGTTATGCAAGATGTGGAGGCTTCTGTTAACGTTTGGGTCAGGCTCAGGGTTAGGGGTTATTGCTAACATTCAGGTGGGTTACAGGTTAAAGCAGAGACATGTGTAGATATGACAGCTGAGGTTCAGGCATTTCAGACAAGAGCGATCCTGAAACTGACCTCCTTCCCCCGTATTCAATTTGCTCCTTCAGAAAATGTGAATACTTTCATGTTATAATGAATAAATCAGATAGAAGGAATCTAGCTGGTGGTGATAGGAATGTGTTCTCAGTGTCTTTGTGAAACTACAATATTTGAAAGCCGGGAAATAAGCTTTAGCTGATACCGATTGCTCACTGTCCTCATGATGTTTCAGAAAATCGTTACAATGTACTGTACAACCATAGATTGGTTTGATTCAGGGTTTGTGCGTTAAATCGCCCCAACCGTTGATTGGTCTCATCCTGTTGAAGATAAAGTGTTACTATTTAGCCCACTGAGTGTTGTAGCATTGAGCCTTCCTAATCCCTAGTCAGCTGTCATTTTGATCCTTTTCAACATTTAGTCTTGTTCATTTTAGCTGTTTCCCGCTGATAGAGAAAGGTTATGTTGCTCTTACCAATTAGCATTAATTGATTTATCAGTCATTTTCTCTCAACATGATGCAGATACGTGTGGGTCCGCTTACTCTAGAGCTTATGTTTTTCAATTTTTTCAACTTGAGGACTGTAATTGAGGTTATATTTGTTAACGTTTTGTCCTAGTCGCCTCACTGTTTGAAAATCAATGAGTTACAAAATGCAAAACATTTAATTAAAAAACACTCAATTGGGATCTCAATTCTGAAAACACAAAACTATTCTCAAAAATGCACTGTACTGCTTGTGAGTATCCTTAGCACTCGTCTTCTATACAGTGTACGGCTAAAACACTGTGTCAATGTGAAACAAATGGTATTTCTCCCTCTCCTGTGGTCTTCTTTAACCATTTATTGATTTGATCGCATAACTTACTAATCTTTTTTAGACTAAGGCTGTTTATATTTGTTCTTTCTTTTTTTCTGTCAACAAATCCCATATGCAAGACCATATAATGAGTTATGTGAGTTTAGCAGCCTGTTATACAATATATGTTTCCTCTGTGCCATAGAGCGTATGTGTTTGTTGCTCCACTCTCAAATACAATTCCCCTTTTTATAGCATATTGCTCTGACATCAATTTTGTCACTTACTTTAAGTAATGTTCTATCAAAATGTTTTGATAACTTTTTCTGCCTCATATTACTATGTATATCATATCATGTTAGATGTCAACATTGATTTTAGATTACAAGATGTTTCCAAAACTGGCCTAAGGAACCCAGGTGGCAATGGCAGCCCATAGTTGATTCTCTTGCTCCAGCTTTTTCTATCCATTTTCAGGCTTCTTTTCATTAGTATGCTAATGCTAGATGGCTGTATTATTCCAATGAAAGGCCTGCTGTAGCTTCACAAAGCCTTGTTCAAATCATATCTGGAAACTTGAATGACTATAAATGTGAAATAGTTAAATGTGGTTTCCCAAGTTAAACTGTATAAATCTCTAAAACCTTTTGCAACCTTGCTACTAACAAGATCTCCCCCAGAGACACTGTGGGACACAAACGGAGAAGGACAACTAAAGTTCAAAAGCAGGAGAGCCAAATAACAAGTCATATATTTAGAAAAGGCAAGTCGATAGGTCGAATTAAATCTGATACTCTTGTGGCTTTCGGCTCAGGATTTACATCGCAGAGGTCACTGTTCGTCCTCCTTTTGAAGGTCACAGATTGTTGAACACCAGCTGTAGATGGAGGAAACAGAGATAGGAGGCTACAGCTGGTTGCCCATGGCGCTGGGCAGAAAGAGAGAGAGAGAGAGATAGAGAGAGAAGGGAGGGGGAGGAAGAGAAGGAGGGTGGAGGATCTTGTCAGACCGGTTCTATTTTTACACTTCGACCTCTCTGACTGTCACACCCAGTCCACCCCTTCTCTATCCCTCCATCCCTCACTCGCGGAGTCTCTTTGTTTCCACAGTAACCGCCTCCCATGTCTCCCTGACAACGCAAAACCCCCCCACCCCCCAGTCTCCAATGCAGTGATTATTACGGTGCCGCAGCGACACAGGGAGTCTGGGCAGGAGAGGGGAAGACGTGACGTGGATAAAGGAGACGGAAAGGGCAAAGAGATGGAGGAAAGAGGTGGAGGGGGAAAAGGAAAGAGAAAAGAGA
Organism: Notothenia rossii; assembly: GCF_949606895.1. Taxonomy (NCBI): domain Eukaryota; kingdom Metazoa; phylum Chordata; class Actinopteri; order Perciformes; family Nototheniidae; genus Notothenia; species Notothenia rossii. Next base: position 59,143,470 of record NC_136907.1, on the reverse strand, counting down.
CAAGGGGTAGAAGCAGGAAGATGGAGGAGGGTGGACAGGGGGAGGGAGAAAGAGGAATCCGGGAATAGATATAGATGAAATATGATAAGGAGCAACAGATGATGTTAGCAATAAGGGAGGAATGGAGGAAGTGTTAAAGGGAGGTTATAATGAAATTAACCAAGAGAGGAAAGAGTCTATGGAGGAATGGGAGTTAAGACAAGATAGAGATTGGGGTGAAAGGGAGAAGAAAAGGAGGATCATTTCTTTTTGTATAAGTTTCCCCAGCATGTTTCTTACTTTAATAATTTACATTTGATTGGTTGAGGTCTTAAATGAGTCACACATATAGTATCCAATTAGAGGAGTTAGAGTAAGAGGTTAGCGTGCTAACCTAATGTTGCTCAAATCAAGACCTGCATAATTACTTCAAACCAAAAATGAAGATCGGAAGCATCTTCTGGCATCTACATTGTAATTGATGTTAGTTGTTAATGAGTCAGATATGACTGAAAAGCAGGAGGAAGGAAACTCACTTTCCTGCTTTCTGGCAACAGCAGATTATAACAAGAAAGCAAAAGGCATCAAATTCACCATATTATATATGTATATGTATATATATTATATATATATACCATTCACCATGGTCAAAAGGATGGACAGAACTGAAAGGAATAGTGCTGAAGTAGGCATGGAGAATATAAAATAGAGACGGATACAGGTGTCAACCTTCAACCAGGTCATTAAGACGTCCTTTATGAGATCCTGCAGTTTGCAGCGCTCCCTCATGAGGGAAATTCCACTTTTTGAACATCAAATAGGATGATTGCAATTACCCAGCATGCACTGGCCTCACGCAGGCAGAAGGTATCCTGAAGTTCCATCACATGCAGGAAAATTAAATGAGCCCTCACGTGGGCTTTTCCATTACCCTGCTATTGTTAGGATGAATATACCCATAAGTCTGGCAGACATTTTCCAAGTCCCAGACATCATGCACCTTCAAAGTACAAATAACCTAAAATGCTACATTATTTAACCCTTTCTTTAACAATCCATCACCAGAAGACCACAAAAAACGTGTTGACACTTCCTCTGCAGTTGTCTTTAAACCTCAATTTCACTGGATCTTTTTGTGACATCTATCTTTGCTGATAGTGTGTCTTTCTGGGTTTTAATTTATTTTTGACCTTTTGCTTGACAATACTCAATAATGAAATGTTACTTGGATCTCAACATCTATCCCTCAGGTTTCTTATTTGTGTCTATATTGTTGTCTTTGTTTGTTTTAATTCTAAGTTCAGCAGTAGTGGTGCAACCAATATATCGTAATTTTTTTTGATGATAACTCTTGATAACTAATGAGCTTGGTCTATTCAAATTATGAAAAATGCTCAGAGTCAAGGTCTGAACTTGATGTTTTAGTTTTTTCCTGACAAATAGTGAAAAGAAGAATCACCAGAGAATTGTGATTTCTATTGGCCCACCATTTTCCTCGCAGCAACAGAAATATAACTATTTGCATGGAATTAATTTCAAATATTTCTAACGTCTCATGTTCCTCACTACACGTCCTTTGATCGTTGTCAGAGCTGCACTTCTCCGAGCAGACACCAGATGGAGCCAGCGAGCAGTGCTGATACTCACCCACCCACAGTAGTGCAGTACGCAGGTTTATAAATAGACACACACAGTCGGGAGAAAAATAGACACAGGTAGAAAAACAGAAGGGCCGAGCAGATGTCTTCATAACATTGAACCACACAAGCAGTCAGCTGTCAATAACTATATTAAAGTCTGTCCACTGATTCCCAGTCTCATTGGGAAACAGAAGCACTCCACCAGCACTGTTTGAGCCACATTTCACAAGTGACCTCAATAAAGTGACAACCTATTATGATGTATTATCTCATCATAATTGGTATGATGAGTTATAATTAGAATGTTGCTATTGAACGATTAGATCAGACTCTGTCATTTATCTAGTTGTAGATCTATATGTGGCTGCATGTATAACAACCTTAGCCAATTAAAAAATATCATTAATTGTTTATGTTAAGGGATGTAAACTTTTTTTTTTAAAGTGGTGCAACACATCTGCTAAAGATTTGAACTTTTAAAGCAAATTGAGTTTTGGAAAGAACATAATGCATCTTGTTAACATTTAAATAATAATTGTCAATGTTATTTTGGCCAGTACTCTAATGCTACAGCACTGAGTGGCCAGTTTAAGTGGTCTCATAAAGATTTTCAAGAGGTCTCATAAAGATCCACAAACTTAGTTATTCCGACTTTATGAGCTAATGAATATTAAAAGCTCAATTTGCACTGCAGCATCTCTGTTTGACAAACTGTAATAAGCTACATTTTCCAAAACCCATGAAGTTTGTGTGTCCGTGCTATAGCAACAGCATCTGCAAAATCTAGTACTGAGGGAGAACCGGCTGTCGAGCAACAAATTCACCTTGGGACAATTTAGTGCTGACTGAATACACACATTAAAAGGCTTGGGTGGTGTGTAACTCTGCAGCAGCAACAACATTTCAACCAGCACAAAGAATCACAGAAGAGAAGCTAAAGGTTCAAGTTTCACATGATTTCTGCCTACTAAGTCAGATGGCACAGAACCCTCTTGGTTAAGGTGCATTTGTCTTTGAAAATAGAGCTAATTTCTCGAGTATACAATGACGCACACTAGTCTAACACCAACTGATATGGTGTGAAGTATAACATCATTATTTTCCAAGTAAGACCATCTGCTAGACACTGAGTGGCATGAGATGTTGAAAACAGCTTAGTAACAGAATGGCAAGGATGTTCATAATGTAATTAATTTGCAGCATTCACTGGGTATAAAGTGACAATCCCTTAAAAGTAACAGACTGATAACGTTTGGAATGCTGACTCATATCAATCATAAAAATAGACTGTGATAAAATATCAACATATTCATTAAACAGCTGAATCTTAATGTATAGGCTATGCCCATTTCTGTTTATAAAATGCTTTAACAGTTTTACAGCATTATGAATGCAAAATTTGCTTTGGTAAAATAAAGAATAATTATTTGATCTAAGAAGAACCTGTGCCTTTTCAGCTAGTCAAAATGGAAACTAAAGAGGGTCTATTTCACTAACCCTCTTCTATGACACATTCAGTGAACATCAACAGTGATATGTAATCAGTTCGAATATTGTTTGTACCAGAAAAGGATTTTGAAGATTTCTGTAATGCTATGCTGAGATCAACCTAAATGAAGACACCGGATGCATGTCTACATTGAAGCCTCATAAGAGGGTGCAAACAATGATTTCTAACTTTTGAAATAACAGTGTTTTAGTTCATTTTACTCCATTTGTACATGTTAAATCTTCACTTCCACCTTTGTTAAAACCACACAGGAATATACATGAAATAACCTTAACCCAACAATCACAGCAGGAGCTACTGTGGGTCAAGGTTGTCCAAAGTCTCCAACAGAGCTCCAAATTGAATAAAGATTGAAGCATAAAATATACCAAAAGCAAAAAGAGGAACTTGTCTTACCTGTTGTTCAAGGTGACATGGTTGGTGGCATTATGAAACAGAAAAAAGGAAGGGGGAGAGAAAAAGACAATGTTCAGAATCAGCTTCATGTGATTACATCAGCAGCCTCGACAATACAAAGGCCTCAGGGTTAGAACTTATAGTACAAATAAAATTGTGAAGATGCTTCAAAACTCCAGTTAGAATTTCTTCAGGTTTAAGGATGCTTTAGAGACTAAAGGGCAGTTTTGCTTTGTCCGGATAAAGGCCTTTTTATGCGTGTAATTGGTAATGTTTTAGTGCTGAGGGAAGCATAGAGAGAATCACACTGGAAATGAAAGCTTCATTCAGCACTTTGGGATGTTGCCAGAGACAATCATCATGACTGAAACCTGGCATTATCAGGAGGAGGAAGTATTAGACTGAGCTCATCTCAGGGTTTACCCCAGTGTATAAGAGGTCAAGCAGGCCATTAATGGGCCGACATTACACTGCTGGCTGTTACACTCATCAGCTTTATATGTTGAAGTTCTGTCATTCACGTGACATTTCTCAGACTTGTCATGTCTGCAGTTATACCAACTGGGGGAAACCCTGTCATTTGAAGGTGGTTAGGTTTACATTAGGGATTACGTATTAGACAGGCACAAATTTAATTTTTAAATAGGGTCAAGAACACAGCTTTTTATTTTGTTTTTAAACCTAAAAACTATTCTGGATCTTTGCAGTGGATAATAAAAGGTCATAAGAAAATGAATAAATATCATTTTAGTATTTTGGCTTATCAAAGAGTGGCCACACAATGATGATGTTGTGATGGAATGCATTATATTCAAGAGTATTTATTCTGCCCCCCCTCATGTGCACATGTAAAAACAGAGGCGGGGGCAATAAGAAAATGGTGTGAAAATAACCTCATTAATACTCATTTAGTTGAATTTAAACATTACTGTCAAGATCACCAAAAACTGAGCGGTTGTAGTGAATTGCAAACATTACAGGTGTACATCATAAAATGACAAACATATATTTACTCAAGGCAACCTTATTAAAGGTCTTCCAGAGCTTTGCGACACATATTCTGGCTTTCAATTTTGTGAATGGTTAATTCCATTTTTTGGGGGGTTGCTTTGGTCTCTTAAAGTCAAACTCTAAGTATTGTCTTACTCTTATCTGCTCTATAGTGGGTAGCATGAGTCAGATTTGCTGCCTAAATCAGAACGTCCTACAATAAGTATTCTGCTTCTCCACAAAACATCTATAAATGTGAGACTCTTAATGTGGTCACATAAATGACAAACAGTTGTAATATAAACACAAAATATAGACACAATAAACCCAAGAGGCATCAAGATAACTGGATAATTTCAGGATGGGCATTTAACAACCACAACCATTATACATTACACCATTTGTTTTGTCGCAGTCATGTCTATCATTAACTTAGATTTAACAACTACAAGCATTTTGCTCAATGTAGTTGATCAACTATAACATTGACTTAATAAATCTAAAAGGCATTAGCAAAATAGTTTGCCATGCAAGGACCCAGGCTATGTGTGTCTTGGTACAGACAGAGAGGAGATAATGTGGGAGGTTACACAGGCAGCTGACAATCAGATGAAACAGGAGACAGCGGAGCAAGCAATGCTGGCATAGCTATCAGAATCAGCAGGTCAGGTGATTCAACTGTTATGATCATGGTAACAGATACACAGAGGCAGGCAGAGGGAAATCAGACAACTTATCAGTTTACCCTCGCAGTTTTGTCAATATAGGGCCCGACCAGCACAGTACATTTGTGTCCCATACTCATGCCATCAGATGATATAGTGGACACAAATGTTTCTCTGGTACATTTTTGAGATACAAATCATATTTCTTAGGTGTTATGAATGGTCGCAAAGAGCCGATATCTGTGTATGAATATCTAAAAAAGAGATTGAAGTTGAGCTGCTCTCTATTAATGTGTCAAGCCCTGTTTATTACAAATACATAGAGGAAAGAATCAAGCACCAAGGAGGCCTGGTACTTAATCCACAGACAGAGAGCCATGCATACAGGAAGACAAACAGTAACTACTTCCTGCTTTCCTAGTCTACAATGATTTTGTTCAAATGTTTCTCCATGTTATTCATAATCTTCCCTGTAGTTCACCAACCTTCCATTGGGGGGAGCTGTGGCGACGAGGACTCCTGGTGCTCTGAGTGTGCAGGGAGAGAAGGAGGGGCTGCAGGGGTGATGGGTGGAGGGGGAGTGGCTACTGCTGAGCTAAAGGGTGTGGCTACACTTTTGGGGGGTGTGGCTGATGATGATGGTGCAGGAGTGGCTTCATTCTTAAAGGGAGAAGGTGAGGAACTAAGGGTCATGGCAGGGGTGGTAGTGGGTGCTGTAGATGGGCTTCCTGTGAAAGCTGCTGCTGCTGTTGTACTAAAAGCTGGAGATGCTGCAGTCATGCTAGAAGACATGAGCGTGGCTGAGGGGACGAAAGGCTTGGCATCGACGTTGAGGGCTGATTTGACTGTGGTTGTTGAAGGGTGTGTGTCAGCGGAAGCTAACGGTGATGGGTTGGTTGACAGAACGGAAGTAGGAGGAAGGTCTGCAGTAACCTTTGAAGGGTTAAGAACAGAAGTGGCTTGTGAAGCAGGGATGGCCATTTCTGACTTTGCCATGGGGGCTGTAGCAAGGGAGGGAGTGTTAGTGATAGGGGTGGTGGTCTGTGAGTCAGGAGTGGAGCCTGGAGGGGTCTGGAGAACTGAATCCAGGAAAGAGAAGGTCTGGGAGACTGGGCTAAGATTCTCCCCTGTCATCAGTGCTAGACTATCACTAACATCCACAGCTGAACTATTCTTGCCAGGAACATTAGTCGCTGGGCTAATGGTAGGTTCAGGTTTGCTGGTCGATACTTTCACTTCATTTGCCTTTTGACCATCTTTAGCAGACATAGGGAAGTCATTTCCACACATCGGCTCATAAGAGCGAGGCGATGAATCTGGTACAAGGCTAGCATTGGAACGATTAGTGAAACTTGTGGGAAATTGTGAAGGGGAAGAGGGCAAAACAGGGCTGGGGTTGGAGTCAGAATGACCAGAGTCGGCAGTTGCCCAGGTAGGAGCGACTGTAGCCGGCGTCGGAGAGATGGGCTGCTGGGGCGCTCCCCACTGTTCGGGAAGTTTCGCCCGACTCTTAGTCTTCTTGCCTTTCACTCTACCCCCTCCTCCACTCTCTCTTATCTCCCAGTCCCGGTTCTCCTCATCATCCTCATCCTCCTCCATTCCTCCCTTATCCTGCATCCCAGGCTTTTGAGATTGGCCGATGTTATTCTCTTGGCTATCCAAGAAGTCGTAGACCTGGTCACTGCCCTTCCTCTTCTTCTTCCGGCGCCTCTGCTTGTCAGCCTCGCCCCCTGGCCCCACTCTCTCAGGGCTGAGGGGTTCGGAGGTGGAGGAAGAGGGACTGCTGTCGTCCATTGAGCCGCTTGGAGAGAGTACGGGAGCTGCTGAGGGGGGGAGGGTTTTATAAGAGGAGGAACCAATCACATACTGTGTCAGAGCCAAAAAGCCTTCAGATTGTGGTTACCATAGCTGGTTTAAACTACCTAATTTATTAATTGTTTACAAACTTATCGAACAGATATCTGCATGTAAATGCATGATCTCTAGGCATTAGCGCAATATTTTTGTCCCATTTGTGGGAAGAGTAGTATTGACCAATCATGTTTGAGTAGGCTTTGATTGAACGTAAGCAGTGCATGTGGAGAACAGAGCGGGTGAAACGCATTGGCAGCAATGCAATTACGCAACCAATTGGTTATCATCAATTCAGATTTATATTACGTTGTAAACTGACTACTTGAGAGACAATCTGGTCCTATAGTTTGTCTGCTTTTCTGGACACTAAACTTGCTAACCAATGGGATCAAGATCTGGGGCCGTATTCACAAAGGATCTTAGGGCTAAAAGTACTGTAGCTCCTAACTGGCGAATTTAGGAGAAACTCCTAAGCATAATGGGCGTGTCAGTCTTAAATTTAGGACTCCTAATTTTATTCACTAAGAGCAATTCACAAAGTATTTTAGGCCTAAAAGTAGCACCTAAGTCTGGGAGAGCTTAAAAGTCCTCGAGAGGACTCCTAACTCAGTAAGACCTATTCACAAAGAATCTGAAAATGGCTGAGAGACGAAATGTTTTGGAGACAATGGAAGACTGTGAATTGATCAAGAGATATAGGCTAAATCGTGAGGGTATCAAACTTGTTGTGGAATTAGTGCGGGATGCAATAACATCCCCGACTAACAGGAATAACCCGATTAGTCCGGAAATAAAATGTTTGGCAACACTACAATATTTAGCAACAGGGAAAATGCAACTTTGCAATGCCGACGATTTAGGAATATCGCAACCATCAGTCAGCTGTGCCATAAACCAAACCATCAACGCGCTCTCTAGACCACATATCATCCAACAGTTTATCCGGTTTCCTTTGGACAATCAACAACTACACAGGATCAAAGCCAACTTCATGGCAATGCAGGTATGCCGGGTGTGGTCAGTGCTATTGACGGGACGCACATAAAAATAATTGCGCCATCAAAAGATGAGGACGTGTTCGTCAATAGAAAGAAAGTACATTCCATCAACACGCAGATTGTTTTCATTCATCATGATAGGGGGACTTGAACGGCGGTATGGGCTGTTATTGAAAGTGTTTAAGTGCTGGAAATATGCTCATTGGATAATAGTTTGCAGAGTGCTTTTAATTGCCTCCTCGATTTAATGCAATTTACGTATTTTTATTGTTTGCTCTCTCTCTTTAACGTGCATATACAACGTCATTATCGTGGTCTGCACAAACTTGTCATCATGCGTGTATTCTGCTAACTGCACTGTCCATAACTATTTGATAGGAATACATTTCTAGCCTAGGCTATTTCCTTGTTTTTCGGTGATTTAGTGGGCTCATTTGTGGGATGTTGCGGATGAGTTTCACCGAGACCGCCTACTCTGAACAACCAATCACCGTACTGACCGCTTCTAAACTCATGCACGAGAATCGACGTAATCCATAGCAACGGCGCGTCACTCTTAGTTCACTCTTAGTGATTTATCCTTAGTATGAGTAGGTCTCAGCGGCTTTGTGAATAACTTTTAAGAAAAAACTCCTACGTAAAATGTTTTAGCGCGAGTTAGGAGCACTCCTAGCGGTAAGATAAAATGCTTTGTGAATACGGCCCCAGGTTTCTAAGTTTAGACTATGCCACTCCCTGTGAACGTGTCAGTATTAATAGAATCAGATGGTTTACGGAGAGGATTAAGGCCGTGCCACATATAAACTGAGGTAGTTTTAAGGTTTTGTAGCAAAAGTTCTGTCAATCCAAACATCCTAATCAATGTTTCTTTGTGTTGCTTACAGATAGAAAGGCTTCTATGAGTTTGTCGGACCCTGGGCAACTGGTTATTCCATCACGTCATGAGTAGAATAACGCCAAGGTACAAGAAACTCTGTGCTAAATACATACACAACATAAAAATGTGTTAACCACCTAGAGCCATAATGGATTGCCTCAGTTTATTTCTCAGTGTCCCCCCTGGCTGGTTCAAGCCATTGTAACCATAATCTGACTACTTTAAAGCTCCTTTTGGCATAACCCTTCAAACGCTTTCATAAAATATGAAGTACGTGATGGTGCCTGCTTTTATAAATACAATCAACCTGTCATTTACTTACCTGTAACAGACATTCTATATTTCACTAAATGTAATTATATGTGCATTATCCATTTCCTATTTGGACATATGGAGGTTCAGCGCTGAGGATCCGTTCAGAATCATTTGTTTTGATGTATCTACTTGGTTGTGTGTCAATTCTTCAAATGTGCCAGATTCATAGTAAAATTGTAGGACTGGAGGCTATACATAGATCTATATTAATACCAATGAATACAGTATGATAAGATAAATTAAAAGTCGGAAGATCCATTGGGGCGATTTAATCTTAATGTGTACATTTTAAAATCTGAAAATTCTGTATGGAGTCTGGAATGGACTGAGTTTTAAATTGGCCCTTATCAGTCAAACAATAGATTTATTGTGTGATTGTCTCCCTGTGGAAAACACATTTGATTCAACTCTTTTTAACATGATCATGACCCAGAGGGTAAAGCTGATCTTGTAGGGAGCAGGCACACACAGCAAAGCAAAAAAACACACACACTGAAGCAACTGTACAAGGTAAATGCATCAAGCTCCTTTCAAATAGGATCCAGCATGCATTTTTAAAGAATCCTGTTAGAAAAAGGATCATTGTCCCACATACAGAAACACAAAAAAATAATCCAAAAATGGCACAATACACATGTGGAATGAGTCACAGAATCACAACACAATGACAAAATGTGCACATGCAAGCTTTTACTTATCACAAAAGAATAAAGCTTGCACGGAATTGACCCCTTCATCTCTCTGTTCCCACTATCTTATCTCCTGTTTGCGGAGGAATTCATCATCGTTGTTTATGTTTTTTCCTCAAAGCAATATGTTTCAATAATTTCTGACAAGCACTCCATTACCTCAGAGAGAATGAGGGAGGAAAAGATGAACAGACAGATAAAAACAGACAGTTTGAGAGAAGGACTGTATAAACAAACCTCTAACCTATATCCCGCTCTCATTTCTCTTCATCATGTCTTCACCCGGTTTTAAGTAAAACTGCTCTATCAAAGTGTTCATCGACCCCTCCTCTGTTTTACATCACTGGATATTAATGTGAGTGCAGAAAAAGCTGCATACCCCTTTAATCTGTAACATTTTCATATATTTCTGAATTGATTTACTTATTTAAATGTAGATATCTTCTCCCTTTGGCTTCGAATGCTTGTATGGCTATAAACAGCTCAAGGTTGAGATGAAACTGGAGCATTATCATGTATATTTAATGCGATAAATTATTAAAAAGGGATTACATCTTAATCTGGAGACTGGCACACTGCCAAGTGAAACAGTCATGTTGGAGCACTACCTGCCTCTAACTATTAGCCTATGCAAAAGTGCTGCGTGTGAGGGGTTTCATGTCAGCGAGTCCCACTAGCCCCTGCACACACAGAGAAGCAGGTGTGTAGAGGACTTTAAATATCAGGCACAGACACACACAGAAGAGCCGGATGCTGGTTGGTAAATATAGCATCAAGCTTTGTAGCCCCAAAAATACCTTTTCTTTACACTGTAAGTCTTAGAGTCTAAGACTTAGACATTAAATGCACCAGAGTCGCAAAAACGTGTGAATTAAAAAGGGAACCGCAATTGAGTTATTTGTACTAAGATTTATCCAGCACATCTCTTATTGTACATGCGCTGTTCATATTCCTGCCGTCGAAGAAAAAAACCTCCAAATACAGCCAGAATGATGTGGTTCTTTGACCAAACAGAAGCACATATTGACAAGCTCCCTCTGTAAAACAAGTTATTTAAATAAAAGGTTTAATGGGTTTTGCTTTATCCGATATCCATTGATGTAAGACAGGAAGAAGCAGAAGACATGACACGAGTCCAAATGTTTTTCCTGCCTGGCAACTAGAACAAATACTAATACTCAAAAATGTAAGCTTTAGATCTACAGGACTGTCTCAGAAAATTAGAATATTGTGATAAAGTTCTTTATTTTCTGTAATGCAATTAAAAAAACAAAAATGTCATACATTCTGGATTCATTACAAATCAACTGAAATATTGCAAGCCTTTTATTATTTTAATATTGCTGATTATGGCATACAGCTTAAGAAAACTCAAATATCCTATCTCTAAATATTAGAATATCATGAAAAAGTATACTAGTAGGGTGTTCAACGAATCACTTGAATCGTCTAATTAACTCGAAACACCTGCAAGGGTTTCCTGAGCCTTGAAAAACACTCAGCTTGGTTCAGTAAACTAAATCACAAGTATGGGGAAGACTGCTGATCTGACTGCTGTCCAGAGGACCGTCATTGACACCCTCCATCAGGAGGGTAAGACACAAAAAGAAATTTCTCAAAGAGCAAGCTGTTCACAGAGTGCAGTTTCAAAGCACATCCACAAAAAGTCTGTTGGAAGGGGGAAATGTGGCAGGAAACGCTGCACAACCAAGAGAGATGACCTTAGCCTTAACAGCATTGTGAAGAAGAGTCGCTTCCAGAATTTGGGGGAGCTTCAAAGACAGTGGACTGAAGCTGGAGTCCAGGTATCAAAAGTCACTGTTCACAGACGTGTCCGGGAAATGGGCTACAATAGCCGTATTCCCATGGTCAAGCCACTTCTGAACTCAAGACAACGGAAGAGGCGTCTGACTTGGGCTAAGGAAAAGAAGCACTGGACAGTTGCACAGTGGTCCAAAGTCCTCTTTTCAGACGAAAGCAAGTTTTGTATTTCATTTGGAAGTCAAGGCGCCAGAGTCTGGAGAAAGGCTGGAGAGGAGCAAAATCCAAGTTGCTTGAAATCCAGTGTGAAGTTCCCACAGTCAGCGATGGTTTGGGGAGCCATGTCAGCTGCTGGTGTTGGTCCACTGTGTTTCATCAAGCCCAGAGTAAATGCAGCTGTGTACCAAGAGATTTTAGAGCACTACATGCTTCCGTCTGCTGAAAAGCTCTATGGAGATGAGGAATTCATTTTCCAGCATGATCTGGCACCTGCCCACAGTGCCAAAACCACCAGTAACTGGTGTACTGACCATGGCATTACTGTCCTCGATTGGCCTGCAAATTCCCCTGACCTGAACCCCATAGAGAATATGTGGGGTATTGTGAAGAAGAAGCTGAAAGACACCAGACCCAACAATGCTAATGAGCTAAAGGCCGCTATTGAAGCATCCTGGGCATCCATAACACCTCAGCAATGCCACAGGCTGATTGCCTCCATGCCACGCCCCATTGATGCAGTAATCCGTGCAAAAGGATTCCCAACCAAGTACTGAGTGCATTAATGGACATTTTCAAATGTTTGATTGTGTTTTGCTGTTATAAATCTTTTTTTTTTACTTGGTCTGAGGAACTATTCTAATTTTTTGAGATAGGATTTTTGAGTTTTCTTAAGCTGTATGCCATAATCAGCAATATTAAAATAATAAAAGGCTTGCAATATTTCAGTTGATTTGTAATGAATCCAGAATGTATGACATTTTTGTTTTTTTAATTGCATTACAGAAAATAAAGAACTTTATCACAATATTCTAATTTTCTGAGACAGTCCTGTATATATCTTTCAAAGACACCATTGCATTTGACAAGTCCTCATCTTTCATGTAGGACAAATTACTCCAATAGACATTACAATACTGTGGGGCTTTTTTTAATGTTTGCTCATTGCCACTGCTTACTGTCACAGTTAAATACACAGTGAGTCATTGTTAATGTTTCCTTCATTTTGAATATTATATCAATATGTACTAATAACATCTTCACTGCAGTCATTTGTACTATACATAATCGAGGTCTCTGACGGATACATGAATCTAATGGCTCCAGTAACACTGCACTCTGAGTTAACAGAGCGTATCCTTCTTGAGACATTGAGCTCGGTTTATCCCTCTTTACTTTTGTGATTTGGGCAGTTTAAGACACAAAAACAGATTTCCATCTTCATCAGCTCATATGTTCTGAATTTGATTTCTGTGCTTAAAGGTTGCATATTTTATTTCTAAAACAATCTGCAACAGTAAGATCAAACATTAGCTTATTTTGTATTGTTCATTGCTGTTATCTAAATTATGTAACAGGATTGGCATATTTCCAGAGTGTCTGCAGGTATTTTGTTTAATAGAGCGGTTCGCTAAGGACATTTATTTTATAACAGCAGCATCTGGTTACATCACTAGTCTCTTCCCTGAACATTGAATGGGTTTTCATTCTAAAAACTAAGTGTGTGTCAGTCAATACAGCAACTGATGTTGGGTAACAGACAATCTCCCCTCAATTCATCCCTGGTTTCTAGGAGATGTCTACATTTCCTGTAATGAACTAGGATAGTAACTTTTACATAACCAGCGTGTACCGTTAGCTGGTCTATCTTTAGCAGGCCAACAAAACAGAAGGGAGAAGAGATACACAATAAAACCCTGAATAAGAGCGTGCTGAATGATTAATACACTCTGCACGAATGAAACTCAGATGCTGAGTAATTTTTTGTTTAGTTGTGTTTTAAATCTTTATTTCTCAAAAGCTTTAATGCTGAACAGACATAGAGAGTAACATTAAGTTAATGGGAGAAAATAACTATGTGCAGCACTGCAAGCATGTCTTTATTAAAGCAGCTTGAATGTGTGCATAATTACAGAGAAAGACCCTGGAAGGCATGATGTGCTGCTTCGTCTTTATATCCTCTCCTGGGATTTGTGTTGTTGTTGCTAGGCAACCATACATTCAGTTAAGACACAGCTGTTATTGCCTCAAGCGTAGTAAACATTAAAAATGAATGATAAAAGGCAACTAGAATTGTCATGGTAGCATATAGGTTGAGTTTTTTCGTCAACATAAAATGATGTGTTTTTTTATGGCCACTGCATAAGTCTCATTTGATCAAATTTAAAGATAAAGAATAGTAAAGTGCAGTGAGGATAAAGCGATGAATCCAGTGGTGATGACAAAGCTGAACTGCAGTGGAAACAACTAGAAGAGGCTGCCCTCTGCTGCTCAAATGTGCCCTGTGTGATCAGGCTCTTGCTCTCCTATCACCATCCGCCACTGCTGCCATGCTACAGGGCTTCCTATAATAATGTGCATGACGTATGAGAATCAAGTCAAGCTAATTTAAGATTTGACAAGGATTTACTTGTTTTATTCCAGCAGGGGCTCCAGTTTTCTGTGTGAAAAATACAACCAGCCCTCCCTAACAACTACACAAAAACACCTGCTCAGTATTGTGTTACTGGGAGTGTCAGGTAAACCTTCTTCAGCACAGATTAACACTACCTGTTCCTCCTCTCTCCTCCTTCTCCTGTCTCCACCCGCCCCTTCTGCAAATAGGAACACATGCAACCAACCCTCTTTGTGATACCTGCAGAGTGATCCATGGAGGGGATTCCCAGGCCACCGAGGGAAAATGGATCACTGGGTTTAAAGGGACTGCTTCCACTGGTGCTTTTGTTTTCCACACCAAACAGGCCCGAACTCTTCTGGCTGTCCATAGCAGAACCCATCCCGGTCTGGCCGAGACCCAAGCCCATCCCGGACTGGAAGGGGGGCTGGCTGGACCCCACGGGCCCTCCCATCCCAGACTGTGAGAAACCTGATGGACAGACAGAGCACAGAGACCGGTCAACAGATAATACGTGTATGTACTGCAGCTACATACACTATATAAACTGGTTGCTGCTTCTTTTTAAAGAATATACTGTAATGCAATGATTCTCAATGTCTTTTCAGACAAGGACCTCTCACAATATAAAGTGGGGACCCCTCATTTAATTCCCTTGAAATAAAATTAGGATTCTTTTATAGGAAACATATTAAAGACATGTGAATAATCGTATAGTAATGGGTTTGTTGGATTGGAACGGATTATATATGAACCAATATGGATTTAAAAAACGAAAATATTTGTTGTCGATCTATGGAGCTTCTTTTAAAATAAAACATTTAAACTGTCCACTGGAGTGCCATTAACACCATAGTTAAGAATATCTGCTGTAAGGAAGCTGTATTAGTAGTGGGTGAGTGCACGTTATAGCTATCTTTACTTAACAATGAACCTTTATTAAGAATTAACTGGCCTTCTAATTTATAGGGTATTACTAGCAGCATTATTAACAGCTACTAAGTAGAATTTGAAAATGTCTTCCAGCCATGTCCAGTCTTTCACCATATAATGAATGCCATCAGAATAATTTAAAACATTCTATAAATCCAGTCTAAATAATAAATGAACACATTACAATCACCAAATGTCAGCCAAATTAGTTTAAAGGGTTGTATATTCTGTATTGTTTGTAAAAAAAAAAACAGATAGAAGGGATAATATGATACCCTTAAGTTTGTATTCAGAGGTTAAAATGACACAGAGGTTCAAAAAAGTAAAGTGGACCTAGAAATGAGTCAGGCATGCTGTTGTCCTTTGTCTTGTTCATGCTCCACTGATCCGTCCGCGCACCCATCACAGGACCTGCAAAGACAGAGATAGAGAGGAGGAGAGAAAGAAAGACGGAGAGAAAAAGAGTGAAAGGGGATCAAGGAGAAATATTTTAGCTAAGTACATTGGGGTCAGAGAGCCAGGGAGACAACATGATGGGGGAGGATGTAAAAAAGAGAGGAATGGTGGGAAGGGGAATGACATTTTCTGTTTTTAAATATTCAAATCATTGAAGCTATGCCCAGAAGTGTTGCAACTGGCAAGGTTTTTTTTTTCAAACTGATCCAGAGGGGGAACTAAAAGATCCCATGTGAATCTGCACAGATTTCGCACATGTTGATACACTAAATTAGAACAACTGTGTGATACATAAATAGCAGTCCCTCCCTTCCCCCTCACCAGACAGGTAGTCAGAGCTGAAGGCGGGCTGTCCTTGCGGATCTTGGCGTCCCCCTGATGACATCATT
>NC_136907.1:58818229-59127207 GCF_949606895.1 Notothenia rossii | reverse complement strand
TATTTGTGTGTGTGTGTGTGTGTGTGTGTGTGTGTGTGTGTGTGTGTGTGTGTGTGTGTGTGTGTGTGTGTGTGTGTTTGTGTGAACCATGACCTAAATCAAACGCCATCATCCCCCCGTCACTGTGCTACAGAGAGAAGCACTAGCGGAAACACTATGTGATTACTTTGTCCAAAACTGGCAGAATTTATGAACAGTTGTTTTTACAAAAACAGAAACTACTTGCTCTGCTTCATCCTCATAGAAGTACTCCCTCGCCTCTTAATACCTAGCGGTGGCAATAGAGAGACCAAAACATACTTGGCCATAGCAAAATGATGGGAGAGTAAATTATAGGGATTTCAGAATACCTGAAATTATGTGGTCGAACCAATAGTAGTGATATTGGATATTCTGATGGCCAATTTGATTGCACTGTAAATTGTAGTTTATATTTTGGAGGAATAATCCCCTTTCGAAACCTTTATTTATTTAACTTTCATCCAAAAAACTAAACAATTAGCAGATTAAATGTGAACACATTGTAATAACTTTATATTTTACCTTCCCCCATAAAATGCATTAAAATGATACACGATTTGCTTTTAGCTCATCGTGAGGTTGAACGCAGAGCCTTGCGGTGAAAACAGCCAGTTATGTTTTGTCTCTATGGTTACATCCTCTGCTAGCTTGCGGCGCTATATACAGCGGTTATCTGATTGGTTGCGCATCGAAAGGTCAGCGGTAACTACGACAAAGTTCAAATGATTGAGTGCAACCCTCTGCGACAATTTTGGAGTTCTATCAATAGAAACACAATGGCAACACCAGCGCAGATCTGTTTTACCACATATCATGAGAAAGCAACTCATACTTGAACTTAATAGAGTTTGAAAGTTAACAGCTGCTAGCAGTTAACGTTTACTATATTTACTCCTTACTCCTGTATATACGAAATATCAGGGAGAAAAAGTGAGTTTTCTGCATACTTTCTGATTAAAACACATTGAGAGGAAGTAGTTTTTAGAATTGGCTTGGAATTGTTAGCAAATTGTCGGTTCTTGTGACATACCTTGTACAGCAGAACGAATGCAGCACAACTTGGAAGTTAAAGTAGTGCTTTCTTTTTCTTCTTTACTATATTTTCCCTATAATCATACAGCGCCAGACAACAACACTACCAACTTTTTTCAAGGTGCCATTAAGCAAGTTAATAGACCTCCATTGTCACTGATGGATGTTTCTAGAGATAATCACTCGTGAATTAGCAGCAAAGAAAGTATGTATAAGTATGTACAAAGTCAGGGTTCAGGCTGTGCTGCTCTCAGCATTATACAAGTTGGCTTTTAAGCTGATCCATGGGTCAGTTGAGCCACAGTACAATATGTAAGTCTGTGCCAATGATGTAACAGTGATTGGAGAAGTCAGTGGGGGCAGAATCAAACTCAAAAATCCAATCTCTGGTGAGTTTGAGAACATGTTTGACGCAACATAAAATGTGATTTCTAGCTAGTTGATTTTCTAGCCAAATCATGTATGAATTCTTTTTAGCATTAGTCAACATAGAATCTTTGTTATTTGTAGGGCTGTCCCGAATACCATTTTTCGGGCTCCGGATATTCGGTAGTAATCAGCAGCGAATATTCGAATATTCGGTGCGGAGAGATTTGTATTTTTTTTTATACATTTTTTTTTCCAAAAGGTTTCATAACACGCTCAGAATCCGAGACACCTGACAACACGCTGTTAAGCAGAAGCGCAGAAAGAGCATACTATTACGATTTATATGTATTTATTGTCTCAGTACTCGCAAACATTAAAACTAAATGTGTCCTCTGTAGGGTAACTGTAGGGTCTGCTGTATTGTTGAGGATGTTGATGGCTGGGATGCGTGGGGATGCACCTATGGACACAAGTTATTATTAGGCTGAGCTACTCAACTTTATGCCATTGCCTTAGCCCCAGATGTTCCCACATTACTCCTATTATTTTCACTATTCGGATAAAATTAAAAAAACTAATATAAAAATACAATTCGGTTGCTTGCTTGCAACTATTTTCCAAGCAAAGTAAGTGCACGTTTTTATCATGTGTAACGTTACTGTTTAAACGGCGGATAAAGCAGCTTCATCATGGCAACAGCTAAGCTAAGCTAGGCTACTACAGCATCCAGGTGACTTTTCAGAGTTGTTGTGCCACCGTGGTAGGCCAGTTTCTTATCGCATATTTGGCACATATTCTTCTTACCGTCGTCCAATTTAAAATGGTCCGACACAGCGTGCCGTTTGCGTGCACAGGCTGAGATTGTATATACTTCCGCATTTTAACAGTGCAATTCAAAAGTATAAATATAGTATAAGAATATGGCAATTCGCCTTTATTAATAGCATACATTTAGAAAAAATATATATATAAAAATAAAAAAACGAATATCCGAATAATGAAATTAAAACCCGAATAGTTGGCCAACGAACAATTATTCGAATAGTCGAATATTCGGGTACAGCCCTAGTTATTTGCTAGTTTTTATAAGGATATTATAATGTAAAGTAGCATACTTTCCCCAGCTAAATATAATCATAATTAATGTATGTGCAAGAGAGCCCTTTGGCCTGAGTAACAGTGAAGCTCATCACTGCTTTTGCAGCACTTTGAGTGTCTCAGCAGCTCTGAATTCACTGAAGCAGCAAGTGGCCAACAATGCAGCTTTCAGTGTTGTTGTTCAGTCTACTGGAGGATTCACAAACAGTCAAAGAGATAGAGAGGCATCGAAACAGGAGAACAGCCAGAGAGGGAGTGGGTGGCAGGCACAGAATAACAGGGTGGGTTTGTGGCCATGTCATCCAAAAATATGTCATCAATAGGAAGAGGATCGCTCCACATTTGGTTCGGGAATTTGGTTTGGATCACCAGTGACAGTCAAAAATAAGGGGTAGTCAAATTGTAACTAGGAATATTCATAAGGCTCTAAACCAGTATCTTTAACAGAAGTCACTTTATTCTCTGTATAATAAAGCCTGCCTCTTCAGATAATTAACTGTACATCAGATAAACGGATCTGTGCCTAAGAAGCTAAAAGATTGTCCATGTTTTTAAAGTTAGTTTACATAAGCTAGTTTTGCCTGACACTTATGTGAATGTCACTAAAACTTGACAAAACATATAGAATAACCTGCATTTTAAAGTATTTGTATATCCTTTTACAGGGTTTTGTCTAAACCGTGTAACAGGGGCGCTGCGGCTTCTTACTTTCGGCGTGCGGCCTCATACCAAAATACTGATCTTCCCCTTTCAAATGTTAAAGTGATGCCAGAAAACAATATTTCTGTTGGTCAAACACGGTATAATTACTCAAAAAATATGAAAATGGTGTCAAGTAGACCTTCAGAGACAGCTTCTTTTTTTTACGGAGCTCCGAATAAATAGGCATTGCTGTCCGGTCGGTCTGCCGGTGGACGAGAGGCAGGCAGCAGGCTTACTTAAACTGTGATTTCTCAATTAGATTGTTCCTTTTATTGTCCTTTTTTCTGTAGAGGAAGTAAAGAACATGTAACTCAGGATGTATTTGTTGTTGGAGGTGCAATATATGAGTCAGCAGCTTTAACACTAGGACCGCCAGAGGTCGCTGTATACCTAAAACCGCCAACGGGTAAAATGTACCCGCTATAGATTTTCAAGGTACAATGTTCTTTTATTTATCATACAGAACAGTGAGTTTTGATCGCACAGGGATGAAACGTATACCAATAGAATCTGTGGACTCTCAGCTTTTCATGTGATATAGGTTGTGCAGATAGCATGAAGTTTAAAATATCGCTAAGAGTGCTGATTTAAACGCTTGGTGTTAGACTTGTGTTTTGTTTAGGTACAAATCTCTCTATCTCTCTCTATCGATCTATCTGTAATGTTCCGTTCTATGAACATATAATTGTCTACATAAATAGACGACGCGGACTTCTTCTCTCATTCCGAGTGTCCATCTTTATTCAACTGGCACGTAACCTGCACACATGCATTACGTCCTCAATGTGAGCTCAGTCATCCAAGATCTTGTATTCTCCAAGATGTTACACTATCTATAACTATCTATCTGTCTATCTCTCTCTCTATCCATCTATCAATATATCTATCTATCAATCTCTCTCTCTCAATCTATCTCTCTATCTATAAGGAACCGCAGTAGACAAAAGGCGTTGCTATAGCAACACGTCATGTTTACGCTGCATTTTCTATGAGGTAAATATTACCCGCTGGCGGATATAGGTATAAATGGCATTTTTTTTGGTGATCTTTTCAATCTGACTTCATATTGACAATTGTTAACAACAGAGGGTGCTACATAACACACTTTCAGGAAAAGTCACGGACTGGGAGACTTTAATATGTTATTGAACAAAAGTTACATACAATCAAAAAACAGCTGCGGGTAAAATTTACCCGTTGGCGGTTCTAGTGTTAAGACATGAAGAGACTATTATTCTTTGCTTTGCTCTAATGCATTATTTTTGTCGGATAGGGGGCGGGGCCATAATTTGGGCCGGAAGTGGCGTTAGCGCCCTCATACTATGTTTTTCTATAAAAAACCCTGTTCTTATATGTTATTGCTTGAATGTAGACACGTACAGCGTGCAGCTATGAATTATCCTCTGAGTCTGCACTTCACAACATTGTAGCACTTTTCAACTAATTGTTTTGGTATATTCTCACCGCTTGTCTTGTCTATTTATAAACCTTTCCGATTCATGTCATGCCATGATTGACCAGCGTTGGGGAGTAGAGAAAAGTACAAGGGTTTAATCTTCTTTTTCTTCGCTCTGTTTTTCATTTAAGCAACAACAAAAACAACTGCAAAAAATCACTACCCCCTCCCTTCATGGAAGCAAGCTTTTCATTCTGCCTTTTCAGAACCATTCCGAAAATCTACAAACACTACGATATCTGATTGTTGTTGGAAAACACTCTTCAAAGTAGTTTCAAAAAAGCATAACCCGACCCATACATTTGTCCGATGGACAGAACCATGACCTCAAATGAATGGTAATATGTGAACATCTTACCACCATTAAAACATAACCTCACTAAATGAAACAATGTACATTTCAATCTAATGTCTAATTTCCTGGCTATATACGAGTTATAATATTTATATTATATATGTATAAGTCGTTGTGCAAAGTTGTCTAATGTAGCTTTAATAAAATTGTTTAAGAATTTGGGAACTTGCCATAATCCGTTGGGAGGATCTTTTCCTTTAAGTGTCAATGTGATGTTTACTATGACAAGGCAGGCAGACGAAAAGGATAATTGAGTAGCCTAATTTAGTTAAGAGCTTAGAATCCCTATTAGCATGCAGAGCGGTCAACTCTTAAAGAGACCAGTCAGTCGAATTTGTTTAAATCCAAGCTAGAGACATGCTGGAGAAATTGCCTCCTGCTTTTCTCCTTTAACTAGTAAATGATAATGATAGTAGGGGGAAGTAAGTATAGATAAATATATTTTATGGATGATGTCATGAGAAATCTACTGTGACGAAACATTTAGGACAAAAGGGAATTATAAGGAAATGCACAACCAAGGCTCACGGCATCTCATGTGTTAACAACATTCTGTCATGGCTGCCCAGCCAGTCGCCATGGTGACTCAGCAGCTCCTCGCTGTCTGCTTCTTGATGAGCAAACTCCGATGCAAACTCCGACACACACACACACACACACACACACACACACACACACACACACACACACACACACACACACACACACACACACACACACACACACACACACACACACACACACACACACACACACACACACACACACACACACACACACACACACACACACACACACACACACACACACACACACACACACAGCGTGTCTCTGATGAGCAGCAGTTTAGATTACTGCTGACAACACACTGTGTCGACCTATCCACACACGCAACACAACAAACACACACGCACACACACATACACATGGCGTCAGAACATGAGAGCAGATAGTCAGCTTATTAGACGAGTTAGACTGATGACTTACTGTGCAAATCTGTCAAATGTGGCTCTGTGCTCTGTTTTTAAAGTCAGAGGTGATCAAGAAAAGGAAAAAAACTCTAATGGAGACCAAAGAATGGAAGTAAAATGAGAACAGTACAGGATCTGTAATAAATAACACTGCATCTTCATTCTTCCTCTGACTGTTTTTACACTTGTTTCTTTGTAAAAACACTCAATGGTTTTTCTGGTTGGCTGTATGTGTCCTTTGGAAATCAAATGTAACAAGTCAACATCCTTTGCTCAAGAGTTTCTGAGGGCAAGACCTACAATTTGAAAGGTAACACAGCATATTTGGTCAGAGGTGGTAACTTATGGTAGTTCTAGCATGTTGTCTCAACATTTAAGTCAATTATTTGTATAAATGCCACAAAACTTTTCAGGACAATAAGTACTTAAAAGGCTGGCATGACAGTGTATAAGTCAAATCTATTCTTTCCAGGAGATGGAAAATGTTTAATATTTTCAGTTCTCAGAATCCTTTTGCTAGGTGTCAGTAAACTGTTCCTGGAAATATACAAACCGACATGTTGTAATGCATTAGAGACAGTTGGTTAAAGGGGACATTTTGTACATATCCTCGCTGTACTGTCTAATGTCAGGTCTGATCTGAATCTCTGCCATCAGCAGGACAGAAAAGACCTTTTCTAGTTTCAAATCACAAACACACACTGATGGAAGCTTGCTGGAAGAGGATAATAACAAAAGACACAGCCGTCCCATCCTCCCTAGCTCTGATGTATGATGTCAGAACAGATCTGAATCTCGCTTTCCTCAGCAGGGGAGAATGACCTTTGTTGTTTCCTCTGAACTCTTTGATCTGTTTACTGCGAGTGCGTCACGTACAGGTCATGTCATTCAAAGGGCTCTTTAAAAGACATTATGGTATAGCACAGTATTTGTTTGGTAGCATATTGTTTTAATAAGTTTCATGCAAGGGGTATAGAAACCAATGCGAAACCAGAACCTTTTGTGCCAGAAAAAAAACAACAACCTACTTTTGTAACAATACAAATGGTCAAGAACAAAAAGTTGATTGATAATGAAGAATCAGTTCTGATAATGTATACTAGGGATACTTGTGGATGTATACAAACACCCTCTAGTAACTTCTCCTTTTTTTAATATGTCACTAGTCAAACAGATTGCACCCTACTGTTCTTACGGCCCGTCCACACACAGGCATGAAAAAAATCTTGAAAAATCTTGATGCTGGGCGTGTCTGAAGCTTGGCGATTTCACGCGCCCAAGGCGACCAACAACCAATCAGGAATCTCCCAGGAATCTCCCGCCCGCCCCCGGCATACAAAGGATTAATGAAAACCAAATCCCTTTATAACTGTCAATTGCATACAAGCTTTTACATGTCACACTTTATATAATGAAGATGTATGAGATTAATGTCTATGGTGCTATTTTATGCTACATTCCATGCTGGCTAAATATAATGTCTATGCTTGCTAGCTGTCCATGTATTATATGTTATACTATATGTTATATATTATGCTTATACTTATTATATTATATATTATATTAATTATATATATTATTATATATTAGTATTATATTCATATATATATTATGTTATGCTACATTACTAGCTGTCCATTCAATGTTAAAACGAAGTAAACTGGATATAAACTCCCCAAACAGGTGAAAACCTACCAGTTTCACCAACTGTCTCTGCCACCTCCCTCAATGCCTGGTTCCTCCGGTTTAGGTCCCGGTAGGTGAACAAAGAGCAGTCGTAAAGGACCGGGACATTTCCTACAGCGCTGATTAATTTATCCTCCATTTTATGACATGTGGAAAAGACCTGCGGTATCTGCATACACGCGGTTTGATTGGCTAGCGCTTGTACTGGCGGGATTTGCATAAACTGGATTTGATTGGCTGATGCCAGCTTCGAAAGCATCGGGACGGAGCATCAAAAGTTGAACATTGCTCAACTTTTGATGCTCACGATGCTTGCAAAGCCATGCTCCGCTCCCCACAATGCAGTTCGGCGAAGATTAATAATCTTCTACGTCACCCCATTCAAGTGAATGGTTGAAGCTTTGAAAGATTTTTTTCATGCCTGTGTGTGGACGGGCCGTTATAAGGCCAATTCCCTAAGACGGACAACCCTAATCATAGTCATTGCATTGAGTATTTTGTGGAAGAGCTTCTGATAGCCTGGTTATGATCTCAAACATTTGGCAATGTAGGCATTTCTTTACTTGCTTGTACGAATATATTTTATCTTATTCATAATGCAAAGGAAAATGTAAAAGCTGAGAAAAGCTAGTATCATGTGTATTCTGAACTAGGGCTACTCGATTATGGCAAAAATCATAATCTCGATTATTTGGGTTAAGAATAATTGATATCACGATTATTAAAAACAATGATCCATTTACTTTGAAAACATCAATTTATTGGAGAGAAAAAATGTGAACAGTATGTTTTTAACAGTTGATTACCCTGAACTTTAAGTATAATTCAACTGAAAAACCAATAAAAAATATATATTATTTGAAAAATAAATTAAATAAAAGTAATAATGAAAAAATAATCGTTTTATTTCGATTACGTTGTTTTCGTAATTGTTGCAAGCCATAATCGTAATTGCGATTCAAATACGATTAATTGAGCAGCCCTATTCTGAACTACTTTCATGCATATTTTTAGCAAGTTATTGTGGCACAAATTAATTCCTTTTACTTGGGATGAGTATCTGGCCAATCCAACCTTAAGGACTCAAGTCTGTACTCCTGGGAATGTGCATACATGCGATTCCATGAAACAGCCACCAAAGTGTAGGGTTGAAGCCCTGGTGTAGGGAAGATGCATGCTTGGTTTTTGTTTGTGTTTGAAGCATTTCATTGGACTTCTTTAGATCCCTGAGTGCAGGATGATTCATTGATAGTTTGTTGGTATTTTCCAGGAAATTACTATTAAATATCAATAAGAATACCAACTGAAGGACTTTTTTGTCTTTGATGGGTCAGATGGTAGGTGACAACCAGTGCAATACGATAAAAAAAGACTTAACCATATATTTTTGGATTTAATGGGAACATTCAGGAAAGCCCACATTTCTGTTGAATGGTAAAACTCTGTCTCAAAAGCAGCTTTGATTGAATGAGTGGAGAGAGGTTCCTGGTAACGCTAAGGTTTGTCTCACCAAACAAGATTAGTGAACTGTTGGGCAGGCCTTTCATTTCCACAAAGGTCATTCACTTTGAACCAGGCAAGATCACCATGGTAACCACAACTGAAGCAGAGTGTGTTCAAGTTGTTGCTGTAGGACATAGCAGGGTCTTCAAATATATTTATGGAAGAGAATAAACTACACAGAATCTCCTCTGAGTTAGTTGATAGTATCACGGTCTGTTTGCAGAATGATGCCTAAACAGAGTGTCCAAATGTTACTTTCATTTTCTCGAACTATGATTTTAATAAATATTTCAGGCCTGTAGATCCCACTGTAGCGATACAAATGGCTACTAACAGATAGTTCATGGCTTACATAATTCTCTAGGGTCATCAATAATTAATACACATTTCTAGTGCACATTCAATCTGGTAACAGATTTCACCCATATTTTTTGTCAGCACAGTGTGAGTCTAACTTAACAATGTTCACAGACTCAAATATGTCCCACTGCCCTGATGAGTCAGGGATGGGACTATTACTGTACATTGGCATTGACACTATTTGCAGTTTGCCTCTCATTCAATATTGTTGTGACACTTACTAACATGAGAAAATGGTCACCATATGAGCATCCCAATACAGTATGTGTCATCCCATATTTAAAATGTCGATTCATCTAGGTCTTGAAATGCCTGTTTACATTTCTATTACAGAGTTAAGTTAATGGATCCTGTAGTTAAGAACAATAAAGAGTTTAAGCTGAAAGGAACTTAATAGACATCTGTAGAGTAAGATGTAAAAAATGCATGAACATAAACATCCATTCTTTTCAAATTGAAGATTCAAAGTTGCATTGATTTCTTTAGCCACTAGCAGCTTAATGGTCACCAGATAGGTTGCTAGCTGTGTTTGTGGTTTGTAATGTCTGCTGCAGCTTCATACTAGCGGGAATATATTTTTATGGATGGAGGGTGATATCCGCGTCACTGGGCTCTTTCATATAGCCTGGCTTGGTATTGGGCAGAAACACTGGGAGATATCTTCATTTTTGACCCCAAGGTGTTACGTAACCTTTCACTTAACAGGCCACTATTATGGCTTACAAATTGCCTCGGGGGCTACACCACCATTAGATCACATAACTACTGCAGTGACTCTGCTTGGCTGACTTGTTGACTAACTGTATCACTGGAGAGTATACACATTTCTAGTTAAATTAGATTATTATAACGATAAAATCACAGTGAATGTTTGACTAGTTGGGTTGACGGTTTGTTTAATTACAAACCCAAATGACTCTGAATCCCTGACTTACTGGCAAATGGACTGAAAATGTTGGGTATACCTGGTAGCATGACCACTAGCCTGACTTTCTGACTGCTTGGCTGGTAATCTGAGAGGGATTGCATGTAATCCCATCAATCTCTGATGCAGAAATCACAACGGCGATGCATTAGATCATCTCCATCTCCGTAATCCATCTAGCTTCCTGCTTGTAGACTTTGGCCCATTGAGCCTGTCTTTTCCTACTAAACTCAAGTATAACGGATGCAGGATCCATGGGTCTGAGTTCCTCCAAATCTTTATTTCACTGTAAACAGGACTTCATCCAATATCCCAAACCCATTAGTTGATCAGTCATGATTAGCCCCTAGAATGGAAAATGCCAGGGGTTATGGATGTTCCAGTAAAGCCTCTCCCACAGCACATTGGACACTTATCATCATACTGTATGAGACTCAGTTTACCAAGATCAACTCTACAAAACCAGAGTTGATACGTTTTAGGTTAGGTTTTAGGTTTAGTTGATGTCAAAACTTACCATGATCTCTCTTATTTTTCACAAAGCAGTTCTATTTTTTGTTTAGTCTGTAAAGTGGAGTAATGTGGCCACAGAAAGAGGGCAAATAATACTTAAGTTAAAACATTTCTTAGCTGACAGCAGTTAGACTGTACATTGACATTCTACATCTACACCTTGACTTAACATTTGCTTCACGTTCAGTCTGAACACACCTTCACTCATACAGAATGACAGAAGCAGAGCCACGCATTTAAAAGGCGATGGTTAGGCAAAGCTCAAGAGGCAAAACGTGTCAACCCCAAATAGATCCATCAGCACAAAACATTGTAACTTGGCCTATTGCCATTTTTTTCCAAATTCCTGACCAGACCCCAAAGTTGCTACAGATACCAAACATGTCAGGCTTATGTGATGGTCACATAATGTCAATTTTTTGCAACGGTGCAGGCATGTAGCTTCAGTAAAATTGAGCAATAAGCAGTTACAAAAAAGACACTCTGATGTTTACATAAACTTTAGCCAATTCTATTTAAAGCAACACTAGGTTACTTGTTTTGCCTTATACCGTATTCTTTGACATGTTGACTTCAGGGAATAAACACCCTGCCTTGTCACGGTGGTTTATGAAGTTTGATTTAGGGTCAGAAAGCTTAACTACTTGATTTAGAAATGTTAACCTCTAACTGCTGCTAATATTTGTCACTGTCAACGAATATGCTGTTAGCTCAGTCAGCCATGCTGCCATGACTGGGAATTTTCAGCAAAGGGGGAGTGTTGTTGTTTTTAATGCTAGTACAGAAGCTTTGGACCGCTGGGATGAGGAGGTTTTCAGGAGGAATGCTAGCAAGAAGGGATAGCATCTTAGTCATATTAGTAGCTTGCTATGTCTTAGTTGTTGCCCTTGCTTTATGTTTGGTGGATATGCAAAAGTTATCCACTTGCTAATTCAGATCACTACTTAGCCTAGAGTTATCCTAACAAATGCATGTTTAACACTACAACTGTCCATTTGAAGATAGCAGTAAATAATGTAATTGCAAACTGTAGGGGTGCTAAATCACTATTTCCAACCACTACATCATGTTGCTTTAAGGGAATATTAGAGAAGGAATCAGGATGTTCCTACTCAACTCTTATTGCTACACCTTGTCTGTACTGTGGTAGCTCAAATATGCATGACTGTACGATGTATTTATTTATTTAACACAACACATTACATTTCAAATGTGACATGTTAGACTGAATAGGCTACCAAAAACAAAAACAGCTAGAGAGAGAAAGACCTTAGCATGGATGGAACAATGTGTACTAATTCACTCAGAGACAGAGGATGCAGTATGTGAGTCTCTATCCATGTATGTGTATGTCGAGTGGGGAGGATGGGTAGGCCTGATATTGTACGATAGGCTTAGGTATTATAGAACATCAGATTTTTCATGTAGACTCTGTAACATCGGAAAATAGGCATTATATAACAAGGCCTTGGCTGATCTGGAGCTGCACCTGCTGCCTTTGAGAAAACTATACTCCTGTAGTAAATGTTATAGAGACAAATATCACCAAAAGCACGGTTTATAGATACACGAGTCCCACTTGGGACTATTTAATAGGCAGTCTTTAAAAGTCTACAATAGCATTGGATGACTTGAGGCTACTATACACTCATTAATAATTACTGAGGAGTACTATGGGCTCGTGTTGCGACAATACACGAATATATATAAGTGCTATAGTCTGGTGATTTTTCAGCATGAGGGGTGCACCATTCCGACTGCGGCACCACCATAACAAAGAGACATGAATCCGCGGAGTCTGCATGAGAGGCAGAGATCCCCCTCACACGCCCACTATACTCAGCCATTGTGATGGGAAACACCGTGCACCACAATGTCGAATTGTATGTCCGCCATATAGAAAGCTAAATATAGGCCCATATCCATGCCACTGCAGGGCGAGACCTAAATATCGGTATAATTATGTTAACATTCATGCAGATATGCACGAGAGGATGGCGCAGCACAGGGATACAGTACAAAGCAAACAACGTTTATCACTCAATGACACGTATCGTAAATCAGATAAACTAATTGTAAAAATCTGCTACTCACCGTTTTGATGTGTTCCGTTACTGTCAGAGCGTGTGTGTGTATGTGTGTGTGTGTTTGTGTGACAGTCAGAGTGTGTGAAGGTGAAAATCTCCCCACCTTTCGCTGCTTGCAGAGCAGACTGGTGCCAGGTCTCAGATATTAAGTCCCGCCCCTGCCAAGCGGCTCAGCCAATCAATATCCGGGAACAGCAAAAGGGTCTTCTCATCTGAATCTGATGCTGCTGCCTTCATGTGCTGCCGTAAATGTGAAACTTTAGTTGGATATAATCATGGATTTGCAAAACACATTACAGTAATTCACAGAAATAACATCTAATTTCAAACATTGGCTCTAGATCTTCAAAGATTAAGATAGATAAATACATATAAAATGTTAAACTAAATATGTTTAACTTAACACAACAATATGCAAAAAAACTAAAGTAGCAAACATCTAATCGTTAAGAATTTTCCTCATAGATAAGACATTACTTATATAAAAGCAGTTCATTTTGGGCAACGTGACATTACTTAGGCCATGGGGAGTATGGAACATGGTCATCTGTGAGTATGTTCTGGAGACTAATTCAGGAAATGATCATCACAAGTGTCCCATTACCATAAAACAAAAATTACAATTAAATTAAAACACTAAAGTGTTCGCAGTGGACTACTATTGATAGAAACATATATTTGGATAAAAGAACAAGGCAAAAACCACATCATAACTCTTCAAAATGAATCAAATGCTAGTTTAGATTTGAAGCACACACTTAATCTAAACTCCTCTTTAGATGTATTATACATTTGAGGGGTCAACTGCCTTTAATATATTTTTGTATTACCTACTTACAAAGGGCTTATAGCATGAACCAATGTAACATACTACAGCTGTAGAAAATGTGCAATGTCAACCCCTAAATAGGCATTTAAAATACATAAATGTAACTACAAAAGACCGACAGAACAGCACAAGCGACTAACAAGTTTAAAATGTTCTGTGGATGCATTTGTGATAACAACTCATATTTGCAAACAGTTGTATCTCTTTCCACGTTCAGTTTGATGCTTAGCGTATTAATGGAGCACACTCAATGACCATCAGTTGCAGGCTGATGAAGCTAGCTAGCCAGATGACTGACTGGCTGTTTGTATGGCAGTCGTTTCCATAGGATTATCTCGGATTATGGCTCCCATTTGATTTGGTGGTTTTGTTTATAATCTCTCAAATATTGCATACAGTCAACAGTACAGAAGGCACAACATCACATGCAGTGAAATTGCTGTAACTGTCTAAATATCCATCGCAGTGATAATCAAGAACGTTGTCCATCAACAAATATTGACTTGTTCGGTTTTAAAATACTAATGCAGAACATTTTGTTTATCTTTTTGGATGGAGCGTTGATCAGACATTGTTTAATTTTTTTTTTCTCAAAAATTTCTTGTTTTAAAGTATTGATTGTTATTTTAATTTACTGAAGGAGTAAACATTCTTAACCCCCCTTGATGGAATTATAAATATCAGATTACTTTTATAAAAATAAAGACTCATCATTAACTCAGGTCAAACCTCTGGACTGTGATTTGTCAGCAAACCTAGGCCTGTTGAAATCAGTTTTTCCTTGAAGTGGAGGTGTTTTTTTTACTACACGCCTGCAGATGCAGCAGCTCTGGATGACTCAAACAGGAGGGCGTGGCCGCGAGTCTGCCATCTTCATCAGGTTCATGCAGAGGAGGAGTCATAGTGCTTTCTCTTCATTCACATCCTGCGTCACTGCCTGTCCTCTCCCCAGTTTATCATACGATCCACCCTTCCTTCTCTCCTGGTCTGACAGAGTGTTATTTAATATTCTGCCTGCCTGCATCATCATCTCCCCCTCCCTCTCTCTATCTCTACAAACTCAATCTGTCACAGCATCTATCCTCTCTCCTCTTCATCACTCCTCTCATGCTGTATCATCCCTGCTTCTTACTCTTTTCCATTCCTCTTATCACTCCAAGGCTTTCCAGAGATTTTCCCTTGGATTTCTTCTTTAAATGAAAGAAGAAGTAGAGAATTCAATCAATTAGTCTTCCTATACTCTTTACAGACAGTAATTGCTATATTCACTTCCACACTGGTATAACAAATAAACACATCTGATAAATGTCTTCAAGTGACGCCACTTAAGTCAGCCTCTGTTGTGGGCAGAAGAAAAGTCTGCTGGAGGCTCGCTCTATCTAGGCTACATCAGCCAGTCCTGAACAGAGTGTCTGGCCAAAGTGTTTGCATTGAGTTGCATTGTGGTTAATGTAGGTGTCAGGATTTGCCAAAGAAGAAGAACATGTCACTAATAAATTATAGCTCACGTTCTGCAACAATTTTGACACTTTCTTTAAATAGGATATCAGTAATTTTCTAAGAGGAAAATCAAGATATACATGTTGGTACAATCTATCCAAAAGTTGTTGACACACTTCATTCCAAAACAAAAATATCTGAAGGATAGGTCAGAGAAGTCTGTAGGATACATCTTCTGGAGATCATGAATATTATATATGCATAATTTCATGATCATTCAACATATAGTTGTTAGAGGTACAGTATGTCAGTTTGGATCAAAGTGGTGAACCAACAGTCTGCCAATCACACAACCACACGACTAGTAACGTAGTCTATAACGGTGGTTGTTTATTATTGTTTCCATATGTAATTGTTTTCCTTTTTAAAGTAATTGGATCGGGTTGAAAAGTGGTAATAAGACTGCAGATGGTAACATTGTTTGGTGGCCTTCTTTATACAGTATGTGTGTCCTTGAGTCATCCTCTCTGCTCCATATAGTACATGCATACAACAATCTCTCATACAGCTTGGTGGCCTCTTCACCCTGTTAATGGAAACACATCTAATATTGGATTTATATATGTGATTCGTGGATACTAATGGAAACTCTCATCAAACATTGGACCCATAATATCACAATGTCATCACAGTATGAGAAACTGTGTCAACACTTTAAAATCAATGTTATGTCACAATGTTATTCTGTTTACATTAACATCTAAAGAATAAATGGTCCAAATTATTAACACTATTGTTATTATTTATTGTGCAATGCAATAAAATGCATATTTATATTAGGTTCAATCCAGAGGGGATAGTGTTTACATCCTGTACTCTGAGTACCGGAGTGTAGGAGTACTCTGTTACAAGAAAGATACCTCTATTCCAAATGTTACTCAAGTTAAAGTAAACAAGTATTAGCAACAAAATATACTTAATCGAGTAAAACTACTTATTGTGCAAATTGGTCCTTTTCAGAATAATATATATGATATGTTTTGATAGTAATTATTGTTGCTTTTATGAACGCTGGTAAAGGTGCAGCTATAGTTTTAATGACTGTATACTGCAGGGTAGATAGTGAATTTACTCTAAGTCTTATTTAAGTGTTGATAATATTTCACATCATTATTCCAAATCTGAAAAGTAACTAAAGGTTCAAGGTTTAGGGAAGTAAAAGTACACAATTTACCTCTGAATTGTAGTGGAGTAGAAGTACAAAGTATCATAAAAATGGAAATATTCAAGTAAAGTACAAGTGCTGTATCTCAAAATTGTACTTAAGTACAATACTTGAGTAAATATACTTAGTTACTTTTCACCACTGATTGGGAGCATATACTTTTGAGAGTCAACAATAGAAAACCAACTACACCGTGAAGGGGTGAGTTGGCACATATTACGAAGGGATCACAAATCAGAAATGTGATGCAACAGTGCCACTCAGGCTGAAATCTTCTGAAATCCTAAACTTGAATAATTTTGGAATCACATCATTTTACTTTCATTTCTAGGTTTCCTTTTTTGTTTGACTTAATATAGGCTACAGTCCGTTTTGGCCACTGGTTACCAATTTAAGGGTTGTGTAAAAAGTTAGGGTTCTTGACACATATATTGATTTTTACAACATTTCTCACATATTTGCTTAATTGTGGTGACATTTGGCCTCAAGCTGTTATTTAAATGATACCATTACAGAAGTTAAGTGGGGAAAGCTCTCTTTGATTGTATGTTAAATATTCATTAATATGGTTCTGCCAAGAACTGTATTCACCCCTTAACTTAAACATTGTGGTTATAATGGGCACCATCTCTTTATGTGAGTGAGTGTCCTGCATGATTTAGGCCAATCTGGTTTTTTGAGTTAAAATCACTCTTTTTTTATTCTGGACCAATCAAGAGGAGTTTAACACTGTTTACCATCTGATGACCTAAATAAGGAGTGAACCCCTGCAGAGCTGAGGCTTAGCTGAGGGATTGACACACTGATACACTGGATATGTCATGTTAAAACTGGTACACAAACACAACCCACACACACATTCAAACGCACATCACTCACAATGGGAATATTCCGCCAAGAGGAACCAACACACAATTAAAAATCTATATCAATCGCTTGTCATTTTTTGAAATGAGAAATACTGTTGACAAAGGCAATGTTAAAAATGACTAAGCCATTGGAACATCTCAAGTTAATGGTGGATGTGGAGTCTTTTTGTGGCAGACCGCTGGGAGAAGGGAGATTTGGAAGAGAGAGTTTTAAAGCTACATGGGGATTTGGGCCGAGGCTGCACAGGGGGTGTCTGGGTTAGAGGGGAAGGGGGTTGGGGTAAATGAAGATAGCAATGCATGGGTGAGGAAGGGTGAGGCAGGCAGTGGGAAGGACGCTAAGGTGATGGAGGGTTGAGAAAAA
Source organism: Notothenia rossii (assembly GCF_949606895.1). Classification (NCBI taxonomy): domain Eukaryota; kingdom Metazoa; phylum Chordata; class Actinopteri; order Perciformes; family Nototheniidae; genus Notothenia; species Notothenia rossii. Next base: position 59,109,402 of record NC_136907.1, on the reverse strand, counting down.
GCAATAATGTTGTCAGCCCTTTTACATAAAATATAAGGCTTCAGCCCAGTTGAACTGTGTCTGACCCACAACTCTGCACTGCAACACAGCAAAAGCACAACATGACCTCTAACTGGTGATGTGGTCGCCTATCCTGTGAGAGAACTACTCTGTATGCTCTTTACAACTCTTCGCCATGAAGAAAATAAGGCTTTATAACCAGTGGTGTACTTTTCATCCCCATTTTTATCCTGGCCTTTATTTGTATTATTATTTTCATTTCATGTTATTGCTTATTTTTGTCAATAAAAATGAAAAAAGAGAGGGGGGGATATTCCATGTGCAGCTAATATCCTTTATGTTGGATGAGAGTCACTCAAAGTTAACCTTTGTGCTATTTAATGTCACTTATTTTAATTGTTAATTGCACAGAGCATTTTAAAACGATGTTGTATTCACAGTTTCAATGTTATTAACTAATTGTGTGTACATTTAGCAACTTTAAGGCCGCTTACTAGTGTTTTACATGTCATCTGAACAAAGCCAATGATACAAAATGAGGAAAGAATAAGTGTACAATGAGAATAATAATATGTCTCCCTCTGTAACAGAAGCATTGTTACGTTGAGCCTGTATTATGTTGCCTTGGGATTTTCGCAGGAAAAAGCAGCAGTAAAGCAGCATCCTATTTTGTTTTACATTATATGATTACCGCAGAAAGAAAACCAGAGTATTTTCACAACTGGTTTTGGTGCAATTTATACAATTTCTGGGAACAATGGTGTTCCCTGTTTGTATGTATTTGTCATACAGAGATTGAGAAAATGTGTCCTGATATTTGAGTTGTAGGAAATATATTTGATGTACTGTATTAGGACGTATAAGCTATTTATCCTAATAATTGGTTACAAGCAAGCTACTGCTTCAAACACTATCAATTTACTTCAAAAGGTTAACATCCAAAAGAGGAGATGGTAAGCTATTTATGTTCTGTATAAGAACAGGTTGAGTGTAAAATCTAAATTTTCAATTTAATGGAAAAAGTGTGTTTGAGTATCCCATTAGTTCTGAGACAGCACACACCAAACAGCTGGTTCAGGCTGCTTCTTTAAAAACCAGAAACTATTCACCACATTCACATACAGCACCACCTGGTGGCTAGAGGGGGTTACAAGCTTCTATCAACAATCAATCTGCACAGCACCTTTAAGATGAAGTCAGTGCATAACAAATAACTTGATTTATCTCCCAACACAGTGACCTTTGGCCTTTTTTATAATCTGACACGTGAATGGCGTGTTTTGCCAGTTTTTAAGAGGTGGGACATGAGTAACCCCAAAAGATATTGAGGGCTTGGCTTGTTTCACAGTTCTATCTCGTGGTGGCGCTAATTACAATTATTTGATATATATATTTACATTGAGCTTGTTAAATGCAGTCAGCAGCTCCCAATTTAACGGTATAGGGTCCCTCCAAGATTAATCAGTGGGTTCGTTATGTTTTATACAACAACACAAAATGAAAAGTCCAATCTCCTTAGGATTGTATTTCACTAAATCAATTAGTTCTACCAACCGGGTGACAGCTCTCAATGTTTCATTATGAAACGGCTCGTTCAGTTTATTCCTAAAGCATGGCTGCAAAAGGATGGGAGCGCTTACGTCACTGCTTTAATCTTGTTTTCCAAATGCTTTTAGTTAAATCTGACAAGTCCTGCAAACAAGGAAAACTGTAGTTCATAAACAAGGCACATCGAGCATTAAAAGCTGTTCAAATAAAAAAAGGAATGACTGACAAGTGTTTCAAAGGCTGCATCTGTCCAGTATTTTTCTTCATTTATATAGAGCACAAATCATGATTGTAAGGCCTTTATATTAGAGGTTATTCGAGCTTTGCTGAAGACATAGGGCAGGGAAGGCCAAACAATTTCCACTGAGAGCCAAAGGGTATATTTCAAGCTTGCTATGCAAAATACGCTAGAAAAAATGTTCAACTTCAAAAGATTATCACTCGACAATGGTTTGATAATCAATAATCAGGTCCCAATGTATTCTTGCAAGAAGGAGCAGAGCTAAATCACATACAGAAATATGTTTCAACTCACGCACACGAGGTGTGCTGCTCAAAGGATAAGAAAATCACATCATGCTTATATAATCTTCCCACCATCCCATACATAGTCATAAATCGGTTTAGCGCCAGGTGGGAATAGACAACAGCCTGACCTGCGCATGCAAGTTTTCTCTTTATGGTCTGGATGCTCCAGAGGCTGAGAAAATAATTGTGAATGCCTTCTTTTCTGTGGATAAAGAAATGAACCAAGTCTTGAGTCCGCCAGTCTCGACAGGAGGCAGCTGCGAGGTCATGACAGTGGCACAGAGTATTAAACCGTATTCTTTCCAACAGACTGCATTAGAAAATGGGTCTTATTAACACATTAATGTATAATATATGTGTACATATTTAAGAAGTACAATATACAGTAAGACAAGCAAGTTTCATGTGTGGGTCATATTCCATATTTTTTTAATTAGCTGTGGGCCAATTCAAAAGGGACCACGGGCCGCAGTTGGCCACCGGGCAGTAGGTTGGACACCCCTGACATAGGACTTAGTAACTCACACGTTCCTTCACACAGCCTCCTTCTCTCTCTTTCTTTCATCATCCCATTCATTCTGGTTTCCTCTCCCACTTCCATATTTGTATGAATAAGCCTCTTGGTGATGCATGCTTCATTGTTGTTGCTCTTTGCTTTTCAGCACCTCTCTACTCTTACTCGCAAGTAGATAGCAAATGTACCCACACACACAAACATGTCCACACAGACAGTCATGAGTGTGACCAATATAAAACTTCCTCCTAGATGGGAAATGAAAATGCACGAGTGTGCCTGTCATTGTTTGACCGACGACAGAGATAGAGAACATTAACACTGACTTCAAAGGCTCTCGTAGGCTCAATGTAAGGAAAACACAGACACAGGAAACTATGCTTTAGTTGTGTGTGTTTTTAGTAAGTGTGTGTATGGCAAACACTTAGAGAAGAAATATCAGATTATAAGTATCCTATACACACTGTATGGATCTGTATTATCACACACACACACACACACACACACACACACACACACACACACACACACACACACACACACACACACACACACACACACACACACACACACACACACACACACACACACACACACACACACACACTTGCTGAAAGGGGATCTGTGCTGGATCTGGTTTATGTGCAGATCTATTCCTACAGTGCAGTCACAGGACCTCATGCCATTTCCTGTGTTTTACATGCGACTGTATTTACTTGTAAAACGGAAATTGTTAAACTGCGAAGATTAAAGGAACACTTGAACGATAATGTAAGTACTCTGAGGACAACAAGTATTAAAAGCTTGGGAAAAATTGAAAGTAAATCTTCTCTCATTTTAACAATTGTAAGTTTCGAATCTATCAATGTATTAATTATATTTTTGCAGTAGTACTAGTTTATATATAGTTTGCATTTATTAATAAAGGCATTTCATATTAATAACATTTAGAAAAGGAATGATATATAACAAAGTCAGATGATTTTATAGTTTTAAACATTGATTTGTTGCTTGTTAGCTTCAGCCAATACATTTAGCAAAAGAATAAAATAAAATTGTGCTAGCATTCACATTTATGCAGTTGGTGAGTGCTCCAAGATCAAAAGTAACAACTTCATTTTTTTGTTTTTGTCATCCGAATCTGACTGCAGCTTACTTCAGCTTACTTCATTTAAATCATTCCGATCCAAAGTGGTTTGACCCTTGCCATGATCACTCAACACAACACAAAGAGACTAAAGTAATTTCATCATGTAGCAGGATATCCTAGCGCCATTATATAAACACTCAGAGGGTCCCCAGGTCTCTCCTTACCCCTCTGCTCTCCCTCTCCTCTCTCTCTGAACCCAGGATATGATTGGTTGTTGAAAACTCGATAGCAGCAGTATCTGCCATCCTGTAGGGTTGTGGGACAAACCCTAGGATAGCAGTTTTTACCTCAAACCTATACAAAAGATGAATGAAGTGAATACGTTTATCAGCGTGCACTTTTAACACCAGAGAACAGTAATGATCTTTGGTTATGAGCATCATTATGTCAATCATCAGAAAACTCTTTACTAAAGAAGTAACCCGTCTTCATTTTATGAACCATGTCAGGCCCCTTAACACCAGACTGAAGTCTATCCATCCTTCTCTCTACCCAAGCAGCACATTGTTTGACAGACAATGAGATGCAACATGTGCAGCAGTTACTGTACCGTAATGCTAAAGCTTGTAAAATACTCATGTTTTTCGGTCATTTAACAAACTTGTTTGATTTATTATTTAATTTATATGAATAGTTTCTGTATTTGAGATGTTTTGTTCTTGAGATTGTTATTTTCTTTAGTAATTGATATGAAATATTTCTATATATTGTTTGTTTTAACTCATTCACTTGTTGACAGATTTAAAACATATATATATTACAAAATGTATATGAATAGTTTCTGTATATATATTTTTGTATCACTTGTTCTTACACACATTACTTTATTTTGTCTCACCTTTTCACTTATGGTTTTACTGAATATATTTGTTAGTAATTGATTTGAAAAAAGTTTGATATCGTTTTTTTAAAGTTGCATTAACTTTTTTCACTTTCCCTTTGTCAGATTTTATTCAAATAAAAAATAACGCTAAAAACGTAAACAACGCAAATGTTTAAATATATAAAAAATGTTTTACCTCACAACAAAAATACTTTTCCTACAAATAACCCTACATTCAAAGCCTTACATCTTTAACATTATTTATACATTTGGAGTTTCATTCTACTTTTTAACAATATTTATTCATATGGAAACCATTCCATCATCCAAATATTCCTGCTTCTTAACTTTCTTCTTACACATTATATTTCAGCATAAAGCATTCCCACTAGCAATTTCTTCAGGAATTGCATTCTCTAGTTTAGGACTGATCTGCAAAGTAAGGTGACTATGACTGTCGAATAAAAAAGACGAGCATAACTACAATAGATTGTTCTGAAAAGTAGTGTTGTATCAGACGCACAATGCTCAGTTTTACACAGCCCACCTGGGTAGATTTGTATCACCCCATCTTTGAAATGACAATCAGTTACAGTGAATAAATCAAATATGAACAAAGCCTTTTGTTGCAGCCATGAACTTGAATTTAGATAATCTTAAACATCAAATGTGAAAGCATCTATTCCCAGTGTGCAGTTCATACACGGCTTCTGTCTAACATTCCCAATATAAGGAAATATTTACACTTTTTTTTTTTTTATCTATGCTTACCGTATGTTCTACTGAAAAGCATCTTAAGAAATGTTGTTTATCAAAAATAGGACATGTGGATGTTTTGAGAATAACAGCCTTTGACCCTTCCAAGTGGAGAGCAGAGAGCTTTTCTAACAAATTCTTTACAAGGAAAACAACCCACTTCTCTCTCTTGTACAACTAACAATCTTATAATCATCAAACACATCCTTAAATAAACATCTAACTGAAAGACATATGCTTACTTCGCTTTATATCTTCTTACAACAAAGTGCCTTATCTCACAATTATTTTCAAATAAATTAAATACAAAGAAAAACACAGCATATACATATTAACAAAGGTTTCATCTCACTTATTACCATATTTTGTCAACTCTCCCGTTTCTGTGATTCCATTAAATAAATGTGTTGACATAACAGGTTATTTTTTGCTCACATGTTAGGCGGTGAAACTTAAATTGTTTGACTTAACTGATTCTTTGGACAGTTTATAAAACAAAGTAATTCAATCCTCAGGACTTTTTTATGAAAGAGTAACAATTTGCTCTTTATCTTCCAATCAGCCAATCGTCTTCTCTCCATTTTCTGAGAGGCGGGCTGTAGCTCAGGCATTGCTGATGGGCAGATGTGTCAGCGAATGAGACATGAGAGGCTGAAGCAGAAGTGGGTCTGGATTTTGAACTAGGGAAGGTAAAAAGAATGACAATTATTTATTAATCAAGAGGCTATAAATTATATCTGAAACAAATAATGTAAATACAAATGACAGATGTTCTAAAATAAATCTCAGATTCAAACTTTTCTAAATGCTAAGACTATTATAAAAATGTGATTCCTGGGTTAGGGCCTAGCTTTGGTTTTACCTGGCAGCCATAGTAGACACAGTTTTTCTATTGATGATTTATATTCTTAGCACTTAGCTGTGCACTAACTGTATTTATAATCTCCGTCAGTAATGGTGATGTGTGCACATGTTTCTTACCATCCATATAGGTCAGTGTAGTGAGGAGGGGTGCATCCTGGGAAATATAGGTTGTGTATTGCAGATCGTCCATCATAGGTGGCGTCAGCTGACCAGGAGCAAAGGATGCCATAAAGGTTGGGGAGGAGGAATGTGGGCTGATGTATTTCTTTTGACGAGCTCGACAGTTCTGAAACCAAACCTGAATGAGGAGACATGAGGTGAAAAGTGACTCCATCGATAACTTTGAGTCCCAACACTAAGATATCCTTCTTTCTCTATTGTGAGAATTTATCAAAATTGTTGGAGTGAATTTCTCAATCAAGTTGTTGAAAGAAATATAAGCATTCACCAATATTTGCGTTCAGCAGAGCCCTATCTTTAGGGCAGTAACCGTTGCTTTACCTGAATGACCCTGCGCTTGAGACCAGTCCTTTCTGCCAGTATCTGGAGGGTCTGGGCATCTGGGTTGCTATCTTTAGCAAACTCAGTTTGCATTACCTACACATGTAGAGATGAGGAGGACATAAAAGGATAACAGAATAAAAATATACAAATACATGTGTTCCAATACAATAGAGGGCAAAACACAACTGTTTTTCAGAGAATAGACATGGTTACTCATGTCATACTTATTATTATGAAACCATTTCTTATTTCTGAAACCTCTATAAGAAAAAGTATTGCAGAACATTTGCTAATGAAAGCATGCAGGTGGTCTCACACTTTACTGGAAGTTAATCAAATCGACCAGAGTAAGAAAGAAACATGACCCAGTAATCCCGCAGCAGTAAGCAGACTGGTACCTGTAGCTGGTCCACAGTGAAGCTGGTCCTGGCCCTCTTAGCCGGCAGGGGGACGGAGCTGGCCTCGTCTTTCTCCGACAGCTCTTCCTCCACTTGGGGTTGCTCTTTAAAACAAGACACAAAGCATGTCAAACAGATCCTTGGACATTCTGAAATATAGGTCGGTTTCAAATGTGGATTCTGCTGCAGCACTTCCCTGCAATTGCTCTTGTGGGGACAGTCCACTATAGTGTATGTAAGTTGATTTGGGTAAAAGTGTCTGATCGGTAACAATGTAATGTATCTTGATTATTTCGTAATCAAAATCTATATTTCCAACTGCAAGTAAGCACAGTATAATACAGTGGGTTGATAAAGTCTGAATTATTTGGATTAATATTATGTAAACTTATTTGTATTTACTTTTGTTTGGCCTTAGGATGGCGATAATTGGATGACCATTTTAGTTTTCACTTCATACAGCACTGTAAATTGCATGAAATGATGAGCTGTTTTGTTTTAATATTGTTGTATGTATGTTTATGTATGTTTTGAGTGTGTGAGGACCCCAGGAAGATTAGCCAATGCTCATGCCAATGGCAATCCTAATAAAGACAAAAGACAATATGAAACTATGGTGGGTTAGTTTCTGGAAACACTTGCTGCCCCTCCGTTGTACTAAAGCAGAAGTAGTTGTTTTTATTTTATACTGGAAATGTGTATTTCGACATGTATATGTTTTTACTTTTTAATGCCATTGTATTTCTACTTCAGACATATTTTGGATTGTTTATTTCTAGTGTCTTCATTTCTCTTATGTACATTGCCTTGTTTTTGATGCTTTAACACAAACATTTCCCAAATTGGGATCAATAAATGACTTATAGTACGGTGGCTGAGAGGTGCAATCGACAATTACAAAGTGTGAAACACTAACAAAGCTTGAGACAAATTTACATTTTCTAAAACAAAATTACATTAGCAAAACACTCTTACCAAAGAAAAAACTATTTAACATGAACAAAAAGAAACTAACAAGATGCGAAACACTTTTACAAAGTTAGAGACACATTTACAAGTGTCGAAACACTTTAACATTTCCTGAAACACTTTAACGAACTAGAGAATCAAACCGGAAAGGGAATGCCCATCATACCAGAAGTGACGTGCAAGTGATTGACACAAACTTAAGTTTATTTTGGCGGATAGACCGCCGGTACCTATGGACCTTTAAGGTCGTTAAACATGTTTTGTCCGTTCTGTGGAAACCACCTGGGCCAAGTGACATGGTTTTGCTCATCACGATATACTTTCTCTTGCGCAAGAGATACGTTCTCGTGCACACAAGAAAGTTACAGGTTCGCCAAGTAGGAAGTGGAGCTGTGCCTTTTACACACAGCCTTCGCTGTGGAGTTTAACCAAGTATTGCTCAAAAAGTACAGAGTAAAGATACTTGATTGTACTTGCTGTAGTAGTCCAAGTAGTGCTGAGTCCAACAGTATCAATTTCATTTAGAACTTATGGTGACAAATCTTTTTATCCCTCAACAAATATAGCAGAATACATGAATGATTGTACTCAGGAGGGGAGTTTGACAGAGTATTACTCAAAAAGTACACAGTAAAAGTATTTCATTTTATTGTTGGTAGCAGTCAAACTAGTACTGAGTCCAACAGTGTCAGCTTTTCTAAGAACCTATGGTAAAACATATTTTTCTCGCAAATATAGCACAAAAACATGCATTATTTTACTCTTGTACTAGCGTCACTGCCGCTTCTTGACGATTACCGTAAAGGCGCGATTAATCACGCACTCACAAATGAAGAGCTGCTGATTTTACCAAGCCAACGCGAGAGACGGCTGAGTTAACTGCAGTGTTCATTTTTTTTCGGTAAAGTATGCTTAATTATTAGCTGAAACATAACTTATAGAGGGGTATCGTCTCTATAACTGTCATGCACAAACTCTGCCAAAGCCTCTCTCTAGGTGAGTAGCAAAGACTACAACAAAACTAAATCTCCTTTTGCCATCACTCAGAAAGGCCCTGGTTAAACATACATTCTAGCTGTAATTCATCACATATAGACTCACCATTTTCCTTAGTACGTTGGATATTCTCCATCATGATGTCGTAGTGTGGCCGGCAGAAGACCCTGTTCTCCAGCACTCCACACTCCTCCCCAGTGGAGAGCTGGCGCTTACAGGAGATGCAGGAGAAGCAGGCCAGGTGGAAGGTGCTGCCCCGGGCCCGGCGCACCCAGTCAGTGGAGTGGATGTTCCGGCCACAGCGAGCACAGCGGGTCCCGTACCTCCTGAGACAGATGGGGGACAGGGAAAGGGGCGGAACAATTCTTTAAACCTTGTGGCTTAATAGGATTTTTTTTTTATACAAGTAGGATGTGTCTTTTATTCTGTGATCATTGTTACTGTTATTGCATTTTGTTTTTCTTAAAATTTGGAAGTCAAATAAAAAAAAGTCTATAATAAACTGTACCTAAAAGAAAGACATATGCATTTAAATCAATATTTCTTTTAATTGTCTTTCTTTCATATCGCAGTGGCATTATGTTGACCATCTGACATTTAAAAGTGTTAATATTCTTTAAAAAAAAAAATGAATATAGGAAAAAGAAGTCCAAAAGTTTTTGACATTGACATATTTTCCTCCGAGGAGTTTAGAACAACTTTATATAAATATAATCTTTTTTTAAAACGTGATTCTCTGGCTTTGTCGCTCTGTTTCCCATGAACTTGACATTAAAACTTGTACCTTACATTTTTCCAATAATCACATTGGCCTTGTGCTTTCCCTCATCTGTGCTCTTATATAAACAAAGATTATTTCCTTTTCCATCTCTTTTTGCTGTCCATATTGTATTACATTAATCTTTCTTATTAACAAAAGGAAGTGACTGGAGGTACAGTTGTGTTACTGTAGTGATGACTTACCTGAAGTAATCAAGTTTGCAGAAAACCTGTTTATCTTTGATGAAGCAGCTCACGTGTCGCCCCAGTGACGTGTTGCACACACTGCACGAGAGGCAGCGCACATGCCAGCAAAAGTTGTTCACCTGAGATAGAGAAGAAAAGAGATTTTAACAACAATGCATCACTTTAACTGAAATAATAAATACATTTTACATTTTATTTGGGGGGCGCCTTTCATAGCACCCAAGGACACCTTATAGGGGCAATATAGGGAACAATTAAAACAGTGGATTTAGTGAAATATCAGCCGGGGTAAAACAAGACAAACAGGAAATGGACTACAGAAGGACACAAAAGGACACAGGGTACAGTCTATAAAGAAAATGCCAGTTCGAACAGGTGGGTTTTGAGTTGGGTTTTGAATGTTTTAATGGAATCAGTCGGATATGTAGTGGCAGGGAGTTCCAGAGTCTGGGAGCCGAGCAGCTGAAAGCTCAAGCACTCATGGTTTTGAGGCGGGAGCTTGGGACGGTGAGAAGTCCTACGGACGAAGAGTGGAGGGTGCGGGAGGGGGTGTACTCCTAAGGAGGTCGGTGATGTAGATGGGAGCTAGGCTAGGTTATGGAGGAAATGCATTTTTTCTATGCTTGTACTCATAACCAATAATAATTTCAGAGCAAAAATCATTTTATTACATTTCTATAATGCATAACAAGGGAATGTAATTTAGAAATGGAAAGCAACATATGTGCCAAATGAAACAATGGTTTGTATTGGTTATATGTAAAGAGAACAATAATAACCAATAACAATTGAACTGCAAGTTGAGTATTCTGGGCATTTTAAAATGGAATTGATTGCAGACAGTAACTAAAATAAATAATAGCGTCTTAAATAGATTTTTTTTGTAAACCGAAACTGAAGAAATAAGTGTCTACATACAAAAAAACACAAGTAGCTTAGACAAATGGCACTGAGATAGCCTCAAGTCATGAGAGGCTGGAAACAGCAAGTTTTTCTGTCCACTTAAGTGATGCAATGCCCAATTTGTAAGTGTTGTCAAGCATTGAATTGTCAGTCTGACCTTGAGGAGGTATCTGTCCACTATCTCCAGGCCGCAGGAGGTGCACAGGGTCTTCCCCTGCAGGGAGGTCACAGTGGGGAAGGAGTTCGAGAAGGACGAAGAGAGGGAGGACGGAGAGTAGGAGTCCTCCTCAAAAAAATCCTCAGGCCCAGAGGAACCCTGCAGGAGCATCTTACAATGTAACAACGTGTAAAACTTTCATAACTAAACATTTATTCAAACTACACTGCTAGCATAGCCGTAAAGCAACATATTGCTACACTTTGAAGTGCGAATACAGTCACGCGAGCTCCAAATTTCCTCTTAACTTTTTTTTTTTTTTTAACGCGAGCTCCAAATTTCCTCTTAACTTTTCACAACAAGTTATTGGTTTGATATTGACAACACCTACTGTGTCGACATAAATATTTCCTTGTTGACGTAGCTGAGAGAAAACCGCCTCCGCTTGTCTCCTTTCTTCCTCCGACATGCTGTCAACGAGTCCAGAGTAATGCGAGAGACACAATGACACAGAAGGCTAACATCCCCTTCATATTTCCTTCACAACCACGCTCATTAACCAATGCACTAAGAAAATAACAAGGGGACCCCAAAACAACATTTTCGCTTATACTTTTTCGAGCATTCGTGTCCCTTCAATTTAGTTTTGTGCTGTCATATATCGACACTAAATAGTGGAGGACAGTATTCGTCCACCATATTAACTTTACAATGTGAATGCTTACGTGTGTGCTACAATTAGCTAATCCTACCACCGGCCACGCTCACAGCTGAACGAGATCTGACTAATTATGATGAGCCGCGCACGTGCACATGATTAAGAATAATTAGCCGGCTGCAGGTGTGTTCAACGTCTGGCTTTTATAAGTGACGGTGCGGTGTGTTCTCACAGTATTCACCTGTAGGCCTACACTTTTTATTTTTAAACAAATGAAATTCACCTGTGATAGTGCTATTGTAACGAAGGATAACGAGTGTAATTAGGGTTAACCTATATTAAACTGTGGTCAAATATCAGCAAAGGTTGACTTCATATAAATATGGTTCATATGAAGAATTATACAAATAATAATTACTTTGTTTGTGAGTGAGGGCAACGTAGGCCTATCGGAATAATAACCGAAAAGCATAATTCAATATAAAATCAAAACTTTATGCTGATACCCTTTACATCAAATTATTTTTGCAGTATGTAACTGATTTAGTTTGATGTTTAGGAGGTTTTAATATATGTAGCAGAACATTGAATATACCAATAAAGCCTGGAAACACTAGCACTGCACACCCGATAAGACTTTTTGCCTTTAGACTTATGTTCTTAATGTAAATGGAGTTTTCAAAAGAGGAAAGCTAGCTTTTTATAACCTGAAAATAATTTAGTTCACTCACTGTATCAAAATGCAGCGTGGAGAAATTCTGAATTCACAAAATGAAAGAAATGGGCCTATAGCCTCCAAAATAAAAATTGTTTTGTCTTTTTTATATTGTATTTACTTTATTTAGCTTCTGGAAACAAACGAAAATGAACAGTGTTGTGAAGTCGTAGTTTTGTAAATGTAAAATATTGTTACTTACAACGCTGTTGGAGGCGCAGTTAGACATATCCACCGAGCGTCTGCCGCCCCCGGTGCATCACTGTTCAGACAGATGTGGGGAGCCTGACCCCGGTGTTAGTCCACTGTACCCCCGCTTGACACCCAAACTCCTTCAGCCTCGCTTCTTGCTCTTCTGACGACTTTTTTCACTCACCGTTTGTTTGTTAGACACATGCTTTTTTCATGTAATGTTAAGCAGCTCAGTGCACCTCCCACTGTGCTCGGACCCGCCTGCTGCACCATCAATGAACAGTTAATTTAATGTTAATGTTAACCCCTAAGGACCCACCGTGACACAGGTGTCACATGACATTTACATGTTCAGGAAAGTTCCTCATACAGCTTTAGCCTTGTTTTTATCCCATGAAGTCCCTAAGTGACACACACTGAACAGTCTGGTGGGTCCTGGGCCAGATCATGTAATTTTGTGTTCCCATAACAACAACATGTCCAATATGTCCATGCGCCAGGCTAACACATGTGACAGAAATAGCTACATTTCAGAAGCTTGTTTTTTGTTGCTAAAGGTCAAATTCAAGCCATTTAAGAAATAACATGCTTACATCACGTCCTTTATTACATTTAACCTGTTGTGGTTATCCATTCTATTTAGTTAATATATTCTTTATTCTCCAATTCAAAGAATGTTCAAACAAATTTAAACCAAAAAATCATCCTCATTAATGTAGTTATAAATAATACTTACTTTACCATTAAAGCCCATGTGACATATATGTCACTTTTCAGATATTTGACAGAAATGTGTTCTATGTGGTCTATTTAGTCTAAATTATGTTCTCCTTAATTTCCCCAAAAGTATAAATGGGTCCGGGTTCTTATGTCAAGATGACGCTTTCTACATATTTTCCTATTATTCTTTCGTACTTTTAATGTTTTTGCAGACTGGAAATAAATGGAGTTTGACTGACTTTGCGAAATGCAGTAGAAAAAAGGCCAAATATTTTCATTGTGATCAAGGGACTTGAATTCAGGCTAATGCATTAGACATCATAAAGAAAAGACTGCAGGATTTCTGTGTATAATAATAATTCTCACCAGGCTACTGAGACTGCACGACTTTAAGAAAACCAAATCTTTTCCTTCGAGAGGCATTTAGATTCACTTATCCCGGTCTGACATTATCAGTATTTCTCATCTTTTCCTTTTTGGCGATTGGGGATATTATGAACACAGCACAGGTCGAGTTTGGGGACTGAATTGTGTTTATTCAGACATCCACACTGTCTGCAGCACTCTCATGGCAGCTCAGCGACATGGCATAACTCTCCTCCAATTCCACTAACCTGGTCAGAGTAAGTCAGGAAAAAACTGTTTCATAATTTAAATGAGTCGACCACAGGGTGATATTCTACTTTTTGACATATAACACTGTAGTAGAACTCAATCTGTACCTCAATAACTATGAAATAAATAAATAAATACATTCTAATAGCCTGTCATATTTTGCATAATTTCCATAACCAAGATTTATAAATGCTCTTTTTAGATTATTAGATTGAAAAACATTGCAATAGAGCAGGTCAGAAACCCCAAAAGGGCTTTTGGATTTATTTTTAAAAAGATAGTTTTTCTTAACATAATGAGACATATACATTTAAAAAAGGGCAAAACGGTTACGTTGTTATAGTAATAATAATGACATTCATTCATTTTTTACATTGATTTATATTGCAAATATTTATTTCCGCATATTATAATATGCAGGACTTCATTCTACTATACAGTATTTATTGTGTTTTACCTTATTAGACTTTAGATGTTAAAATTATTCCTGCTTATTACTGTATTTTATTCAACCCCATATTTGCATTACTGTATGTCTTTTTCTTTAATGTCTTAAATATATTGTCTCACTTGTTAAAAGGAGCTTTGGATTTAAGATTTGTATTGCCAACAACACACTGTAGCTATTGTTCATATGAAAATAAAGCTTTTGAATCTTTTAAGAATTTGCTATTTTTTTGCTACTTAGCTTTTATAAAGGTTGGGGGGCTCTTTAAGGGCCAAGTGGTCTCCCCCTCTTGATTCTACAGCGTGCCTTCTCCTTCACGAGTACCTCTTCAGACTTTAAGTGAAGGTGATGGCTAACCAAAGACTGGGGTCAAAAAGGCATGAATGAAAACATTTTCAGAGGGCACTTTGTGAATGGAGAGGCAAGAGAATGGGTCAAGAATCCCTCTGGGTCTTGTCTGCGCTGTGCATACGTCTGCAACCCAATACATCAGCCTCTTCCAAACTTGAAATAGGAAAGACTAACCTCTAACAGAAAAAAGAAAAGCAGACTTTTAAAAATCATGTGAAAGCTGAAAGAATCAGCATCACAATAATTTATAAATGTATAGATCAAGCCCACAAAAAAATCAAGCCCACAACAAATACATGTTCTAATATACCTCACAATTGATCTGATTCTCCTTTTGGATTAATGTTGTTGTTGTTATGTTATTGTTAAGTTATTTATATTTTAAAATGACACATGTATAATCAACATCTGGAATGGAACATCTTTGAAACTCTCTAAGAGCTTACAAATGAAAGAAAATTAAACAAGAAACCTTACTTTCTGTCATCAGTTACTCTTAATAAAACCAGGGAAAACTCAGTTAAGATAACTCAGGTTAACAATCAGTAAAAAACCTTTGTTTTTGTTTCAGTTTGACAAAAACGTTTTGAGTGTAGCTTTTAGTAAACTTTTGAAAAAGGTGCATGGATGTTTGCTGTAAGGTTTTTATAAAGCTATGCATATTGACAGTATACCCATTTTATTTAATGCATCACAAGGAAACAATCAGTTTGAATTTAGACAGGGAATAAATCCTTCCTCATTGTGGCAAACCCTTCCACTCCACTGCTACTAATCCAGCCCTCCTCACAGAAGGATTTAGGACAACACTTCTGCAGACAGCATCTGCTGATTTATTAAAAGAGAGGAGCGGGGGTTGTTGGGGGTGGGGGTCATTTGCCCTCACGTCTTCATGTAAAGATTGTTTGGCCTTTGACCAGTCATTTCTCCCTCAGATGTAACCTTCTGTGGTTTATAAACCTGTCAGTGTTGCTTGATAGGTACACTCCTGCTAAATTCATGAATCTGCCTGCCAATTTTGCCGGTTAAAATGACAACTACAATGCCTTAGCGGGCGCAATTACAAAAGATTAAGTATGTTGCGTGGCTGCTTTTAAAACATTGATGAGTTAAGAAGGTCTGAGAGCTCTGGACAACACACACACTGCAGACACCTGCTCCTTAAAGAAAGTGGATGAGTAATTTAGCCGTCAAACCTCTTAGTGCAACCAAAAGTCAATCAGCCACAAGGAGGATTTCAAGTATCAGTTAAAACAGAAAACATTACGTTTGCAGGGATTTATGGACATTTCAGTTTTGAGAAATTACACCATATATTATTTGACTATTGTTGCATTCAATCTTTAAAGGGGCCCTATTATGCTGATTTCAGCTTTCATGATTGTCTTTTGTGCCTTGACATATTTACATGTTTACATGCTTTAATGTTCAAAAGGCTTTCAGCTTATCACGTACGATGTGTCAGAGCGCTAGCACGAATAGTACGTAGTGATGTCACAATGTTACATAAGTAAACAAAGGAGTCCAATCGGAGTGTGTGGGAGAGAAAACTCCTTCTGGAGGAAACTTTGCAGACCATTTAAATGCACAAAAAACAACACACTACAGGAAAGTAAAAAGGCTAAAAAGCATGATAGGGCAATGCCCCTCTAAATCAGATCACATGTTATCACAGTTTATCATCATGGAGACAGGGTTCCTGAGCTTGGCTGTGTTTGTCAGTGGGCTTGGTTTCCCTTCTCAGCCAATAACATCCCAGCACTGTATAAAACACACAATTGTTTTTCACTTTAAAGTAGAAGTTGCTTCTGGTTTAGCCATGACATACCATGCTTATCTCGCTGTTTGGAGGTGTCACAGTAGGGTGTGTCACACAAAACATAAATGTTTGTGTGTTTTTGAGCAAGTGCATTTGAGGTTACTTAGCTTGATGTCAGGAAGAGTCTAAGGTGAAGCAATTGGATGTGACTTTGAGTAAAACTGTCCATACAAGATGTGTGTTTGTGACTGAGAGAGAAAGAGAGCGATGCAGATATATTTTTCCTCACATGTTGCCATGTTTACACTGGTTACAAAACCTTAGTTGTGGCAGGTCTGGACGGAAAATGAAAATATGTTGGGTCTTTCACTGAGCACATTGAAAAATATACAGAAGGTTACTGTTAGGGGGTGTATGTGATATAGGACCCGTATTCTCTGTGTGTGTGTTTGTGTCTTGACAAATACATGCATTTGACATTTTCCAGCATTGGAGCATATCACATGGCTTGACATAGTTTTAGATGCATCACATCATGTCTCTATATTCTGAAGTCAATCAGCACTTTCTTTAACATGGTATCAACTGCCATTGAAATGCTAGTGTTTATTTATTTCTTTTTGCGTTTCAGAGTTTGTAAATCATCCGAATAATGTCACACTTTTTTTTCTTGTCCTTGCATGTTCCCTCTTTCTCTTCTTTACTGGAATACATTACATTACATGTCACTTGTAAGACGCTTTTATCCAGAGCGACTTACATACATTCAGTACTGTGGGCAATCCCCACAGGAGCAATTTGGGGTTAAGTGTCTTTCCCAGGCACACAACGACATGCTGAATGCAGTGGGACTCAAACTTGCTCTCCCCTGATCCGAATCAGCGCACTATCCCAAAAAGTCTCAGTATACTCATACTTTATATCCATATTACCATGCAGTTAAAGAAAGTAGTCAATATCAACCTCCCTCTCGAACTGACTGGATATCAGAGAGCCTCGGAATTTCACACGTCAAAGTTCAAAGTCAACATGACGCAAAGAAAAAGACACCGAGTCAATTTGCGACCAGAAGTTTATATGTTTGGTTCTCTTCTTCACTAAAATGGAGGGGAGTGCATTTTTGCATGACTACCTTCGGTCTACACTTTTTTAGTGTTGGTCATCAACACACTCTCAATCCATAATCGTCCAGGAGTGACGTTTGGTCAGGGTCCCGTGGCGTGTAGTTGTGACGCTCCTAGGCTCCTTCAGCTTCATAAAGGGACGCAAATAGCTTTCAACTGATTGCAATGTATTCCCATCTGCTGCGGGATTTGACGCTCATGGAAGCACGGCATTCGTTTGTGTCGGCTGCCCTTAAAGGCAATGTGAGCGTCCATTCCCATTGGATAACGGAGAATTGTACACCCGAAGTAAGTATTCCCCTTACTGTCGATTGATTTTACAGTGATATCTGCACTACTCATCAACTAAAAAACACCAGATTATCCTTGTTAATTACACAACATTGATTGGTTTAAATTGTGTGCAATGCTTTTGTATTGTTATTATTTAATATTTATTATTATTATTTTGTTTGTATTATTGTTTTTTATACTAGACCGCTGGGTCATGTTAAGACCATCTTTTCTGTGTTGCTGTGGGTTTTTTCCATCGCTTTTGTGTTAAAAATATCAAAACAATAACTAAATATATCCGTCGTAAACTAAAACAGAAACAGCAGTATATTTTATTTTGTTAACACTGTAAACTTGACAGCTTTTTAACCCAAACCACCTACTGGTTAAAGCACGTTATTACACGTTTAGAGTAATGCAATGCAGGTAGATTGTGCTACCTACTTGACATGGGATGGAACCAGGGCAGACTGTCCAAAACTGGATTTGAACGGGTCCACCGCGTTCCCCCCTCCCCCACCCCATCCCCAGAACTACACATGCTGGCTATTATGTTTTGCAACATGTTCTCTATCTATGGCACGTCTCTACTGGGAGTTGTAGTTTTAAAAAACGTTTTCGTATTTCCCATAATAAGAAGTTGCCAGTATACTGTGTACATCCCTGGAGGTTTAGGGGATAGGAAACACTCAAATTTAAAACATATAATTAATAAATGGGTGAAAATTGCTTGTGCCCATAATGGGCAGCATTAATATATATACCCACATGCCAGCTAAGGTCAGAAGAGCTTTATTTAACAGCTGGTCTTATGTTTGTGACCCATCCTGTTGTTAATTGATAACATTACATTACATTAATTGATAAACCTGAAACATGCACTTGTCAAGGTTCAGGGGCAAATTTTGCAAATATGGCAGTAGCCATCGATCATTTTAAGATAAGATATACTTTATTGATCCCAAGTTGGAAACATTTGCGTTACATCAGCATGTGTAACAGTTGTAAATATGCAGTGGTGTTTATTTGTAAATCATTTAGTATAATCACACAAATTCTGTGTTTTATATTGAATAATTCTGTGTTCTTTATTTATTGATTGTTCAATACCTGACAAGGCCGGAGATTAAATATCTATATACATCCTATAAGAGTATAATACATATGTATAATAACAGTTAAAATAAGTGCTTCAACAAAGTTAACATTGCTGGAGGTATGCACAAATATTGATAAATGTCTTGTGATGCACTATTGAGGAACCTGCGACCCAAGTCTTTCATTCATTGCATAACTACACCGTTTGTGTATATATGTCAATAAACCTTAGAAAATCTTGAAATCTTGAAAGGGATGTGCAAAATGGTCATTATATACAGTCTTTAATTAACTATTAGTCGAGAATAACGAGTAATGAATATACTTTATAGGGATCCTATTAATATCTAATAATAAAAATAATGAAATTCAATAACATGCTTTAACCACCAGGTGTCCCTTTCTATCAGAGCTGTGCACCTTTATGGTGTAAATACAGCCTATCTACCAATTGGATCAAATATAAAGGTCAGCCGAATTAGTGTTGATCCTGCAAAGAGACGTGTTGTGTGAAAAGAAATGTAAGATGTTGTTTAATTGCTGATATATTTATGATCCACGTCACGTTTTCAGTGTTGGCGGCAGTTCCTCATGTTTGTCTAGAAGTCTTCTCATCAGGGCTCTATAAATAGAGAACTACGGCAGATATGTAATATTTAATGCAGCCGAACCGTGTATTACAATGCCGTTATGTGATGACTTTCAAAGAGAAAAGCAAGCACACTCGGAATAAAGTTTTTTTTATTTTTTTTTAAATGTTTTCGGTCTTTTTCCGGTATTTGTTAATAACGATGTGATGTCAGATGTGAGACTGGAATTGCACAGGGGAAAATAACGTATCTTTAGATGCAGATTTTGTTAAACTAATACGTTTGCGCTGTGGACCAACACTATACATTGACGGGGAAAGGGGTAGCAATAAAGATAACACCATTAAACAGTTACACAACATAACAGAAATAATATCGATAGCAGCGTCCCTAGCAACCACTTTGGTAACAATGAAAACGTTCTATGGACACAATTTCCTGAAGTAATCTTCGTAATAACTAGCAAACTAAAGATCATGTACATCCACTGACTGCACACATAATCTGAAATAACAACTCATGTTTCTTGCATCAAATGACATCAAAACGCATTTTAATGGTCAAACTAACTTTAAAATAGGCATTTTCCACCGAGAATAAAACGAAGTTCGGCCATGTTTTTTTCTTCTGCAGGGAGAAATTTGAAGATCACGTGACATAGACGCAAGCCATTGGAATGAATGGTGATAAAAAACGGGGTTTGTCAAACAGAGCAGATGGTGTAGTAGTGAGTAGTCCTAAACGATAGCTGGGGATTCTGGGTAGTGTAGTGTCTTCTGCCATCCTTACTCCGAAAAAATATTTGTTTCTCCGAATCGAAGGGGAAAAATACAAAAGCATTGCACACAATTTAAACCAATCAATGTTGTGTAATTAACAATTAACAATCTGGGGTTTTTTAGTCGATGAACAGTGCAGATATAACTGAAAAATCAATCGACAGTAAGGGGAATACTTACTTCCGGGTGTACAATTCTCCGTTATCCAATGGGAATGGACGCTCACATTGCCTTTAAGCCAGGACAGCCGACACAAACGAATGCCGTGCTTCCATGAGCGTCCAATCCCGCAGCAGATGGGAATACATTGCAATCAGTTGAAAGCTATTTGCGTCCCTTTATGAAGCTGAAGGAGCCTAGGAGCGTCACAACTACACGCCACGGGACCCTGACCAAACGTCGCTCCTGGACGATTATGGAGTGAGAGTGTGTTGCGGTCATTCTCTCTGTTTCATATGAAACGTAGAGAATCATAAAAGATTATTTTATTATTATTTTATTATTTACTTTTGCAATCAAACAAACTTGTTACGACATCTGACTGGGCTGTTATTAATAAGCTAATGATTCATCATCTCCAGCTCTTCTTTCATCTTATGCTATAATATACCATCGCCAGGACAGCCAAAATAAACAGTAGGAATCTGGGTTCTGTATTGCCGTGACAACAAAGGATAAGGGGGCGGGGCCGGACGGAACCAGAGAAGTTCCACATCTGGGTTTCATTAGCATCACAGGCCAATGACAGATGACTTGTATTCTGCCTGGCGACACAGCGTTAAGCTGGATGGTGGTCTCCTCTGACAGAGAGGGGAATTACATCATCAAGGAAAGCTGATGTTGGGAGCCTCAGGGAGCCCATTCTGGAACAGGAGGGATTCGGTTTGGTTGAGTTTTATTAGGTTTGCCATTAACTGATAGGCAAGTGTTGGTCGACCTGCGGTCCTAAACAATTTGTGTGAGGTCATAAAAGCTGAAGTTTACCTAAGTGCGTGTTTTCCTGTTTTCTGAGTATTCAGGTTTTCATACGTATTTTTCATAATGGTGGTAATATTCCCTTTTGTGTTTGGTCTTCTTGCTCTATTCTTATGAAATATTTGAGAATTTTGGAATCAGTGTTGGGTTTTTAAACACATTTCAAACATCTTTGATTAAACATGTTTGTTATTCCATCTTGACTTAATCAGACATGAGACTAATGTAACATATTTAATCAAATTAAGTTTTTGTTAATTCTTAATAATTTTGTCTCATCTAAAACTCACTTTTGACATCCTCCTCTCCTGCTGCTATGCTGTTGTTTAGTAGCTACACTTAGGAGCAGTGGATGGAAAGAGTGAGGAAAGAAGAGAAAAACATTCAGGTAAAAGGAGGCATTTGCTCTTAATCATTATGACATAGTGGACATTATCCAATCATAGACTGAGGAAGAAGATGAGGGGACATGAGCTGTATCCACATTTAAAAGGCAACAAGTGTCTTCAATCCCTGTTAAATACGTGCTTGTGATCTCACACTCATAATAATCAAACATTTAGAAACATTATTCAATCTGTTTCCTACATTTTCTTCAGTCATCATCTGCAGTCAAACTGACTGAATATACACTGACTGAAACAGAGATCCAAGGCTCCCTCACTGCTCCAAAGGAAACAGTGTTTTCTCCACAGAGGCTAGCTAGCGTGCTAGTGCTCTACTGAGATTACTGTGGTCAGTGAAAACCTCTGGATTTCAGTGGTTTTATTTCAACAAGTGGCCAGTCTCTTTGATATAGGAACTCAAATATTCATAGCATGAATAATGGATGGCGCTGTCATTTGTCTGGTGAAGCGTAAAAGCCTGAGATTTTACTGTTTTTACAACATCTTTATAATTGGACCTGCTAGCTAAAGTTTTTTGAGGTTAGAACCATAGGTTAGAACTCATGGTAATATACATTCCAAATGTGCAATGTTTTTTTATCTTCCTCTCTATTCATGTTCATGGGTTACTGGCCAGCATCGTTCATAAGGCGATATTTTTGGTAACACTGTCCCAACCCTAATGTGTGACCGTTTGCAGCTGTTAACACCACTGTTGCCATGGTTAGCGCTGTTAGCACCGCTGATAAAGATACACAGTGGCGGGATGCTGTCATCCGAGCCATGACCTGTTCTAATATTATGGTCAAACGGTAAAAAATGAACCACAAGTTATTGCTACTGCTGTTATTGACCCCCCACAGAGGAATGCAGTAATCAACAATGACAATTTATCAAGAGCGACTCACACTGAAACCACCAATTGTCGAAGTGCCAGCACCCAGTGATTTAAGGTAAGCCTTGACAAGCATTAAATCTCCAGGCCTGGGGCAGTACTCTCACATGACTCCTTACCTGGACTAAATGTTCTGTTTATAACGGCCAAGAAAGCAGCAGTCTGTTGCAGAAGAGTGTTTGTATTTGAAAACAATATGTTCTACACAACCCTCCATTGTTCAAGAAGCTAGTGTCAATAGATTTTGCCTTAGGATTTGTCTATAATTTGATGTTACTTCATTTTCCCATCATTGACTCACGTGTAGATGCTAATAATACATGACAACAAAATAGGTTTAACATATGAGTTGTTATCTAACTTAGCTTTCAACGTTATATATATTAAACATTCTTTTGTTCAAGTAAAACTGCAAGCAAAAAGTATTTTTCCAAATGAGTCTTGAGGCCTTACTGTGGCGCTGAGTGCTGCAGCCACAGCTTCAAAGCTCTGTCTGTCAGTTGGTTGGCTTACACAGCAAAAAATCAGACTGCAAACTCATTGTAAGCCGATTGTTGGTGTTGACGGACCACTTTCATCCCATTGCTGTATTCCTCTTTTAGCTCACGCAAATATGTCACAATACATCTGAGAGCTAAGGCAAAAATCCACAAAATGTCTGTGTATGTTGGCCAGCATGTTTAATATCCATCAAGATACTTCCTCCTCCGGCACGCTTGTGTTACAAAATATAGGGTGTACTTCAAACACCCCAAAGAAAACCCTTCCTGAGTATTCAAAGTCATAAGGGAAACCCTAAAGGCTATTCAATTATTTGGAAAGCATTCCCTCTTAGCTTTAGATTACTATTGCCTGAGCACATATACTCACCTCCTTCTGAGAGTCTGAAATGCGTGTATCCTGTGAAGCGTATTTAAATTTGTACATCCTGCAAATATATCAGCCCTTTTAAAGAATAATTTCCTATAGGCAACCTTGAAAAAGATACGGAAGTTTAGCAATCTGAGAACATTTCTTGTATACTGTAGACTTGCCTTTGTAATTATAAATTTGAGCCTTAGCTGCCCCCAAACATTTGTAGCTCTGATTATACGGGAAATTGTAGTCCTTCAACCATCAGATTCTTGGCTTAGGAACAGATACCTGGCTTAAATGCTCCATTGTTATTCTCTAACAAGTCTATAGCATGGCCTATAAGAGGTTAATGTGCAAGACAACCCACAAAACTATTTTTATATAAATTATATTTGTATTGAATTACAGTTTGTTTGCTTAATTTTTTCAGTTTTTCCTCCTGACACTGGTAATCAAAGGAAGAGATCAAAGCTGCGTCTGTCAGTCTGCTGACGAACTCTGTTAAAAACCTAAAGCTTTGAATCACTTCTGTTATTAGAAAAACTTTCATCACTTCATCTACTGTGGCACCCACAGGAAGCCACCACTGTTTATCAAATGATATCAGAATCACAACATTGTATCTAAAAGTGGACTTCAAAGCTGAAGTAGGAATATTTTGGGCTGTCTTCATACGTTTTCTGTTATTTGTTCTCCTTACCGTCTTTATTAGTCTACAACATCTGTATACACCTTCTCTCTTTCCTTCCTCCTGTCTTCTATTCTCCCTCTCTTTCTCCCCAAACCCCATTTACCACTTCACTTTACTTCACTTAATCTCTCCCTCCTATTCTCTTTGACATGTCTGTGTTTCCTGTCCTTTGTGAAACCCTCCTCTCTGTCACATCTTGTTTTCCTTATTCTATCCTGTTTTAATTCAGTTCCCTCCTCCTTGTACAGCAGAGTCACGCTATTGGAGGAAATGGGTGAATAGTGACTGCTGAGTGACAGGTTATTCTGGGCCGCCAGTGGAGGAAAACATAGCGAGGTAATGGAGGTAAACGTCCGGTCAGTAGGCTGGCTGGTACACAAACAATAGGCTAGGAGGTTCTGAGCAGCGACACAGTCAGAACTGCTGCCAGCTCACCCAAATAAGTACAGCTTGCCTTGTCCCTACTATTATGTCTATCTTCAAGTACCTAACCGTGTGTTCACACCTAAACTATGGATGGCTTGCTTTGTTCCGACTCCAGCTACATGATTCCACATTTTGAATTGTGTCTTAAAAATAAGACTTCTAACCTTTATTAAGCCAAATTTTAGTTGCCATATTTTTCACCCTTAAAACATATAAACATACCTTTTGTCTTGCCATAGTGCCGACATTAAGCCACTGTGTGATCTTTTCCAAGGCATACATACAGTATATGCAAGTCGGTCTGGTGACAGTTTTGGAAGATTTGTATTGCTGTAGCTTTAGACTAAATAGTAAGGGATCTAACAGCAATCCTTGAGGCACACCCTAATAAAAGGCCCACAAAATAATACAGAAGTATAATTAAATTATAACCATATGTATCTTTTTGACCTGTTTTTTTGCAAGTTTCACAAAATGTAAATATTTCAAAATGTACAATAAATCAGGAAAGGCCATAGGTAGGAGGCTCAGAGGTTATTGAGTTGCAAGCGGGCTTCAAACTCATGATGGGCAAAAGCCAGGAAACAGGATACACACAAGTTTACAGAAAATATTTCCACTACTGGCACAATATGCCCCATACTTAGATCACTACAAACTATTCTCACGACACAGTACAAATTAATTTGAAAATACCTAATATGCAAATGATCATATAATGCTCACTACGTTGGCTTGGGCAACAAACCAAGCACATGAGCTGGAAAGCAGCTTAGGCCAACCAAACAACACACTGAAATGAAATAAGCATAACCAAAACAAAAGAATATCAGATTAGGTTAAAACAAAATAAAATCAAAGATGCAACTTAATGCAGACGAAAAGCACCTACAGTATCACAATTGAACAAAGCTGCAACTAAAGCAGAGATAGTACACACAACACAACTAAAAAGGTAGAATAAAGGCAGGTGTACAGCATAGCAAGGCAACAGTTTAGGTCATCGCACAACAAGAGTAACAGGCGAAAATATCTCTGTATTCAATGGTGAAAGAGTCTCATTGCTCTGCACGCCAACAAGGTGTACATGCACACATATCCTAAGGAACCAAAGCATCAGAGGTAGAAAAACAAACAAAGAGGGCTACTGAGTGTAATTTGGCATGTGAGGAGGACAACATTCTCATTGGCAAGACATCAAACTAAGGGGGCGTGCACTTTCAACCAGCCAGTAAGGGCTGGGCAATATGCTGATATAGTGATATGAGATGAGATATCAACTTAGATTTTGGATATCGTAATATGGCAAAAGTATTGTCTTTTCATCATTCTAAAGGCTGCATTAATGTCTTTTTTCAAATGTGTAATATTTTCTTTATCCACAAGTCATTTCCAGTTCACTAATGATTATCTATCAAAAATCGAATCTCAGTTTTAATATTTTATGAAAACAGTGATTACCCAAACAGTTGACAGTTACATTATGTTCGAACCTATATTTGATATATCCCAGATTGCAAAGCCCTACAGCCAGTTACATTTCACTGTAAGAGTTAAATAAAGTATGTTAACATGTTCTGAATTCAATTAGGTCCTGTTTTTCGTCGGTTCATACTGTATTAATTTCCAGAATTTATGAAACATTATAAAACATATCCACAAAGACAAATAGAGTTACAATTGATACTGTCAACCAACCCGTAAATATGTAACTGACATCTATATCCTGTCTCTGTCTGGAGGCATTAGCCCAAGTGACACACACACACACACACACACACACACACACACACACACACACACACACACACACACACACACACACACACACACACACACACACACACACACACACACACACACACACACACACAATATGCAATGCAACAAGCTCTGATTAAATATGTATTCATTGTAGAAAATAGTTTTAAAAACCCATATTTGCCATAACAATGTGTGGACTGCAAATTCACAGGCATCCCAACATTACACAGATAATGAGTAAACAAAAATGTATAACCAATCAAACAAAAACCCACCGTTCCCAATCAATGAATTTGTTGAAAAATACTATTACTATTTTTCCCACCTGTGGCTACTTTTCAAAACCCAGTCATCATAGGTAGGAGGGATCTGTCCCGGGGTTTCTCACATTGATGAGTTTTTCGCTGGCAGGGAACTGTACATGTTGCGGGTCTGGAAACTGAAAACAAAATTTGTTTTTTTATCTATGCAATACATTGACTTGGTATAGATAAATGTTGTCTTTAATTATGAGTTACTTCCACCATCTACCAACATGTCCCACAAGATTGTACTGCAGGTTTACAAAAAGAACGCTGTCTCAGTCAGTGCCAGTTACAAGCTATGAAACAACATAAACAAACAGAATATGCCAATTACACTTACCATTCAGACAGGCCGGCTAGCCACCGAGTTAAGTGGATAACAAACTCCTAATTTGAGACTGCATGTATAGATGAATCTCGAAGAGTGTAAATGTTAAGACAACACACCTTTGAAATTACAGATACCAAAACTTATCAGGATAGCTCCGGTGCACACAACACCATTGGCGCCATAGCTCGAACAGCGGTCCTCGGCAGGGCAAGTCCAAAACCAGTTTATCATGTTAAGCACTGTTAAAACATATTAACAGATTAAAACGTTCTTTAGGTAAGGAGAATCTGAATAGAATGCTAGGCTGTGTTGAATCACCCCTGACATGGAGCAAAAGTTATTTTGGGCCTAAATGTTTTTTAGGGTTGATTCTGTCAGTATACTCCATGGCTGTCACTCTTCACACACATTATATACAAGGTTCATTTGATCCATTCAGAGCAAGTGAAACACAATCATGACCTTATTTCTTCCTCTGTGAGTGCTATCCATCCACCATGGTGCTGATCCTACTGCACTTCTCAGATGAATCTTGTGCACTTCCAAGATAAAGGATCTCTATTCTTACCAACCAATAATTAACTCAGAGGTTAAATACGCCTGCAAACAATATAGTGACCACAAAGGCTATGCTCTATGTTTAGAGACTCCACTAAATAACTCCATCTTTGATAGGCCTATACATTAGTCTTTTTCCAAAAGTGTAAAGACAGTCTTGAGTTCTTCCAAAAATGTAAAGCCAGAATTGAGTTCTTAAGTATAATTTCTATTTGTTTTAATAGATGGTATGTATTGAATCATTGCTGTTGATAAACAACATCAAATGTATTTCAAGCTTGTTTCTTTTTCTTATAAAACAAAATAAAAAGTAAAGAAGTAAAGTAGACTCAATTAATCCATGTAAGACACAAATTATAATCCATATTCATCCTCCATCTGTTGATAAGCGTAGATTAATATTTTAGATAACACACACACACACACACACACACACACACACACACACACACACACACACACACACACACACACACACACACACACACACACACACACACGCACACTCTGGCAACAGTAGCAGACTAGCAGGACGAGCAACTGTTTCCATGGTCGACACAAAAATTATATGTATTCAGTTGCCTTAAAATAGGCCCGTTTTTTCTTCTTAAAATGTTTAAGATGAGGGTGAAAGTAGTAACATGTAAAGATGTTCACCTTTGCATCTCTCCAAAATCATCTTGCAGCGCTCTCTGGTGGATTTAATATAACTGACATTTCAGAGAGCAAGGGCATTTTGACACGTAGGCTATGTGGTTGTTGTAACATTAAACTGTACAAATCACCCTGACATTGAACCAAATCTTCCCTTAGTTGCAGATATGTGTAAATGCTATAATATTTCCCAGTTTGCATGAGATTTAAACCCATTGCAATGATGTAATGTCATTATTTTATTTTGAAAAACACAATGTCCGGAAGTGGCGCTTGGAATTTGGCATGCGCAGAATACAGAGGAAGAAAAACACCAGTGTTTAGCCGACGGTATACAATTGTAAACATTAGCAACCCGGTCAACTTCTTCCTGTCGTTAGGATGGAAATATAAGGTAAACCCCCGTCTTAATTAGCTTTAATTTTTTTAATAACTGTCACCGTAAACAATGTCAACACATACCGTTTTGGAAGCGTTAACTTATTTAATGTTAGCATTACAGTTTAGTACATCCGTGCATTCTGAATGATGTCTAGGCAAACTCAAGCGGCCACAGACACCCTAAACATGTCAGCATACTTGGAAATGTCTTCATGTGTTGCTATATTTCGTTTTGTTTGTTTGCAACCATTTATTTGACCGTTTCGTGTGTTTTGAGTTAGGGGTCGCCTGTGGATTCCATACTGCTAAGTTAGCAATAGCACATAGCATCAACCGACATCCTCGGGAAGTAGCTTTTAATATATTAACTCAGGTGCAGGACTTCTTCTTTTAGTATTTATAATGTGTTTCTGTAACAACTTTTGATTAAACCCAATGAAGCCACATTCGTCGCATAACATTGTAAATGGTGGTTAACGTTTGGTAGCTAGCAGTGTTCTGCCTTCGCATCCGGTTCTGTATATCTGCTGAAACTGCTAACAACAAACAGTTAGCTTATCTTAACTACTTGTTAATCAAGTGAAGAATGCAGCTCCAAATAACTCACTCACAGGGAGTGATCTGATTAACTGTACTAACTTCAAATGAACTGATAGGACTGACATTGGGGTTAATTGGACTTGAAGCTAATGTTTATAGTCAAGTCTGAGCCGCTGTCTTGCTGATCCCGTAAAACACCAAGTTCTGCGTTCTTGGTTTCCCCAAGTAATCCTCATAAGGTTAATACAGTTAGTGCGATTCCATTTGAAAACCGTCCTTCCTCTAGTTGCTGCCTTCTGTGAAAGCTGACTACCAAACCAACTGTTGTAGTTTATGAACACATACAGATGCCAAAGTGTGTTATAACAAAACGGGGAATGAGGACTTGAATTAACCAATTTGCAATCTAGCTAGTCTTTGTATTCCATTCATTCTCCAAACCCCACGGGATGCAACAGACAAGTAAGGACATACTGTACTTTACAATAGCAGGTATCACAACATTAAAACATTTCACAAGTGTAACGAGCACACAATAGTGAAATAGATGCATTTGCTTAATATAATTACTTTGCAATGAATAGTAGCCCACCTTTCTGAACATTGTAGAAAACATTTATTTTGTAGACTGTGCCAGAAAAGTGTAGATTCAACTCCATGTTCCTTTTTAATGCTGTAGACTGTAATACATTTTAAGTAGTTTTCAAATCCCCATTTACCTGTATGTTTGGATAACAAATGCATAAAAAGTTACCTCATAGTTATATTGTCCACATGACCACACCATTATTGAAACACCTGTTTAACACGGTGTCAACTAAACCATTGTTAGTCTTACTGAAGCAGGGTTCATTGAACTTTATGGATTTCACAGGTGTGTCTAAATAACCTGTGACTCAGTGTAAGAAAACAGATCAATCTGATTCCTGTCTTTGGTCGGAGATATAGCTAAAGATCAAATTTGGAAAGGTGTGTGGCACAACGACACAAAGAAAATGAAAAAACAGTGCTACATTCACTTTCAATTCCTTTACTCCATCGCTTACATTTCAAATGAGGACAGACTGACTACAGACAAAGTTTGATTAGTTTTGCTGTGTTTTAGGTCAACCCCAAGCTGTGGGACCCAACGTTTTTCTTCAGTGCATGGACGCAAAGCTAATGCGCAGGTGGGTGTGGTATTAAGGCATTTTCTTTTAGATTGAAAAACATGTGGCTTTTTATCCAGACTCTATCACTAAACTTTAAACAAGAATGTTTTTTAATCAAAGATAAGAATAAATGTCACAGTTCATGATTATGTTGGGTTTCTGTTAAACTTAAATGTAGATGGCTTCCAGGCTGAACAAGATAAGTTGTTGAAAAATGTCAAGTGAAAACATAGTGTACATTTACTTACTTTATTATTGCCCATCCAATTTCTTTTTAGGGCCACTAGCGCACGTCAAGACGCCACTGGAATGGACATCACCAGCCGCTGTACTCTGGGGGACCCCAACAAGCTGCCTGAAGGGGTCCCCCAGCCTGCACGCATGCCCTACGTCTCGGACAAACACCCGCGACAGACCCTGGAGGTGATCAACTTGCTGAGAAAACACCGTGAGCTCTGTGACGTAGTGCTGGTGGTGGGTGCCAAGAAGATCTACGCTCACCGTGTCATCCTGTCCGCCTGCAGCCCATACTTCAGGTACCAAGAGACAAACACTGAATTCCACTCAGATCTGGGGAAGGAAATCAATCCACTGAGGCCACATAAAAGTGCAGGTGGAATACTTTTGAGTGCTGGCTGTAACGGTGATATCTGTTCAGGGCGATGTTCACTGGAGAGCTGGCAGAGAGCAGGCAGACTGAAGTGGTGATCCGCGACATCGATGAGAGAGCCATGGAGCTGCTCATTGACTTTGCCTACACATCACAGGTAACGGCAGTTGTAGTAAACCGTGTTTATATTTGGCATCAGACATTGGCGGTGTATCGTTTGTAGTAACACAAAATGCAATGTTTCCCACAGTTTCTCGCAAATCTACCACTACTACCATCATGACCAAAAATCTCAATAACATGACAAATAGTGATAATGGCAGCTAAATATGTCAAAAACGAAAGCTACCTGCTCCAACAATTCTGTAAGTCTGAACAAGACATTAAATTACAGTGGATTTAATAAGTATATTTTACGGTGGCCCTGAAGTGCAAGACACCACAGCATTTCAGAAAACACCACAGCATTTCACAAAACGCTACAGCATTTCAGAAAACACTACAGCATTTCACAAAACACCACAGCATTTCAGAAAACACTACAGCATTTCACAAAACACTACAGCATTTCACAAAACACTACAGCATTTCAGAAGACGCCGCAGCATTTCAACTTATACTGAAAGGGTATTCCTTTCAGTTTACAGTTCTTATTATACATCCATGATTCCTTTAGGGAGAACACTTCTTGTTTATGATTGGCCAGAGCCAGCTAGAGAAGCACTGCTGTGATTGGTTGTTTTTGCTGCCATTCAAGAAATCACACTTCGTGATTGGTCAGAACCCGACAGCGCAATATCTCCCAACACATCAGCCGTTAGCACAAACTCAGAGCTCACAGCTCCTCATATCTTTTCAGAAACTGGACAAAAGTTAAACATGTACAAACCACAGACCGTGTATGTCATGGCGAATACAGTCGCTGCTTTATTTATGTCTGTATGACGTTGTTGTGAGTGTGGACGGAGACGCTACAGGTTAGTTTAGCCTGATGGATCCGATTCCATTCAGAAAACACGCATTTTAAAAGCTTTTCGCTTACCGTCTTGTCTGCAGACTTGTCAAAGCATTAATTCATGGTTTTTACTAACCGGTATCAGTATGTAGTTACTTCGGCATGACTTTGAAACGTGTATTACAATTACATCACTGTCAAATATGTTCATTTGGTTGTAGTTGGTACCTCCCATAGGATTTACATGGAGATACGCCCCGCCCCCTCTCCAGCGCGACTTGTTTGAATGACAGGAGCAAACACAGCTGACAGCCGCGCGGTGAAACCTGGGTGAAACTCGAGTGATTAGAGCGATGCGAATATTGGGTAGTCTACCATAGTATTTACATGGAGATAAGCCCCTTAAAAACCATGAATTAATAAAGCATTAATTCTGTGTTTACTGCTGTCATTTAAACAAGACGCTGGAGAGTGGGCGGGGCGTATCTCCATGTAAATCTTATCGTGATCGATATCGAAATCGAAGTAAACTAACCCGTAGCTGCTCCGTCCACACTCACAACAACGTCATACAGACATAAATAAAGCAGCGACTGTATTCGCCATGACATAGACAGTCTGTGTTTTGTATATGTTAAAGAGCATCTTGCAGGTTTTTTTTTTTTCTACATTTATGCTTAAACTTGCTTGAAAATTACGATTAAAAAAGTGAATGTAGGATTTGATATGTTTTACGAGACAAAAGGGCAGGAATTCAGAGGGAAAGGAGCAATTTTGAGCTCAGCTCTTAAAGTCCTTATCTTGCGTAATTTACTGTAGCTGAAAGATCATAGAACTGTTTCAAAATGCATTAACTTGTTGGGTCTTATTCCAGTAACACGTGATATAGATCGAATATCGTTTCCTATTTGCTGTAAATCACTTGTTAATATCGGGAAAATGGGTCAAATTCAGAGGTATCCAGAAAAGTCTGGATTCAAACTTGCCGCTGCTTGGTGCTGTGTCGTGACGTCACGTGTGGTTCCGCGAATCCTGGTGAGTTCAGCCCGTCCCAGCATCACACAGTGTAGCATTGCTGGTATAGCCGCATGTCAACTTTGTGTATCAGTGTTTATCTCCGAGTTTGTCTTGTTTTTTCCGGATCATGGTGAAGAGGTGTGTCGTTGGCGGGTGTAGCAACACCAATCGGGATGGTTTTACCGTTCATTTGTTCCCGAAAGAGAAGGTTTTACGGGAGAAATGGGAGCGATTTGTGCGATCCGGACGGCAGCAGGGAGCCAGACAGCGGCAGCCGGGAACCACACGTGACGTCACGAAATGGCCTGCTTCCAGAAGCAAAGTTTTTTTATTGGACCTAATATTTTTCCTTTTTTTACATATTATTCAGTATGAAATAAAGAAACATACATTGACTATCTGTTGCATACACCCCCCAGAAATCAACTGCCAAAAAAAGTTTTTAATGTAAGATAAGGACTTTAAAAACTGCTTTTTTTAAAGGTCATACGTCAAACGCTCATATTACATAACAAAGGGGAAACATCCCCGCTCTCTGACCGCGGGTATAGTTAGTAGTTGCGTTGAGTTGAGCGGTTGTGTTTTAGTGAGCTGGTATTTTTCGGTAGTTATACATTGTATTTCACCATTTGTAATCATGGTGCAGTATTGTGTTTGTGCAGGTTGCACAAATACCAGCCTGTCAGGACATCGAGACCACAGTAAAAAGGACCGGAGCTAGCGTTCGTTCCTGGGTGCGTTGTGCATCCACCTTCCTGCAGCACATACTCTCCACAGCTTTATCAGGAAACCGTATTACTTCTCTCTCCCCCCCTTCGCTGCTCTCTCTCTCTCCCCTCCGGTACACGGCACCGTAAGACATAGTGTGGAGTCGCATTAGGTAACGCTGTGGTGGCTGTACTGCTTCAGCCGTCTCCTTTGTGTTTGTTTGTTTCCCCCTGTCTGTGTTGTTTGTGTGTGCTTGGTGGCTGTCACTCCTGGCTCCCGGCTCAACCTCCACTCACCTGCTGCAATCAGCTGTGCACCCTCCCCGACTACACACCTGCTTTCCATCAAGCCATTTACAACGGCATATCAACGGAGGCTTCACAACCTTTCTCCGCCAGATCGTCAAGTATCAGCCGTATCTCGCGTCTCCCCTCCGGTACACAGCACCGTAGTGTGGAGTTGCATTAGGTAACGCGAGATACGGCTGATACTTGCGCATTAGTTTCTGTTATGGATCAGTATCAACAGTCTTGCCAGTAACGTTACTATATTATCAATACTACTTTAGTTATAGCCTGATATATGATAGCTAACTTCACAATGTTGTGATGTGATGTTAGCTAACATTCTGTAGCTAACGCCGGTCACTCACCAAGATAGCTGCCAAGTTCTCCACTGGTTCTCCTCACACCACAGCTCAATTTCTCTCCGATGGCCGTTATTTCTTCTAATCCTTGGCTGCTCCTGGTCTCTTGGATGCCTAGCAGGCTCATAATCATAAAGTTGTGGTCCGTCATATGCATTCGAATATTCATGTTCAACTTCTTCTGTGTCTTCTGTGTCGAAACTAGCATTGGGATCCATGTTTATTAATACGTTACACCGGCCACTCTCTCCCTTGTGTCCCCCATGTTACGTCACACGCGGGAGGTCACGTGCCGAGGCTTTTTTATGCGGAAGTGAACATTTCTTAAAAAAACGAAGTCAGATGTCACTGTAGTGTATATTTCTGTATATTTTTTTGAAAATCTAGTGTATTCATCATTTTCCTACACATTTATTCACAGGTGTCTTTAACCTGGAAGTTGCTCTTTAA
This sequence comes from Notothenia rossii, assembly GCF_949606895.1. NCBI lineage: Eukaryota > Metazoa > Chordata > Actinopteri > Perciformes > Nototheniidae > Notothenia > Notothenia rossii. Next base: position 59,074,706 of record NC_136907.1, on the reverse strand, counting down.
ACTTTTGTCCAGTTTCTGAACAGATATGACGAGCTGTGAGCTCTGAGTGTGTGCTAACAGCTAACGGATGATGTGTTGGGCCAATCACGAAGCGTCATTTCTTGACTGGCAGCAAAAACAACCAATCACAGCAGTGGCTGGCTCTGTCCAATCACAAACAAGAAGTGTTCTCCCTAAAGCAGGGGTGGGGAACCTTTTTCCTCTCAAGGGCCATTTCAATTTTTACAATATCCTCAGAGGGCCGTACAAATTATTGACCTCTGCTTACATTTTTTTAAATCACAGCCCATTCATTTCATACTGTGCAAAGAAAAAGCAACCTCTTAATCCAGATATCTCACCATGACTCATGTATGCATGCACGTGCACGGTGTGGCATGACCACCAAAACAGAAAGATATGGACACGAGATGTGTGCAAATGTATTTAGTTTCCTATCCATGTGAACATGATTTAAGTGTGGGGTCACCTCACCTCACCTCACCTCACATCACCTCACCTCACCTCCTCTAGGGGTGTTGAAGTTAAAAGCATCATTCTGGTGCACTTTGAGAGCAACATGAAGAGATCTATGGATACATCTCTCAACACCCATATGAAACAGGACTGGAAGCAGATTTATTTTTCTTTATGCATATTTTACAAATCACTCCCTTTTCAAACTGTATTCTTCTTTATTAATAACTTTTTTTTTACTGTCATATAGTATTTTATACCTGTTTACTTTATTCTCTTATTTTTTTTATAACTATAATGATCATATAAAGATGTGCCTTTACCTCACTGGTTGGAGAAAAAGCTTCTTATATTCGTTAGCATAGCTAGCTAACCAGATGCTAATAACAACAAAGTTATTGACTGTATGATCAGTATGACAGAAGAACAGATCGCCACAGGGCTTTCAACTAAAGTCACAGCCACTCAAAAACTGCGGCATGTGTACAGCTCCTTATGGGGGCTGCAATTTCTGAAGTGCTGGAGTGGCGTTCTGGTGCTCTCCGTCAGAACTGCACCCCTGTCAGTCGAGACATATACCACGTGATGACACGTTAAGGCCCAGATACACCGGCCCGAAATCGGCAGTAAATGGGAGTCGGGCCGAACATGAGCGGGGGCACGCCCTATTGGGAGTGGTGTGCGCCGCACCGTTGGGTCTTTTCTGCCGACCTGACGCCTTTTCTTGCCGATTCAACATACACCACCGGAAGTCGGACAAAGGGATAACACTGATTGGCTGTTCAGCTAGCCTATCAGTGCATGAGAAGCGTTAACGGAAGTGAGGGAGGTAAACAAATGATTTAAAATGGAAGATGGAACACACACGGACGGCTATTTCACCTCATCGGTTTATAGAGCTGTTCGTTCATGTTTTCAACGGACGAGAGTGAACATGGAAAGAAAAACGCTATTTGTTGTTTGTTTATATCACGGAGTCTGTTCTTCTTCTCTGTCTTCCGGTTGTTCCGGTTGTTGCCTCTTTTGAGTGATGAATACACACTACCGCCGCCTGCTGGTAAGGAGAGTTATTGCCACTCACGCAGACGCAGTTCATACGTGCTCGGCTCGGATTTGCGGTGTGTTCCAGTGCGCGAAGTCGTCAAATACGCAGGAGAGTCCGGCGACGCAACAGTCGGCGTCGGCGACTTCTCAGGTGACTGGCCGGTGTATCTGGGCCTTTAGGTCTTGTGTTGTGTCCAAGGACCCTGACCTTGGCCAGGAAAAACAGGCACTCGCTTTTTTTTGCGGTCTAGATTTCTTACATTTTTTTTTTTTGCGTGTGTTTATAAATTACCTCTAGGGCCGTACCAAAGTGTCTCGCGGGCCGTATACGGCCCGGAGGCCGGAGGTTCCCCACCCCTGCCCTAAGGAATACCCTTTCCGTCCAATGTGAAATGCTGTTGTGTTTTCTGAAATGCTGTTGTGTTTTCTGAAATGCTGTGGTGTCTTGCACTTCAGGGCCCCCCTAATATTTCCACACTTGCACACAATACAGCTAAGTCCACAACAAGGTAATTGATAAGTATCAATAAGGATATAAATACAGCTTTTCCAAGATGCTATATTTCCCTCACAGTACAGTAAGGTCTGTCATCATTAACCCAAATAATAATGTACATTTGACTAGTAGGTAATGTCACTCTCAAAGCGTAAGAAATAGCTCAACACATCCGCTGTGAGGATGGAAATAACTAGTTTCACTCACGTGCCTCACAGCTTCATCAAGAGTACCTCCCTGCTCCTAGGTGACGGTAGAGGAGGGAAACGTGCAGACGCTGCTCCCCGCCGCCTGCCTTCTGCAGCTGGCTGAGATCCAGGAGGCCTGCTGCGAGTTCCTCAAGAGGCAGCTGGATCCCTCCAACTGTCTGGGCATCAGGGCCTTCGCAGACACACACTCCTGCCGAGAGCTGCTGCGCATCGCGGACAAGTTCACCCAGCACAATTTTCAGGAGGTAAGAACATGGATAAGAATGAGTGTTTCCACAGTCCCCTGTCACTTGTTGTTTTAAATCCGTACAATATAGTTTGATGATTCAAAGCTCCACGAGGGAGCCAGAGATGGATATACTAATCAAGGAGCATTTGACTTTTCTGTTCTCTCTTTGTAAAACAGCTGCTGACAGACTGTTCTTCTCTCTTGTCTTAGGTAATGGAAAGTGAGGAGTTCATGCTGCTGCCTGCCAACCAGTTGATTGACATCATTTCCAGCGATGAGCTCAATGTGCGTAGCGAGGAGCAGGTTTTCAACGCTGTCATGGCCTGGGTGAAGTACAGCATCCAGGAGCGCAGACCACAGCTACCCCAGGTTTGTGGATGTAGAAATATCAGTTATCAGTATATAACAGTTACTGGTTATTGTCTGTATAGTTGTGATGACTTGTCTCCTGTGTTGTGTAGGTCCTGCAGCATGTCCGTCTGCCGCTGCTCAGCCCCAAGTTCCTGGTGGGAACTGTTGGGTCAGACCCTCTCATAAAAAGTGACGAAGAGTGCAGGTGAGTGCTGTTTATCAGCCATTTCAATGTCATTGGTGAGAAAAATGCTTCTTGTGGTTGAAAAATACTGAGATGAAAAACGTTTACCTTGATTTTTTTATTCACAGAGACCTGGTTGACGAGGCTAAGAATTACCTGCTGCTACCACAGGAGAGGCCACTCATGCAGGGTCCCAGAACACGGCCGAGGAAACCTATTCGCTGTGGAGAAGTCCTATTTGCAGGTCAGTATTTTCCGACAAAGGTTTTGTTGTATGGTAATGATGTTTTTTGTTTGTTGTTAAAAATTAACTATATATTTTAATCTCTCCATTCATAATGTCTGGTGAAAATAAGACCATGTAATCACAATTTCTATTATGTTACAATTGGTTAAAGAATGTTCACATATCCTTCTATTTTATTAAATATATCATCCCAACAAGAGTTTTATAGAGCTTGGTAAAGAAGACTGGTTGGGTTGGTTTGCCAGGTAATATTTGACCAAAATATCTGTTGTTTTTCCAGGACATTCAAATCTTCCAGGACACAGCCAGCGGCAATAACGAAATAATTTAATAATTAAAAATAACCTGTTTTAGACGATAACTTAAATCAAGATTCCGTTGCAATCGAATATGGAAACGTACGTAGAATTATGTAAACACCACTGCCTGTTTGGAGGATGATTCTAGTTTACCTAGGTGAAGGAAATAACTTGCATACATCATGTGCTAATTTGAAACTGTTAACCCTCTTTTTTGTCTCCTTGTCTTGTAGTTGGAGGTTGGTGCAGTGGCGATGCCATCTCCAGCGTTGAGCGTTATGATCCCCAGACCAACGAGTGGCGGATGGTGGCGTCGATGAGTAAACGGCGGTGTGGAGTGGGTGTCAGTGTTCTGGACGACTTGCTGTATGCGGTGGGAGGTCACGATGGCTCGTCGTACCTCAACTCTGTGGAGAGGTGTGGCACGATCACTCAGGATCTGTTGGAAATTAAGATCTAGAAAAAATATATATTTAACATCATTATTAATCGTCTTAAATTCATCTTTCCTGTCCAGATACGATCCTAAGACCAATCAGTGGAGCAGTGACGTGGCCCCTACTAGCACATGTCGTACCAGCGTGGGGGTGGCTGTCCTCGGAGGTTATCTGTATGCTGTAGGAGGACAGGATGGGGTTTCCTGTCTCAACATAGTAGAAAGGTATCTGTCATATTCTCAATGTATGACAAACCGTCCATGTAACCATCTCCACTTAGTGTATAGAAGTGTAAAGATTGTTTTTGTCCAATATTTGTCAAAAACTGAAAGAAGAAAAAGCGTCCGATAGCACCTAATCTGTAATGATGCTAAGATAATTAGCCAAATTAATTATTGTTATCTAACCCAACATTACTTCCTCTGTGCATACAATAACTTTTTTATCTGTTGATTGTTTTGCTTTGTTTGTGATTATTGTATTAATTCTGTTTCAGTGAAAACGATTTCTCTTTCTTGCGTGTTTTTTTTTTTAGTCCTCCATTTATTTCTTAATTCTTTCAAGCACCAGCCTTTTGATATGATGGCCCTTTTAGCATCCTATGTTATATAGCTTTAACTTGATGGCCACAGCCCTGCCCACTTTTGTCCACGTCCACATTGACTTACTTCCAATCACATGGGCCCAAGAAAAGTTCTTAACATTACTGAAAAGCTGGTGTTTAGTCTTAATCATAGAGATAAAACGGTGTGCTTCTTGTGCTTTAGGTATGATCCTAAGGAGAACAAATGGACTCGTGTGGCCTCCATGAGCACCAGGAGGCTGGGTGTAGCCGTGGCGGTGCTCGGGGGCTTCTTGTATGCTGTAGGAGGGTCTGATGGGACGTCGCCATTAAATACAGGTAGGTACTGAGTAAAGTGACAAGTACACTCTTAAAGCTAGGCGATGCAGTATTTGGCTAAAGTTCTACAGTTAATAATCCCTCCTTATCTTTGGGTGCTTCTCTCCTCCTCAGTGGAGCGCTACAACCCTCAGGAGAACCGCTGGCACACGGTGTCTCCGATGGGAACCAGGAGGAAACACCTGGGCTGCGCGGTGTACCAGGACATGATTTACTCTGTGGGAGGGAGAGACGACACCACAGAGCTGAGCAGTGCGGAGCGATACAACCCCCGCACAAACCAGTGGTCTCCTGTCGTGGCCATGACGTCCAGACGGAGCGGGGTGAGTGTGTGAAGGGATTAAGTGCAATTTAAAAAATAATTTACTTCTTTACAGGCTTATGGAAAAACCTATAGATACATAATATTATCTCCAAAATATTTTTTTTGAGTTAAGTTACCATATTTGATATTAAAGGAACTCAAATCCACCAATCTGGATACAGAGCTGAAGTGTTGGTATTATTGTGTGTGTAGGTGGGCTTGGCTGTTGTGAACGGTCAGCTGATGGCAGTGGGAGGCTTCGATGGGACGACGTATCTCAAAACTATAGAAGTGTATGACCCTGACGCAAACACATGGAGGTAAGAGGCACCATGTGAAATAATAACGTTACTAAATACAGTTACTACATAAAGGTTATTAGCTTTTTGCACTTTATGTTGTAGTTGCAAAGCTGTTCAACTAAAATGAAGTTGCCTTTAGCTTAGTTCATCTTTTCAGTACTTGTGAATTTGTGTTAGGGTTAATGTTAGTGTTCCACAGCAACATGTGTTTCCAGAAACAATGTTCACAATCCTCTGTTTGTACAGATATTGGATATTTATCTAAAAAACATTATCATAGAATATCACTTAAATGATTGAATGTCCTGTTTCATAAAGACATGTCATAATTGACAGAGATCTTTAAGCCATGTAATGTCACACTTCCTGTAAAGTTAGAAATGACATGAAAATACCCAAAAAGTAGAAAGACCCAAAAGGAACCAGAACACATTCTTCCTACTGCACTTGAACTTCTCCTTCCTCATCATTTGCTTCTCTTCCCAGGTTGTACGGAGGAATGAACTACCGCCGGTTAGGTGGGGGGGTGGGTGTCATCAAAATGACTCACTGTGAATCCCACATATGGTAACCCCAACCCTCAGCCCCCCCCCCACACATACACAGTCACACACTTCTCATCACGCTGCAAAGGATGCCTCTTTTCATCGACTCCTGTGCCTCCAAAAGAGACGCTGCAATTCATGCGAGGATGAGAAAAAAGTGGTGGGTTGGGGAAGAGAAAGAAAGAGGGACAAACTTTGAACTCATCCCCCACTCGGAGGCCATTCACTTCAGAATGCCCTGATGTCTTCATTGATTGACCACCATGAAGTGCACTGAGAGCTGAACTCCACCGAGGAACATATAGCTTCCAGTTTCCCCAGTGTTCCCCATCTTAGCCTCTCCGTGAGGGACATATCAAACTTTACAATGATTGCTGCTGCGGAAGATGACCTTACACATCTTAGGTTTAAAAAAGGTTTAAGCACCTGGAAGAAGGATTTTCTCAGTCTGGTCCAACTGTGAAAGCATCTATCACCTTCCCTTGTTGTCATATGCCAGCCCCCAAAACGGTGGTTACTGACCACCACCCTTAATGAGTTTCAAAGAAAACAGCAGACTAGAAAAGTTTCTGTTAATGGTGTATGATTCATGTTTTTCAAAAACTCAACAGTAGTGTTACATTTACTCTGTTACATTTTGAAATCTACACTTTTTCTTTTTTTCTTTTACCATGCATACATCTCAGCTGTGGCTGTCACGTCTCTGGGCCTCATTTGTAGCATCAAACAGTGGAAAGCTATCAGGCAGTCTATTTTATGAAGGCTAGGTGTTATGGCTCGATACCCTGAGAGGAAAAACATAACTTATTTCACCAGAATGATGGCGTAGTGTTCCTTGTTTTTTTTGTATGAGGAAGTCACCGCAACATTTCCTTATAAAGTTGTTGAAGGGGGGGTCACTGCTTCTGCTCACCTGCGGCTGTTTGCTACACAAGTTACCAAAAGAAGTTTGTAAAAATAAAAAACTGAACTTGTTCGATCTAGACAGCAGCGAGGCCCAAGTCAGTTCAGAAATATTAATAGAAAAATGCAGGACTCATTTATTATTATAATATATAGAAAAGCATTCTCTAGCCAAGAGATGTTTTGACGTTTCAGGAGTATACTGCATAAAGCCTGGGTATTTTCTCTTTTTTTGAGTCAATCTCATAATATCCCTAATTCTGTTACAGGTTTAACACTTAGGATCAAAGTCTGACCGCTGAAATATTTCATGACAAATGCAGTAGTATTCCCAGTTTGCCCCACATGAACATGATTTTTAACTATATATGCATTGAAAAGTCAGTGATTAAAAGTTGTGTTTTCTTGACACAGTCATAGGGTTTAGAAACACACAGGTCCTTTTTGTTCTTTATTCTCACTTCCAACGTGTGTCATGTCACTATACACTGCAGCACAGTGTAATGGCACCTCCTGCTGGAGGAGAGTTGTAGTTTAGCAATGACAAAGAAAGAGCCTTTAGACACAGACTTTTGCAAAGATCGGGGTTCTTGCAAGGTTAATATATAAAACACTACAACTAGATTCTGTTTGAGATTATTTCCCATCCTGCCCCAGGTAGAAATGCTCTCATGTTCACTGTGTAACACCAGTTTCTCCAACGTTTCCACAGTCCCAACATAACCCACACTTATTGTGTTGTCTCCCTGTTTAATGTCTGCACAGAAGTGGTGGTTAATATAATAAAAGACTGACTAAAAACAGCTTGGTTTAACATCAACTTGATCAAGATCACAGGAGTGTGTAACAACTAGCAAAACTATTGTGATTTTAATAGACATTGTAATGTTTATGTGTCAGAGAAATAGCTTGAAGTGGTCCCTAAGTGATCTTAGCTCAATGTGAACTAAAGTGGAGATAGTTTGAATATATGGGGACATTGGTTTGAATGAATCTCAGATTTGTTTGCACTGTGATTGGAAATGTATTTTAGATTGTATTTTTGTTCCCCCTTAACTATATTTTATATGGGTGTTCAGATGTGGCCGGAGGGGGGGAGGGTCAACAATTCTTATGGGAAGACATTTCAGGCCCTCACACAGAGGATTTATTTCATAGATTCAACACAACATGGTTTGACTTGCTCTGTGTCACAGACATGCCATTGTGTGTGGAACAAATGCAACGTTACAACACTGGTGTTATGCATTATAATAACCTCTTTTCCTAACCCTAATATTGGTGTTAATATTTAATATTATGGCAACCCAACATTTTGCTGCCTTTAGTTTTTCTATGCTAGAGGGAGATTTGAAGTCGCATGATCAAAGTTTGGCTGATGAGGACATTTGGTTGAATAGTTTGGTTTTTTGGGGTTATTTTGAAGTCTAAAATGTTGATTTTCAATGGAATTGTAGAATTTGCAATTTTCTTAGAGTTTGACTTTATAAAAAAGACTCCATAACACACCCTCCATATTGATTGTGGTGTGTGCTTCTCAAAATGAAATGTTCTAGCCTTTATCAAACAAAAAAAGGATGCAGGTCAGCCAAATGTGTATGCCTGCTTCTTGAAAACTTCCAAGAATACTGCTATTTTCACTGCCACAGAATTACAAGGAACCCCCACTCAGTTTAAAACATATTGCTTTGGTTCCAGAACAACCTGTTAGATGTTTTTTTCCAAATGTTTTTTCAAGGAGGAATAAAACACCATGTCATCAGCTTTGCAGTGATGTGCATTTCAGCTTATCCAATGAGGTTTCAATTATTTATTTAGTTTACATATTCATCCTTTTTAAACTACATGTTGAGATTTGTTGATGTTCATTGGACAGCGGCAGAAAAACATTTGAACCTTTGATATTAAGGCTGTGTTTTATTCGGACAGAAAAACCTTATTCCCCCCTTTTACCCACATCTTTATCGTTTTGATTTGGACTGCATTTGGTTTCCCAAACTGAGTAAGGTTTCCAGTAAACCATGTAAGCTACTAATGATGCATTTTGATTGTGATGAACAGAAGTCACCCAGCCTATGTGAAAATATGTGTTTTCTTTTCAAGCCTCTGTGCAATTTGTCCGACATGTGACCCTAACATGGTTGTGCTCATTGTTGTTTGTTCTCACGTGTCAAACAGCCGTCTCAGCGCAGCGCTCGTCACTACAGCAGCTTCGGCTTTCACCATGTTCACTACGACAACGATTAAACTTCTTTCCTTGGGAATAAACCCCCAAAACAAACCTGTGTCTGACTCATTCTAACTGACACTATTTTTTCGCTTGATTGAGAGAACACAAGTGGTACAATCCCGACACATGTTCCAACACTATAGTTTATAAGCTCAAAATGCTCATGAACAGCAAACGTGAAGAATTACAGCAAAAAAGGACAATTTCATTACAAGCTGCAGAATACTCGTGCAGGCTGTGCGCGGGTTATCCTGTGGGTTTTAAGAGTCATTCATCAAAAAGTTGAATTCCAATGTAATGTCTGTGATATTGCGAGGCTCTGTTTTAAGTCGGTAAACTGCTTAGCAGAGACTCAGCCTGTAGTGATGACTTCAGAGAGGAATCCTGGAGCTGCTCCACATTGTTGATTAAAGCCAAAACTCTCTTACTCTGAGCCAGGAGTCGCTTAGCAGTAAACATCACCATGGCAAACTTAAATCTCAGGTGGAAACGAACAGCTCATTGAGGGGTGTAATCTTAGTTGTTGCTTTCATTTACAGCGTCTTTAAACATCTTTAAGCGTTCAACAATTACTCGAACACTATTCTGTCAGCCATTAACCTTAAGTTGTAGAAACAACAGCAGGAACAAATGATCTTTTATTATCTCCTGCATTAATCCGGCATTGTATTCATTTCTAAGGAACTCCGTATCCATTTAAACCACAAACACACACCAACAGTTGGCACTCTGATTACACAGCATTATTTGTGTTGTGACTCTGCAAAAATCATTTGCCATGTGCTTACAGTATGTTTGCTGAAGGGAGAGTGTGTTTTTTGGGAGAATTGGCCTTGGAACAGTGGGGCAACTTGTTTGACTATTGGGATCTTGGCATAACAGTGTTGCAGGGGATGACGTGTATTTGTAGGTTGACCTCGAAAATGATTCCCTCGACAATGACGTTTTGCCAATGGATTTAGATTTTTTTTTAGAACTCATTCCTGCAGCTTTCTATAACCACGTGTGCAATAATTAAGGATAAAAAGGACAGGACACTTGCAGGATCACACAAAATCTTTTCAAAAGCATTCTTGTCATCCTTATCACCTGTGTGGTCACTAACTAAACCACACTGTTTAAAAAAGAGGTTGACAAAACAGCTTGGGCTATTCAATATTATAAAAAAAACGTTTGTTTTACTGTTGCATGCTGGTGTCGTGCTTGGTAGGAGTGGAAGCAGTGAACTGTGAAATGTCGGTTTCCCTCAAGGCACCTAAGGGTGGACAAACACCCAGCACACCTACAAACACACAATCGTGAGAACAGTACATACACATCTCCTTCTGTTTCAGTACCACTTTTTATTTCTTTCTCATCTCGTTCTCCTTTTATGTCTCATGAATGAGCACTGTGCCAATGGCTGCAGGCATTTCTTTACTGAACAATCTCTTGTGTCCGTCCCAGAAGATACACCCTTGCTCTAAAATATACACTAAACCAACATTTGCTCTGGGCAGGAAAACGTTTTCAATTCTTATATTTCTGTGTGGCTCGGCTGGAGCTGGCCTTTGCTCCTGTATGTTGACTTTATATATGTGCATCTCATCTTTCATGGCGTAACCTTAACACTGAGCCAGAAACACAAAACACTGCCCAACATGACCAGCTGCTCCTCAGAGAATACATGGGGCAGATGATGTGATCTTGAAAGGCCAAGGGTTATGGTTATATAGTCCATATTCACATTGACATAACAAGGGTAAGAAGTAGCATTACTAGCCTTTGCCGAAGTGAAAGCTTTTTAAATGCAAACTGCCAAGTGAATTTAACTTGCAATATGGATGACTTATACATGTATTTGTGTAGGATACAGTATGAGTAATGTATGAAAAAATAAACAAGATCGGCCTCCTTTTTTCAAAAACAGATCTGCGATGGAAATATGTCGATGTTTGGGTTTGATTGACAGGAGCTGGCAAGCTGATCTCCGGCACGGCAGGAGCTGAAAAGTAATTTTAAGCTATCTGTGCACTGTTAGAAATGAACTATTCCCTGATGTTTGTTGGAATGCTCATTCAAGAAGCTCGGCTGCAAAGTCCAAACTCCATTTCTGTTATGCTTGGCTCATGCTATAGCGTTATTATGATCAGCCAAGGAGGGAAAAAGTGTTGATGCCAGCAGTCAAAGATAGGGAGTATGTAACAGCCAAGATATCTCCCACTTGGTGAGAACCACACAAGTGTGACATCTAAATCAAATCCAATATGCACATTTAGAGACCCCTTTTACATCTTCCATTGAAATAACTCTCAAATCCAGATGGTATTAAAATAATATGTAACCCCATTAGTTTACCAAATGGCGAAGTAATGAATCCTGAGTGCAGATATATGACTTATTCCCACCAAAATTGATATTGGACCCGTTTTTCATGAGCAACATTCTGGAAATAAAATGTTATATTTACAGACCAACAAATCCAGAGAAAGTGAGTTTTATCACGCATTTTTGGTATTGGCTCCATGTCTGCTCTCCAAAAAATGCTTATATAAACATATTAATTAGTATCGCTACGTCTTGCACTTCTGTTTACATAATCCTTTATATTTATATACTGTATGTTCAGTGTTGTTTTTTTATTAGCACTCCTGCTTTTTTTTAATAGGCAGAATATAGAAATGATTTCCTCTGGATGAGACTCTCTTCAAAGTACGTATGAGTATTATATCCTTGTGTGCCGTTATTTTTTAAAAACATAAGCATAGCATGGATATATACTATAATACTATAATAACTAATAATAACTAATATAACTATAATACTGTATAATATAAGACATTGTGAAGTTACAAAAATATCATTAAAAGTATGTCGAATCAGGTTTTGAATGTGCCCTTATTTTATTGACAGACCATACTGTGATTTGGTCTCTCCTCCTCCTCCTCCTCCTGAGGAACACCATGAAGGTCAGTGTGTGAGGAAGGTTGATTATCCTGATGAGATGCTGATTACAGAGTAGATGCTCTTCAGGGTTCACAGACAGTCTGCTGCAAATTGGTCTGGGTCAATAAGGATGTGAAGAAAGAATGAAACTCTGCTTTTATGTTGATTGTTATAGCTGCTGTTTCTGAAAACTGTCTTTTTGTCTATAATGGTGATCACTGCTGGAAGCTGGCAGTGCAAAAACGTCTTTGTCTAAAAAAAGAAAGAAAATGTCCTCGAGATGAGGAACATGTTGACAGGAACATGACTTATCCCTTCAGATGTTCACTCTACAATATGCAACACTTTACCTCGAGGCACTTTGCAAACGCTGTCATCTTGAGGAACTGTCTACGCTGAAATGGTATCTAGTCTGAAGTAACAGGCAGAAATAAAGCCGGCACAGATGTTAGAGAAGCAAACGGCAAATTGTAAAAGCCAAATTATAATTCTTGACTTTTTTGAAGAGACAATGCTTTAAGGTTTACTGAAACAATCAGTTCATTTGATCTTTTCTGCATGTATAAAGTGACCACCATGATTCTTCACATTAGTATTGTAAAGATACAGTCTATAACATTTCTGGATCACCTGGTGTTTTTCTATCTATCGGAGTGATTTGATTGCTATTTGAGGTAATTACATTCTTCCCCTGCTGTTTTCTGACCAGCAAGTCATGATGATTTCAGCTGATTGCAGTCTCTGCAAGAAAAGCCATTTCTATTCTCTTTCCTTTCCCTGCAAAACATCTTAAAGTTCAGAACATTGCCACATCCAGATATACATTTTTTGCAAGCTTAGCAGTGTACTGACTTCTTGAGTTTCTCACATAGACTCTGAAACACTTGCAAGTGAATGCATTGTCTGAATGTTGTTTGAGCTTTTCCTTGGAACAAAATGCTACATGTTTGATACATTCTGGAAATGTTGACGAAAACCTAATGGCTGAAATCCTTTTTCTTTCCACACCCGTTTTCTTTCTTAGCGTCTTTCAGTTAATTGTTTTGGGCCTATGGTCGCTTACTTTACTGTACTGGTTCAGTTTCAAAGAACATTTATTGACACCTGCGCCATTTGATAGAAATGTTAATAGTCTTTGGTGATTAGACCCTGATCCTGATATCGTATTTTATGCAGCTGTGGAGTGAATGCTTGAACTTGGGCTGAGCTTCATTTCACAAACCTCATTTCTTCTAAAGACAGCTGCCTACGGCTGATGAACTCTACTGTACGAAACTTGCTCAGCACCAAATGGCAGACAAGCTGGTGAACATAGTGAAGCATTTAGCAGCTAAAGACCTTGATATATTTCTACCCAGTAAATATTGGATTCACGAATTTCACGCAGATGGACACAAACATGACTTAAAAATAAATATGATTGCTTTATCTCTTTTAGAATAAGCACATGTATAATCCCACCCATGACCACCTATGAAAACACTATTAGCCAATAAAACATTAATGCAGTTCAGTCAGACAACTCACGTGTTTGTTTAACATGTTTATTAGAAGCAGCATATAGTTGAGTTTGGCGTCTAGGCTTGGGCCTCATCACTCCACAGATATACATAGCACGATGAGTGATGATTAAATAACTAACCCCCCGAGCCTACAGGTAGAAGCTGGGGTGGTGGTCGGGCAGGCAAGCAGCAGCGACGTAGAGGTAGCTGCAGCAATAGCAGCAGCAAGCAATGCATAGAGAGAGATCTGGCAGGTTAAATCGAGCGGCATATCAAGGAGACTCTGTTTGGTTGGTTGTAGAGGGGCAAGGGGCGTAAAATGTTACTGTTTTATGGCATTAGTTTTATCAAATGTAGTGTATATATGAAATAAACATATAGGTGAAGATTTGTATTATCGATTAACGTATTGTTCATATATTGTTACGATAGTTTGCCATTTATAGATATATTTTGTATTACAAATCTCAATTCTGTTTCTGTTCATCATATGTTGTCACTCATCATAAATCTCAGTAGGAAACTTTATGTGATTTATGTACCTGCTGCAATGCATCAGAAGAGTGTTTCACCCCCCCTCTCTTGATGAAAAGACATGTCACATATCGCAGCTATGTTTTCCACAACTCTAGGACACATTTTCATTGCTAGTTTCCATAGTTACAGTCATTATTCTGCCATAGACTTATGCAATCACACAATATTTTCCTTATATAGTTATAAAAATGTGTTTATGTATCAAGAATTGAGGGTAAACCAAAACAGGCAGCTATTCAAAATGAATGTATTATTTTTCCATCAAGTACTACAACTCATATACGTTTGTTCTAGTGCATAATACCCACAGGACCAATTTTAGAAAACGTGGCTCACAGTTATATCATGGTTGGGGGTTAAATAAGTACATTTGTTACAAAGGCTACATAAATTAACATATTTAATGGAATACAGACATACCAAACCCGATCTTAACCAGAACAAAAGTCTACTTTAAATATTGAAGGAAAAGTCAAGAGCCTACTGATTAATATGGTAACGATTATAATTTATGTAACACTGGTGGGTTTTTGATTCCTGTGTGTTCAATGTCTTTTGCCATGGATCCATTACAGGCTGCATCCGTGCCTTTGCGCAGAAGTTGTCCTCCCACATTTCTGTCAGTAAACAAACTGAGAGATGAAGAGACTTAACGCAAGAACAAATATCGGGGGAGGAGTGACGCCTGATTCTGTAATCAGCACTCTGTGTTTTAAGATGCCTCTAATACTGGGGGTACAGTACTACTCCTACATCTTTAGCAGCATGCCTGTTTAGATGCTTAAGGGCTTCCAAATATCGCTGTCTAAAAGACATAGCAATTTCCTAAAAAGGTTTTTTATGTTTATGTGTGAGGAACAGTAATATCACACTTACAAAGATGATAAATGCCAGATAACAGGAAGTGTAGACCCAATACAAACGCCATACAGAGATAAGAGGTACAATATTAAACAACAGTGCAGATTATTCTATTTCAAATGTAAAGATTAGTAATACGTTTTAGAGAATGTGCTGTTTAGCTTTTAACAGATAATAACATTTCAGTATTGAAAATAAGACCAATGGTTGGAAGCTGGCATAGGGTGTCTATGTGTTGGGTGAGTTTGAGTCTGTAATGAAAAAATAAAAAATAAAAATGTCATTGCAATGCTCATTCTACATCTGTGGGTCCAGAACAGAGAGCTTTGACCGAGATGAGCTGATTTAAATACAGGGCCTTTGAAGTGACCTAGCTGCCAATTGCCCAGAGGCAGAGAAGCATGATGGTTCCCTGGAGAGTAGAGCGCGGACATCCTTTCAACTGAAAGAACACAAGCCCAATCTTGTCCAGGTTAAGCTTTGGTGGGTTTTGTTGGCATCCAATCAGAAATATATCTTAGTGTGTTTAGCTAGCATTGGTAGAAGAGGCACCACTTGCATAATGTCCACCTGTCCCTTTGACTATTCTGTCTGCTATTATCGATATCCATCTGCCATGATTATAACAATAAAGGTGTGTACGCTAATCTGCGTCACCTTCAATTACCGCCATGTGCTGAAAGGCTAACTAGCAGCAGTGAGATTTTGCCTCTCAAGGCTTCACTCAGCCCTCTGATTTGCCTGTTCATTAATGTACCCTTTTGAATGCTGGTGGGAAATCAAAGCTGAAATGAAAAGGATCGAGGCATTACACAATGGATGCCTGAGCAGGCTGTGTAGCATGTTCTGGTCTAACAAGATTACATCCTTGGAATTATATAGACAAACCAAAAGAACATCATCACTGAAATACAAATACTGCTGTGTTCACTGGGCCATGTGCTTCAAATAGAGACACACAGCACCTCAAAGGTTCATCTGAGATGGACTCCTCCGAGCCTGTCTTTAAAAGAAAAGAGAGAAAATCTGTGGTTTTTGCCAGAACACTAAAAGCGACACATGTGAAAAAGTCCTATGGTAATTATGGTATGACTATAATCTTACCATAACCTTTGCAGGAGTTGACAAGTGTTAATTATGTCAACAGAACCTTTGAGCCTCTGTTGACCCCACACGTAGTAGGACAACCATTGACGAAGAAGGTTTGGGTAATACCATTTTGTAGACCAGAGACTGGCATTTGGCAGTCACCATCTTTGTTTTTGGCCATATTGTCTTGGTTTTTGAACCAGAAGTGACACAATAGGGTGGAGCAAAGCACAACTGACCACTGAACAAGACATTTTGAAAACATACTCTGAAAGGGTTAAAGTTCAAAGAAGAAAACACTGTCTACACACAATCGTTATCAGCCTTTAAAGACTACTTTACTCTAATGGGACCATAAAAAACTGAATAAGCATCTTCCTGTATTGAAGAAGACATAAAACTAGTAATTATAAACATACAGTAAACCCATTAGGAACATGTTTACTGAGGTAATAAATCAAGTGAGAAGTACATTAGTGTCATTTTCTCATTGACTTCTACACAAGCTGACTTCATATAACAAACTATTGGTCTTTACAAAGAAACAGGTTTGCCACATTGACTTCACTTTTCAGACCTGGTGCTCCTAAATGCTTGAAATAAAACACACACACAAATGATGAACGTGCTTTTGAAAACAAAAGATGTGCTATGTGGTTTTCACATGTCATATCAGAAAGTTTAGGAAAGTCTTATTTTTGTTGCAAAAACATGATCTATCAACAAAAAGCTATATCTTATGGTATGAAGCTCAGAACTTCCTGCATTGAACACACATATCTATCAAACCAATTGAACACACACTTTAGTTTAGTTGATAGTTGTTTAACCTTTTCCATCACTACCCAAGCCTTTACACTGTATTGAAGGTATTTGGGGATTGCATGGCTTTACATTGATTCTAAATCAAACACTCCTGCATTTGTTTACCAAGATTACAGACACATTGTCAGCCAAACAAGCAGAAACAGTTTATTTTAAGATCATTTTCATCTAAAATGTCAAAGATGTGTCACAGTAGCTCTGCTTGTCGGGTTGTCATCTTCATGAACGGGTTCTATTCTCTCTGTTCTCTCACATGTCAGATCCAATAGAAAATAACAAGACGGTTTGTAAATGTTTAAGTTACACAGCCCGTGCTTTGTTGTCTTACACACTCTTTGATGCCGCTGACTTTAGCCCTGCCACAAGAGACCCTCTATGCAACTGCTGTTTCTTAAGATGCGTCCATCTTGTTGCACCAACTAATTTACTTTTTGGTCTGTCTACATAGCATTACGCTTCAACTTGATTCAGTTTTTGATGCTGGTGCATGTTGGAGTTTATGTAATCATCATCCTTTAAAGGTGGGGTAGGTAAGTTTTAGAAACCGGCTCCAACCATGTCCTGGATGTAGGAAGGGCCAGATCCATTCGCAGCATGGTACGCAAGTACCATTGTCTTGAAATGGATTCTAGCAGTTACCGGAAGCCAGTGAAGGGAGCGGAGGAGCGGCGTGGTGTGCCGTCACGACAAGAAGGCAGTCTCTGCATAGCATATAGGCTAATGGAGATGCAGTTATTTCCAGCATTCTTTATTTACCATTCATTCAAGTATTTTATGCCTTTTATCTGCTAATGTACAGGAGGAAGAGTGATAAACTGTCTGTTTAGTTGGCTTACATGACAGTTAAAGTTTACAGCCTAAAAAACATGGAGCATTTTTTCCCCTTTTATTCATTTTTATGTCAATTTGCACATTTCATGGTGATGCTCAGCCTCTCCCCTTAACTCCTAACAGTCATCATCATGTCAACCACAACACAGAGAAATACTGATAGAAATGTGTGTGTAGTTGTTGATACATTGCTGACAGAGGAAACTACATTTGAATACAGATTTAAGAAATATACGTTTTTGAGCATGTAATATGCATGTTTTGTCTTATATTGACAATATTGACTATATTACAACTATATTATAATAAAATAATATAGTATTGAATTGATAATGATTATTAGTAGAAGTAGTTTATTTGCATTCATTATATTTGAATCTTTTTTAGGCTAGTATTTGGCAATAAATGCAGACGTATTCACCTGTAAACGCATACTGAACAACATACATGCACATTTACCATTTACCTCATTGTATACAAAAGTAACTCTGTTGATAATAATAATAAACAGGAATTGTATTTGCAAAGTAGTTTGTTTCCAAAAAAATAGTTTTCACTCCTGTCGGGGGGGCCTCATCTCACAATGTCGCTTGGCCCCAAGTTGTCCAGGGACGGCCCTGCTCTCTACTGTATTACATTTCACTGCAAATATGCAGCATTTTAATTGCAGGAATTTTACTTGTGATTTTCAGTGCTCCTAAATAAGCAAAGCATCATAATAAAGACTAGTCAAAAATGTTTAGGCAGTGTGGTTCTCAGTATCAGCATATGGGGGCAGCATAGCTCCACAGCTACCCTCCCCACTTTGTTTTGCTGTGGCCTGTATCAGGGACAGGGTGACATTAAGGGAAGCAGTTAAAGGTTAAACACTTTTCTCAAGGGTGTTCCACACAATCCCTCAGCATACGGTAAAACCCTAACACAAGAAGCTGCAACCTGCAGCTCACAGATCGCCACTTTACAACGGCCATTATGGCTGGACTGCTGAAATTCAGCTTTAGGGCTATATGCTAATCACCTGGCTCAGACTCTTCCGTAATTATATTTCCAGTGATGTTGAATGATGTGAGGGGAGGATTAAGGAGTTTGAAGGCTTAGAAGCACAGCATGACTGTTCATTTATGATGATTCTTCCTCAGTGTTTGCCGCTTCAACAATCTTCAATGTTTACTGCAGTGTATGAAAACCTCCTCAGCTTTCTCTACACAGCTAGCTTTAAAACAGACATTAAATGCTTGCGATCTCAGTCTACAGATCTGTGTGCATGAGTCTGGCTGTCAAATGAAGCAGGCTCGGGTCAGTCATATTTCATCAGTGAGGATGAAACATTGATGCCCTAAATCACTGCGGAATATCTCCCACGTGTTTAATCTAGGACGGAAAATGTTGAACTGTAGCTCAAAAGGTATTAACGGACTGTGAAGGCAAAATGTTTCTGTGACAATCAACAGTCTTATAGTGTTACACATTTGGGACAAAATATAAGCTCTTGCCTTTTCGATCATGTTAAATCCATATGATTTCAAAATATCAATTTTATTTTAAGTTTGTCACTGTGTATTTGGGCTATGCAAGTCAGATAAGAGTGTTTACAAACTGTTACATGGCAATTCTGACCCAAAATGTACAAGATAATGCTGATGATGTGGCTGTTTGTGCACTGAATTGCACCATTGCCAAGATAGTGTGGCAGACATTCCATTAAAAGTTGTATGCACCTAAAAAGAAGGAACTTTCCCAAGAACTGTTCGAGGAACTCTGGAATTTGACTACGTTTTTAGTCTAAAAAACATTTAGTTCCTGCTTGATTTATAACAAGGTCCCATCATAGTACAATAATGCATTAACAATCAGTCATGACTGGAGTTACATTTTACAAATACGGCTCATATGATTGTCAGGAATAATGGCTGTTTTTTGCCAAATATTTTTGGGCTCCTTTTGCATTCAACTGAGTCCGTGATCTGAAACAGAAGTGTTCCTGACTAAAAATAGAAGCATTGAGAAAAAAAGGGAACTTTGAAGAGTGAACAAAAAAAGGGAAAAAAACCTTAATTTGCAGATTTTTGAACTAAACTTTTCCACCTGTCCTCTTTGCATTGATTTATTACTGCCAAGTACAAACGCACCGCAGCAACTGTGTTTCTTCATGCGTGAAAATTGCTTGGTATTTTGTTTCCAACCATTTTGTCATTTTTCGCTCACAGCTGACTGAACAGATTTAATATTTATAATAATAATAATTTGTCTACAAATATATTCCCCATACGACGTCACCACAGTGGCTGTATATTGGGCTCTGAGAGCTCAAAAAGTGCATATTTTTCAGTTCTGATTTTTTCCCTTGCCTGTTTTCTGCTTCCAGTAAACATTGTGTTTTATCTTAACCTGTCTGCCTGTGAGTCATGCTTTAGGATCCTAGCATGTTGTTTTTCTGAGCCATTACAAAAAGCACCCTTCTTATGAAAAGTGGAGCAGGTGGACCCGAAAGCAGGAGATTGCACAAAATAGGAATTTGCTGAAACAATTTGAACCAAGAGTTGGTGAAGGCAGGGCAAATCTGAACCTCAGACAAAACAGATACTGAACGGAAAAAGAGGACTTACATACAAACCTGTTTGACAAGGGAATGAGGTCCAGTTATGAGAAACTCAGGAGAGGGGTATGATGTGATTGGATAGGAGAAAAACACAGGGAACAGCAAAGGAGCTGATTGGCTGGAAATAATTAACAAAGCTGATTCAGCACAATATTTGATTTAACCTCACTGATCACATTGTTATTCAACTTAGAGTCATTTTATGTTGAGGTTCAACAAACGCTTTTCACACTATGACACATTTATTTTGTAATCAAATCATGTATGCAAAAAGTAATTTCAAAATGTTTCACATGACTGGCATTTCCGTTGCATTGATGCATTTTGATTCCCCCTGAAATGACAGTTAAGACAAATGTAATTTCATACTGAAGGCTTTTGCAGTTACCGTCCATATTTTTGCTTTCTCTGAGACTTGTTATAAACTTTTGAATAGTGGCAGTGGCAGTCATCCAGTAAACATAACTGGGCATTTTGTCTTGTCTTTATCTTGTATTTATTAGGATCTCCATATGTATTAGTATGAGCATTGGATATTCACAATGTGGTCCACACACGGACAGTCAACACACAAATTACACAAGATAACCACATCAAAACAAGGCACTTCATCATTAACTGAACTTCAGTATTCTTTGCTCAGTGAATAAGGGAACGATCCCTTTCCCATCATGCAACCTTTTTGTTTGAAATTGTGTCCATATTTCCAGGTTTATACAAAGTTTTAGATGCACATTTGCACGAGTGACACAAACGAGAACGATGCATCCACACCAGTTGAAGATTTTGGAATGTGATTTAAATATTTAGGATCACCCTGTGGCAACATTCAAAGACAATAGAAAGTAGCAGAGAGCCTGTAGGAAAATAGCAGAAAGAAGTTTCTGATAAGTTCTGAACACTGACCTGAAAACACCTGCGCACTCTCAAGGTTGATGGGACTTGTGCTGCAGTAGCTTACAGCTATTGTCATTAAGACTGGTACATTCACTGATTGGGGCTCTTAAACACAGACCATCCAACGATCATATTCAAGTTAATGACACTAGCTTACAACTATCTTCTTTCTGTCTGTATAATAGCAAGGGATTGAACCAAAGCACCTATATTCTGTCTTTGAAAATACCTGAAACAAAAAACGCCATATAACTGTTACCTCGGTATTTAAAAAAAACCTAAAAAGCCCTTTGTCAAGCTTATACATCTTAAAGTGGACCTATCATGCTATATTTGAATAATATAGTGAAGGACCATACATATATGTCATATTTTTACTTTTTATTTTTCAAAATACCAAACAGATCATGCATTTTAGCCATTCCTCATTTCGCTCAATTTAACACTGTCTTTGCATGGGCTGATTCTGTGAGAACAGCAACATCTACAGGCCTGGCATATGTGCTACAGCGTCTCCAGCGCTTTCAAACGGCAGTATCCGTGGCTGTCTCCTCCTGATTGGTGGAGTTGGCCCAATAGCCGTAGCGCCACTTCTGTGACGTCATAGAAGTGTTCACATCTGGATCAGTCTGTATCAGATCCGTTGCAGCCCCTTTAAAACCTGTTAAACCCCGAGCCTGTTTTTCAGGTTTCAGGCTCAAAAATGACATTCCCAGAACAAATGACCATATCTTCCCTTCTAAAAGGGTTAAATTAATAATCTTTTTTCTCAAAGTAATGATAAACCTGTCAGTTGGATGTAGAAAAGTCAGATTCAATATAGATGTTTTTTATTTTAAAGAAAATTCAGATTGAACATGGTAAAAAACTGTAAATTATAGTGTCCGTTCAAAACATATTTTGTACTTATAGTGAAAACTAACCTTGGATGATGGGTTAGTAGACTACAAGCTTTAGGAATCGAAAGTACAACATATAATAAGTACCCTGTATCAAGATTGATGCAAAACAAGTGATATTTGACATTTTTAGACAGATTTAGCAAAAAAAAACTTTTCTGGGGCCATTTGGGTGGATTTTTCATATCTCTGGCTCCCCCTGCTGGATTTTGACATGGGACATCTCTTTCTAACCGTCAGAGCCAATGGAATCGAGGGGAACTCCCACATAGTCCTTATTTGGTCATGTGTGTGTATTATACTGCCGCATAGCCAAGACCGGAAGCAGCAGCCACTCTGGTGGCTACCATTAGCAGCTAACTTTTGCTCTGCGATTTTTACATAAAAATGGAATTATGGATTATAAATAATTCCAATTATTGCCCAGGAACTTTATCAACCTATGGATTAACCGATTCAGCCGCGTTTTTTCTCGTTTTAATGCTATTGAACACGTCTTTTGATCAGATTAACAGCTACGGTGAGACGATCTCCCTAGAAGCTACGTAAAGGTACGTGTTGTGATGTCTGTCTTTGCTTCCCCTGTCGCAAGTTCGAATCACTTAGTGATGATACTTCTGTGCCAATGTCCGTTAGCATTTTTCGCTAAGGGGTCATTTAGATGCTTCTTATGAGAATTGTGTTTTGTTTTGGTAAAAATGGTTTATATCGTCAATTAGCTGAGATTATTTCCGTTAATCTGGTATAACACATTAATAGGTTCTTAAATATTAAGATCCCCTGAGACACAGTGTCCTGAAAAAAAAAACCAGGGTCCCCGCCGGCGGGGACCTTGGGGCTTAACAGGTTTTAAGAGATTTGGGTATGGAGGAAAATAGAGAGGGTTGTGTTTTATGACACTTGGTGAGTTCCCTGGAACACCGGGGACACATATTCATGTATCAAAGACGTACAAAAGTTCATTTTGCATGATAGGTCACCTTTAATGGAAAAATGGAAAACAATCTTTCTGTTCAATTCACTTTCATCTTTTGAGAAGCAATTACATATAAAATATCAAGTATTTACTGAGAATACAGATAATTCAAGGCGACTGCGTGGGAATTTTATAATAGTGCACCAGTGTAAATGCACCAGTGTAAACACATTTTACACTGGTGCATTGAACAAGAGTGTTAACTTTCACACTTGGATTTTGGGGGCGAAGCAGCTTGTTATTCAAGTCTCGTTTCTAAGGCAGAATCATGGACGCTACTAGGCTAACTGAGCTGCCATACTTAGTGGTACCAGCTGTTGGGCCTACAAGTGTAACGGGTCACAACCGTAAGCGACCTGTTATCGATCAGGAAACACAGCGAAGCATCTAAGTGTCTTTTCTGGCATTTATTCTGAGAACAAAACACAATATCCTCCTTAAATCCACGCTGCACATCCTCCGCAGCACTCACTTCAATGTCTTCTTTTGTATTTATAGATTAAGAAATGAACAAGAAAATCTTATCAAGTAATCACACAAAAATACAAACACAAACATACCTGAGAACAAAACACAATATCCTCCTTAAATCCACGCTGGACATCTTTACAAAAGAAAAGAAAGGAAGGGTTAACATGTAAACAAAGAAAATGACGCAGATCGCGTCTAATTCCCGCCAAAACCACACCACAGATATCACTAAAAAAATAAAATTTCCTACGGTGAAAACCAAACAAAAACGGGTCAACAAGGTACCCAAATTAACACTCAACAACACACATCACTTCCATCAACCCAAACAGCCGGTCCATCACACAAAACCGCAATGATTTGTAACACCTCTCCCAGCACAGCTTACCCTCCGCAGCACTCACTTCAATGTGAGGGGAAAGCGGAAATGACATATAGGAAATAGAAAAAGATGTGCAACGGGAAAGTGTTCCCACCAGAAACATAACTCAAAAACATCAAAAGTAAACAATCTCATAAAAATAAAATTCACAACCCATTATAAATCGTAATTTATAACTATATTTATGTCTACACATTTTTAACTCCGTTACACAAGCATGCACTGATGCTCTCTCTTTCGTTGCCTCTCCCTCTGTCTGTCTCTCCCTCAGATGTTCTCATTAGGGAACAGAAAGGAAAGCCCCCTGACAGCAGGAGCAACCAACCTTTCCTCTGTTATAAAATCATGGGTGTCAATTGGGTAGGGCGATGTGCACTTACTTTACCCTTAGCAAGCTGAAATTTTAACCTGAACTTCTGATAGCTGTAATTGGAAGAGCAGAGGCAAAGTGACAGAGATGTCGTTAGAAACCATATGGAAAAGTAATATCATGGGAGAATGTGACACCGATACCCCCTTTAAAATGAAAAGGTGTCTAATAATTTATCATGCTGACCCAGTATCACATCCTGTCTGTCATCACTCATCGCTCCACTTACAACCAGAGAGATTCAGTGCTCATTGTACATTCAAAAAGATACAAATGACAAGGTGCTGGGACTGGATATCAGAGAGATGAAACTAAAACTACCCCTGACTTGTGAAGATTAAAGAACATTTTAAAGTTTAAGAAAAATGAAGCCTGAACCTGGATATAGCTACCCACATGTTGAATTTGTTTAGCAATGCATAGATGTTGGGCTTGTCCCCTTTAGGGTTAGGGTTATGAAAAGAACAGGAGCGTCATCTTTTTAGCTTGTATCCTAGCTAGCTATAAACAAGCTAAACTCTTTAAAAATGCAGTTGCTTGTAAAGTATGCCAGCTAGCTAGGATTGTGTTAAAAACATGTGACCTGGCTGTAGAAGTCGTGAGTTCTCTTACCAGAAATAACAATATATTGGATATAGATATTTGTTTGTGTCTTAGCATTGCCTTGCTATATCCAGCCTAGCTTTTACAATTGCCATTTCATTTATCCTAAAACAGACCAGTGTTTTCTTCTTTCAAAGAGTTACTTCCTTGAAATGTACAACTTACCCAATTTTGTGTCAGTCTCCAAATGACTTCGACATTTGGTGTAATCCTTATGTAAAGGAGATACATTGTTGCATCACGTTGTTTTTTGCCTTAAGGTGTGGCCCATTGACTAGATCAGGGGTCGGCAACCCCTGGCACGCGGCACCGTAACCAGTGGCACACTAGGAATAAGTGGAATAAGTGTGCAAAATATTTAAATTAATTTTCGGATCCTGAACGAGGCCGCCGCCAGAGCGCGTCTCCCCGTTACCTGCAGAAGGAAGCCATGCCCGCAGCGCAGCCCCGCTCTCTTTATCTCCAGGTGACTTTCTGCCGCTTTCCTCCGTGGTGCAGTGCTGATCGTTTCACCACGGAGGAAAGCACTTCACTAATTGCAGTACCCATAAGGAGCTGTACAAATTACGCAGTTTTTGCGTGGCTGTGTTTATTTAGTTGAAAGCCCAGTGGCGATCTGCTCATCTCTCATCGAAATAATATGCTACAAAGGGGCGGACTGGCCATCTGTGTGTTGAACTTTCCTGTCGGCTCCCAGACCGTAGTCGAGGAGGGCAGAAGCAACAAGCTTCAGGTTCAATAACCCACTTTAGCTTAAATGACTGGAGAGAGGCGAGCTGTTCTTGGGAGGACGTTGCATTTATTTAGCTGTTCTTCTGTTTCACAAAATACATCACAGACCTCTGTTTTTCTGCTTTCCCATTTCACTTCCAGAAACATACACACGTTCCCTCACTGTCGCTCTACCATTCACAAACACACATGCACAAGCCGCACCCCTCTCTCTCTCTCTTAAAGGGACAGCGATCTCATCTCACTCTGCATGACCCTAATATCATAACTTGTGTGTTCTGGAGAATCACAGAACGGACGATCGCCCTTATTATTATGCCGTTTAAACCAATTATTTAAATGTGTTTGTTAAATTCGGCATCATGTAAGTTGCGCTGACAGGTCCACACACTGCTTCCCCGCAGCGAGGCTCCCCCGCCCTCCTGCTGATAGTTGACGAGCGTCAAGCTCCTCAACCCCCCCGCCCTCGTTGATAATTCTCGATCGTTGGCACGCCGATAACGTTTTTTTTAAAAATGGCACTTCATATCAAAAAGGTTGCCGACCCCTGGACTAGATAATGCTGTTAGGGAGATTGAGAACCTTGATGACAGTGACACAAATATCTCAAACTTACAAATTCATCCTGGATTTGTCATTTTGGAATTACTGAAAAAAGTCCCCCTGCTCAGTTGGAGAGGAACTATACTGTCTGATCACACAGTCAAATTATAGGGGTTTGGTAGGAGAGATAAACAAAACAAAATGACAGAGACAAAGAAAAGTAAATGAGGAATTACAGAAAGAGAAATGGCAACATGAGACAGGAGACAAAGTGAGAGAAGAGAAGACGAGAAAGGGAGACAACCCACACATGCTGGTCGTGAATCGTGATAGAGAATAAGGCCACGCTCTGCCTTTCTATCTCCACTCTGAGGGGGAGGCAGTCTGTGTGTATCGGGATCTGTGAGTGTTTGTGTTTGTGTGTGTGCAATTGAGATCTGAGTCCTGCTGCTTACTGCAGGCTCAGTTCCCTTCATTTGCACATTTCAAGAGCCGCCCCCGTGTCCTGGGGGTCGCTGGTTATTTTATAAAATTCAGAATCCCTCACAGTCGCCGGCAGGGGACGAATTTCTCCACAGCAAATTACTTTGAAAACATGAAAATGTGATGAAGAAGACAATGGCACGTTTAGCCAGGCTCAGATGGAGGGAGAGTTC
This sequence comes from Notothenia rossii, assembly GCF_949606895.1. Lineage (NCBI taxonomy): Eukaryota > Metazoa > Chordata > Actinopteri > Perciformes > Nototheniidae > Notothenia > Notothenia rossii. The sequence goes on along the minus strand of NC_136907.1, from coordinate 59,047,871 downwards.
AAATTAAGTGTGAAATGCAGAGCGTCAAAAAGGGCAAAGGACGCAATATCAGCACGGCCTGTGACAACCAAAGACAAGCTGTGAATACTATCTCAGCGAAGCATCAGAGAGGTGTTGATTGGGTGCTGTTCCTGTAAAGATGGGTGTTGTTTCTGTAAATATCTCATTATGTGTTGCAGGTGTACTTATATGTTTGACCTTCTTGTGTTGGGTGGATATAACTGTCTATATATGTGCTCTTCACGTTGACATTCATTCTTTATAATAAGCTCTCTACATCTCATCTGTCCCGATTCCTCCTCAGTAGTGTTTCCTTCTGAGGCTTGAGCCTTAAGTTGGCTGATACGCAGAGACTTCTTCACGATATCCCACAGCTGTCTTGGCGAGGATTGTTGCCATGGAGAGAGAGATATAGTACAGAGAACGAGGTAGAGCTTAAGAGATGCTGCCTGTTTGTTGAAGGCTGTCCCATCTACAAGACAGTGTTTGTACTTGCTTGTAATGCCAGTACAAATACAATGTCTTTTGAGTGGATACACACATACATAAGCCTACACCTGATATATAGAGAGATTGAGAAAAGTAACTAGCTTTTTCCTTTGCAGAGGACAGCAGTTCAATTCAGAATGGATTTACAACAGTTATACATTCCTATAAAGAGACAACTCATGTTTAATATGTTTATAAACAGCAGCATAGAGTTGGAGTTTGGCGCTCCGGCCTCATCACTCCCTGAATTTTGTTTTTTTACATAAAACATTGAGGAGTGAAGATTAGAAAACAACCCCCCCGGATCCCACAGGAGAATGCTGGGGTTGTGGTGAGGCAGTAAAGCAGCAGCGTGGTAGAGGGAGAGATAGGAAATCTTGCAGCTTAAATAGAGCGCCAGATTACGGAGAATGTGTTTCGTTGGTTGTATGAGGGGTAAGGCATGTCATGTGTTTGTGTATCTTGGTGCTCGAGTTGACTGCCTGAATTAGCTCGGAGGCTTCGCTCTATATACAGTATATATCACTACAAACAAAACAAAAAAGACATAAAGCCCCCAATAGGCCTACCATTTCACATAATAACAAAAATGCCTGATGATGAAGCTTCATTTGAGTGTATTCTTCAGTAAGGTCTTTTGATATTGTGCGTAACCGTGGGCAACACTTTCTTTCATTGCCTTTGTTAAGTAATTGTTCCACGTCTGGGACTTAACTTGAGGAGGTTTGCTGGTCTTTCATACATAATTCAGCTTTCAGTAATATAATACAACAGTCAAACTACACAAAACTATGGTAATTGTAAAAAGTGTGCATGTAAAACTGAAGTAACCTTTTTATCTTTGCATTGATATTCTACATACCCAGCAGAAGCTTTGGTCTGCAATCACTCCAGGGCTGAATATGTGTATTCAGTAAACATTAATTTGTCCAACTGAGGGCTAACAACGACATGGTAAGAACAAGAAAATAGTGGGAAGACATGTTGTGCCAAATTCAATACTAATACACTCTCAGTTGTTTATTTATTACCACTGCTATGGAAGTTTCCTTTATCATCATCATCCCCATTACCATTATCAGACTCCATTCTCCTAGCTGCAGAGTAACAGCGCTCACAAGAACTCATTTATGTTATGTGGAGAAGAAAAAAAAGACTTCTTCTCAGAGGAAATTGCCACATGAAGTCTCATCAATACCCAAGCCAGACAAACAATTTTCAGAGTCTATTTTTTTAACAGTCATTAGAGTGTGACAGCTGTGTGTCGATCACTGAGTTTCTGGGTTGACATGATTTGTTTTCTGTCTAGCGTGTCGCTATTTAATTAACTCGTACAACAAAATGTATGTGAGTCAGGCCAGTACACGGGTAGTGACACGAACAGGTGTATACACAAAGATGGCCTTAGAAACCAAAATACCCTCACTGTAATGTACTTTGTCTCTGTTGACAAATTTAAACAAATGTGCCATTCATTATTACTGTCACTATATTGACTACACCAGCAAAAAGAAAACTTGCTTGAGTTTGAACAGGTTGATCCAAAAAAAGTTACTGGATGAAACTTCTGCTCCAATTATTTATTTTAAACTATTTTGGGATTAGAGAACTCTAATTCATTCTCCAATTTTCGACATTAAAAGTGTAGCTATATTTTCTTTTTGAGAAGGTTCAAACTTCAATCAGAATCAGAGGCGTCAGATTATGGAGGTTATGCGTCCACCAGTAGGTCTCAATGATTTCATTCTGCATGATAATAGCCATGCTCTTATGGTCTTTGCACAGATAGGGTGTGTTTGGTTTTCGTGATAAAAGGCTTTAAGGGCTTTTGGTGCAATATATTATAATGTATAATACAAAATTAATTTGTACATGTGCATCCTACTGCAAACTGCAGATCTGTGGAATTGTAATATCAAACAACTTTGATATTTGAAAAACTAAATGTAACTCTTAGAAAACTGGTTTACATGGGTACGATGGTATTACCATACTGTGAACATACTTGGAATTAACAAATAACATTTTGGGCAGCTTAATAATCAAAATACATTATAAATGTAATTGCTTTCACCATGTAATCTAGGAGAAATATGTTATTACATTACAGTTGCTAATCAAAATCTTAGAGATGATAAACGCAACATCAGAACATATTCAACATAAATATGGTGAAAAGCTTTTGCTGTAAGGACATGCAATTCTTTGGTCTATTGGCTAAACCGTCTCATTATGTCATGTTTACATCTCCGTCTGGATGGTAAAATTGATAATGCCTTTTGGCTGGATGCACCTTTAAGCCTTCTGTATCTATATATTCTCTTATATTATAGTACATATCTGTGGTGTGATCGATACCGAAGAGTACATCTTGTACTTTGGTTCAATGTAATACAATTCAGTTATGTTATCCAACATTTACTCCAGCTGCAGTGTTTGCCTTTGACTTCTGAACTTCCCTGAAACTTCTGATAAAGCTACACAATTCATGCTGGGAGAGAAAAAATACGGCAGCCTCAAAAATGAAACGCATCCAAGAAACTTGTGAGCTCACGCAAAGTTTCACACATCAAGCTATGTCAAGCTAAAATTAACACCTTCTTCTGGATGTCACAACGTCTCACCCCCCTTTCACTCTTCACTATATCTGTATCTACAGATTTAGGTGAAACATAAAGGTGAGTTACAACTCGATTCATGAAAGAGGCGATGGGAAAAATCGATGTAGAACTTTTCAGATTTTTTAAATGTGTGAATTGAACATCAGTTAGGTCAGGAAACCACTGAATATTGTCTTTTATTTTGACACCATGAAATCCTAGCTAACCTCCCTGACTAGTTTGGTCCTAGTATTAGGTCAACTATATTCCTGCCTCTCCAGTAAATCCTTGATGATCCTTATTGAGGAAAAATCTAACATCAGTAAAATAAATACTACTCATTATCTCACCGCTAGATTTCTAGGTGCCTTGATCGAGTACCTTGAGGCAGAAAGCATTATTATATAATGAGTCATGCTATTTTAAATAAAGTTTTACAATTCTTGAACATAATCTGAAATATTCACTTTAGCTTCCCATTGATAACATTATTCCAATATGTCAACATTCAGAATGTTCAGAATGTTCTAAAGCTAGAGATAATACTTGATATGTATATGAGCACTCCTAAACATTCAGTCATCTGGAACTAACATGCTATTGTAATGGGAGTAGTTAGGACCCAATTGCAGCATGCTACACCAGAATATAATTTCGTAATTAAACTGGATGCAGGCATAAAGCAGTTTGCAATGTCCAACACAATCCCACGGAAACTGTCAGCAGATCTGATGTTGCCTCTCAGGTCAGGGCAGGATAAATCCATAGCAGGCTCCACACCTGGGAGACCAGTCCGGGATGAAGGCTCCAGTCCCCCTGGCGAGGACCTCCTCATAAGGTCTGCCCCTCTGTTCAATTCGCCGGGAACCAACCCGGTATCACGGCAAGACATGAACATGTGACGATTTACCATGCTGGGAGACGTTAAGATGTCACAATGTCGTCCCTTCAAACGTGACAGTTACACGGTATTGTTAACCCATGTTAACCAATGGAGAAATACCCGGAAATGCCAAGCAAATGCTACTCCGACGGTCGGTTGTTATTGTCAATATTAACATAATAATGATTTATTTTTTAATAGTCACAATCGATTACGCCGATTTTCTTGTTGCCCCAGCTGGTCGACACCTCTTTTGGCAGAAACAAAGGCTACATTAATGTATTAAATCGATGTTAATCCATGCGTGTGGATGTGGAATTAACGGACGTGACGTTGTGCAATTGCGTTGCCAGGCAACAGCTTCAGTGGCGTTTTCTCCTGGAGGCCAAGGGAAGCCAGGCTTCCCCTGTTTTTTCGGATCGTAGTTATAATTTTAATAAATAAATAAAAACACTTTGTTTAGTTTCGGAAATTCTTTGTTCTGTGTTGCTGCCGGCCCGTCTCTCCCCCATTCTCATTGAGTATTTTACAAAGAGTGAAACAGTGCCCCTCTAGATATTATGGTGAAACAGTAGATTACACTCTCTGTTGCGAGAGGAGGCTAGCCGAAATTGGCTTTCCTTGATGAAAAAGAATGGAGGGATTGACCAATCAGATGAGGCTCACGTCATGCCCCTTCCAACCTGTGATTGGTCAGGGCCATGCCAAGGGAAGCCGGAGGCGGCTGGCTTCCCTTGCCTCACAATCCAATCAAATCGCATCAACTGAGTGGTGCAGTGACGCGTCCTAAAACCCGGAAGTAAGCTGCGCTCGGTTTCCCTCGACAAAAAAGCAATGGGATTTCTCCAAAGGTTTTGGAAAATAGCTCGAAATAAGGTCAGTGGAAAACGAACCTGTTAGATAAATGCACGTTTTGTTCAGTCGGATAATATCCACATGTCTACCCTACTTTTATAATTCTCGAATCATAAATCTAATCAATAGAAGATAGATAGCGCCACTGCACCACTCTCACCGCCGTTAGAAAGTAGCAAGCAACTGAAGCAAGTGCAATTATGGAGGGTGGAGATTTGGAGTATTTAATCAAAAATAATTGTGCTAAACTTCCGCTACAGCAGCAACAACAAATAAAATCTGATGACAGGCCAATGCCCAAACCGGAGCTGTGTACAGAGAGGAAAAAAGGAGCGAATCGGACTTAAAACGTTAAAGGTCTCCTGATTTAGTTTCTGAATGAATGCTTATTAGAGTTTCGGCTGGAGAGTGCGTGCGGACCTGTCGGTCGGATAACAGGCGTGTGTAAGTCCTGCATCTGTATGATACAAATGTGTGTAAAATGATACCGGGTGCTGTAATCACTCATCTGGTTACGTTATTACATTGACCACCACACCCCAGACCCAAAAGAAAGGACATATTATTAGCTTCCCCTTATTTTTTACCCACGCCACGCTACTGAACAGCTTCGGTTCATTTTAATTTACAAACTCTTCAACTACAACCATAGTTATATTTAAAAACATGTTAGAAGGCGTCACACAATACTTTAATTTAAATTTAAATTTAAATGTGAAGGAATGTGTGTATAACAAAATAAATCCGCTCCCAGTGCAGGGAAAAGTGGGAAAAGTGGGAGCAGATTGTAGGGCCTCCTTCCTATTTATACCGGAAGTGAGTCCGTAGGTGGGGTCCACCCACATCCATGGGTCCACCCCACCTCGGTCCACCTTGGGTCCACCTCGCAGGTCGGCGTGGATTACAAGTATTTTCAGTGCTGCGCGGGTGTGCAGGGGATTACCATAGACTGTATATATAAATGGACGTAGTGTCCGTGACGTCACCCATAGGATTCTGCAGAGTTGCCAAGAAGCCCTTAGTAGGCGGAGTTGGCCACTAACGCTTGACAGCGACGTCAGAGTCTTATCCCGCCTGCTCCAAATAAGGGCAAAGAGGCGGAGCCGAGGCAGGGCCAGCTGCCTCCGAACTGGAAGTAAACAGAGCTAGCTCAGGCTAAGAAGCTAAGCTAACATGAAATACATGCATACCAAGTTACTGCTAACAGTGTAGTTCCCCTATATAAATGTTACATTCATAATCAAATGAGACAATCTGCAAGAGAATTAGCTATATTTTGTTATTCTTAATGATTGTCATCCACACGTTAAGAAAATAAGTACCGATACATAGCAGAACAATTGTGGCGATGTTCAGCTTAATAAGCCTTGTTCAACATAATTTATTTAGCTAATACTACAGCAGGCGAACCAAGTCTGCGTTTCGCTGCATTCCTTGATCTCCAGTTATAACGACGGACTCCATCGCCCGGACCTAACGGAGCCGCAGTGGGCTAGCTCCGGGATGCCGGCTGGAGCTAGCCCCCTGCGGCTCCGTAAGCTCCGGCGGCCACCACTGGGATAATTGGGTCCCCTATTAACATTTTCTCCCGTTTAGCCATAAACTATAAAAGTCTTACCCAAGGCTGAATCATAATCTAAAATGTATATGTATGTATAAAGGGTTACGTCCTTAGCTGGCTAATAAGTAACAAGCTAAGCTACCAAGCACACAAACACCTGCGAACGGGATTAACATGTATAATATTATCATTTTAGACTTCTTGGAAGTTCTGTTAGTACATTCAAGTGCACAGCACGACATTTTAATTGTCTGGTATTTGTAACAATATTCCCTAAAAAGCACAATCACCACGAACACGGCTAAAGCTAAAGGGTCAAGTACAGTACTATGACTAACTAACGTTGTAGCTAGGGGTGCACCGAATGGGAAATTCTTGGCCGAAACCGATACCGAAAATAGGAAACAGTTGGCCGAAAACCGAATGCCGAAAGGCCGAAAATGATTAATAGAAATATATATAAATATATATATATATATATATATATATATATATATATATATATATATAATGTATACATTTTTTACCAATGTTGTTCAGCTACCTGATTATGGAAAAAGACATGATTATGGCAAAACTTAACTTAAATAATAATCACTATTATGGGTCCATAAAACATTTATTCAGCACTTTTGAATGCATACAGTACACTAATTCCAAGTCAAGTGCATTTTCTTTTCTCTGTAGGATAACTACAACAAAGTGCATTCAGAGCAAAGCCAAGGTGCTTTAAAACTGCATAAACATCTAGGCCAGTAGGCCTACAACAAAATAGTGTAAATAAAGACTGTAACAGCCAGGCCTTCAACAACAACAAATGCACCTATAAGTGCATGCATACAAATGTGCAAACTGGATAAATCCACACTATTTACAAATGAAATTACAATTCAATTTCAAGAATCTGTAAATAAGGCTGTCTGTCCTCATAAGCAAAGTAGTAAACATTGTATAAAGATACATAAAGTGAAAACTGGATACAAAATCCGCAATCAATTACAAATTAAATTACAATTTCAAGAATCTGCAAATAAGGTGGTCTGTCCTCATGAGCAATGTAAACAACATTGTATCATTTCGATACCGAAAGTACAATATATTGAACACTGTGCTGCTGTCATTTCCCCCTAATGATAACCTGAGATGCTGAATTATAACTCACAATGAAAATTGTTCAGGAAAGTGGGTATAGAGTAGACATGTAGAACTAGATAAGCTTATGATAAACCAGCCTTGTCTACTTATTAAGGAAAAGTGGGAGGTTCTTTTTAATGAACAGTAGCTTCTCTGATTTATCAGCCATAAGTCTGTTCCTCTTCTCATCAAGCACATGAGAGGCAGCGCTGAACAGTCTCTCGCTGTCAGTGCTTGTGATTTGATCTTACTCCGCGGCCGAAAGCCGAAAGGGCCTTTTTAACCATTTTCGGACGATAATTTTCGGCGGCCGAATATTCGGTGCATCCCTAGTTGTAGCCTCTATGGTTGTAGCCTAGCAGAGTGGACACGTTGCTGTTACCTGACAGTGAGGCATGTACATGTCCATCAAAGTGACCACGCCCTAATTTATGCAAACACTTTAAGACCTAATATAAATAAAAGGGTCGTGTTAGAAAACAATTCACTCACAGATTCATAATCATGAAGGTGGAATCTAACTATATCGATAATAATATTTATTGCATCCATGGGTAGAAACATGTATTTTTTTTTCTGCTGTAAAATTGGGCATTTTAACATGGGGGTCTATGGAAATTGCTCCTTTCTGTAGTCAGTCCCTAGCGGCCCATGTATGAACTGCAGTGTGTTGCACTTCCGTATTGGCGTCCCGGCTGTTCTCCAGAGTTTGCCGCTTGGGGATTACCCAATAACGATAGCCTTAGAGGGAGAAGTCTATACTAAATAGAACAGGCAAACAGGAACCAGGAAACACACGGGCTGTAATCGAGGTCGGGGACAGAAGGCTGAGACGTTCAATGGGAAATCAGTTCGGAAAAGAAAGCGGGAAGGGCTTGCATGTAGAGGGCAAAGAAAAAATCCTTCTTCTTCTTCATTGGTGTTTTACGGCAGTTTGTATCCATAGTGTTTCATTGCTGCCTCCTGGCAAAGAGGTGTAGTGAGGCAGGAGCTTAAATAGCAGGCTGATTGGATGTGATGCAGGTGAGTGAGCAGGTAAGCAGAGTCAGGCTGATGAGAGGGTGATGTGATTAATGACTCAAATGCAGACTCATTTATCCCATTTGAAGAATTAAGGTTTGATTTTGTGAGTGTTCTCAATCATTTGCCAAGAGTGAAATTCTGATAAATTAGTAATTGTGTTCAATAACACTCAAATCCTTTTTCCATCTATTATTTCTTGAGAAGTGTTTAACTGTATTGTAATCAATAGCTGACACTGGAGGCTCTTTTACAACAGACTTAACCCCATTTAGCCTGTATTGAGTTATTCTATAATTTCTATTTTAAAGGACCACTTCACCATTGAAATATAATACAATTCAAAAATCATTAAAAGAAAAGGTCTGATGCAGTAAAAATCCTCTGGATGGGAATGTTTGTGTGTGGATTCTTGCCAAAATGAACCAGCAGACTGTAGGAAGATTGGATACTCAGAAGCTGAATAGAAGTGTCTTGACACTCCAGATGTTATTTGAAAAGTCTCCCTTCTCAGTTTTTCGTTCTGAATGTCTTTGGCTTCTTTGTTTTCCACAAAATTAAGCAATAATTTGTGGCATGATGCATTGACTGCATTCTGCTGTGCTCACACTGCATCTCTCCAGAATGCAATCTTTTTTTCATATTTCAAAGGGCATCAGGCAATTAATTTTGGATTAACAAAAGCTCAGTGGGAATCTCTCACTCTGTGTTTACACTGTGTGAGTTTAAAAGGGGTTACGTTATCCTGAACCACAGTGACAAAATCCTTGGTTAAACTCTGGAGCACTTAGCTTTCGTCCTGTGACAAATACACCCATCGACATCAGGGAAGGAAGAAAATAGATTTGATTAAGTGCATTGGATTTTAAGATGATCACTTCTGAAGGTATTATCCAATCCAACCATAAATAGCGTCATGGAGGGTGGGGTGACAACCAAGGGAGCAAAGGTAGGAGAGCTAAGCTTACTTAGCTCTCTACGACGCCGTTACTAGAGCTCTCGTGAACATGTTAATATAATTGATTGATGTAGTATTTATTTGGTATAATTGTTCACCCCCATCTTGTCTGTTGCTTCCGGTCGTCTCTGTGTTCCCTCCTACTGATTACCCAATCGTGTTCCCCTGGTGCCCTGTGTTGTCTCCTCCCCCCTCACCTGTGTCTAATTGCTCCCCCTCACCTGTGTCTTGTTAGTCTGTGTATTTAAGTGCTGTTTCTTGTTGGGCTGAGGGGGTGTGTGAGATATTTGTGGCTGCAGGATGTGCTCAAGGAGAACAGCAGCAGGATTGAGGCTGTGAACTTTGTGCACATGTTTTAATAAATGCCCACGCGGGTTATATTTTTGGACGTTCTGCCTCTGCCTCCTTGCTTGGTCGGGCCGCTCAACGGTCAGTCTCCCACCCCACTAGGAACAAAGGCTATTCCACTCCCCAACACGCTGGCTGGTTGAAGGAATATAGAATGGTTGAAATAAGATGTCAGGATTATCCAACAACTTCAGATTGGATTCTGTTGTGTCAACATCTTTTGGATCAAAGCTATTGTACCTGACGGTGTGGATCCAAAGTGCAAGGATGCAGAGATAGATGTAAAATATTTCCTTAATGTCAAGAAGAAGTTAAAAAGCCAGCCATATAATGTCCCCTGGGAATTCCCCATTTGTTGTTACTTCTTCTGTATACTGTTTATATATTCCTCCTGGAGCAATTCAATGTTTCAGTTTTATGTTTTTGTTGTGTAGCATCAATGAAAAAAAAAATGTCCACTCATGCTCAGCAAATTATTCCTCGACATTCAAGCATGCTATTTCAAATGTTTACCTTTCATAACATTGTTCATTACAATAACACGTTGATTCTGTAATGTGGAGGAATTAATGCTTACATCAATAAATGGTAATTGTTGTCTCTGAATCTGTGTTTGTTAAATGGAAACTGCACTGTGGGAACTTTGATCAATAGCAATTACTGCCGTGGCACGTTGATTGATACTGTCGTTAATATTTAATCGGCACTGGGATACTCTTCTTCACATCCTTTATCTCTTTTATGTCTGTTCTCCAAAAGTTAAAGATGTATGCATTCCAGGGTTATGGCTCTTCTACATCAATGGCTGTCCATTTGAGATGATTGCTTAAGGAATAAAAGTCACTACATTTACCAACGCCCTATTCTCAGTGTCAACTGCTGCAATGCTACACGCCGTAAACGTGGAAAACTCATTGCTCATCTCTTTTTCCCAAACGCCTTAACCTCCATCTTCTCTGGTCCATTCAGACGGTGAGGTTTTAAGCATTTGGGCTCAATGTAATGTCACGCATGAGCTGAGGCATTTTGCAAAAATGAGGGCATTTTTATGATAAAATGGCTGCCAATTAAGTGGTTAGTGAGATTCCTTCCCAACTGGAGGGACGTGGGATTGATGCCTGTTGGCGTGCAGTGTATACTGTATGTCTATCAATCAGACAACCAAAATAAAACACCCACAATACTAACACACAGAGTGTAATGTACAAAGTATCTTACACATCCACCTGATTGTGTGTTGCATCTTTATATCTTTATCAGCTTTATCAGCAGCTTATTACGACCTATAGTCACGTTTTAAAGTTTAGCACCTCTAGTGGTCGTGTGAGAAACAACAATTTGCGGCATATGCTCCCGTTGATTGCAAACGCTCCGGAGGGTCGTATACAGTGTAACGCGTTACACCCAACACAGAGTAACGGAGTTACAGTAATATATTACTTTTTGCTGTAACGAAGTAATACCGCATTACAAATGAAATGTGGATAATATACTACCCGTTACAATGTTCAGTAACGCAGTTACAACACATTTTAACCCGAAATGAAATGGTGTTTTGTTTTTTAACAATGTACTAACATAGCGAGACATTCCGACACCAGAGACAAATTGTGCGGGTAGATTAGTAAACTTGGTGCGTTTACCCTTCAGGCTTCGCGTCGGGATCTTCGGGGAAGTTGAATGTTATGCACCCTCTATTCAAAAAAGAGAACAGAGCGAAAAATACAAACAACAAATTGTGTCAGGTGCGCGTGACCTGCTCCGCTGCGCGTGCATCCTTTCAAGTGCTTCCACAGCAGCGACACACATCTGTGGATAATCATTTATACGAAAATGGTTAAAGCAACCATCAGTAAACGCCAGCAACACTGCATCTACTGCAGACAGTAGCAACAGGTCAGGTTACCCTCCGTTGTGGACACTAGCTTACTCCCGCCTGACTCGCCGCCCTCAACCCCGGAGCAGCAGTCTTCGTCGCTCGAAACTACGCCGCCCCTCTGCGGCCGGCAGGTGCCAGGATACCACGGCAAAACAGAGCCTGCCCAGGTATATCTAAACAAGTACCCGCCTGTACAGTGGGGTTAGGCCAGGGGTCTGCAACCTTTTTGACCAAAAGAGCCATTTTGCTCCTTTTTCCCCAACATTTTTTTGTCTGGAGCCGCAACACATAGTTCATAGCTTGATAGCTAATAAAGTTGTATTTATTGTAATATCAGAGAAAAAACTACATTTTTTGTGCATTTATTAGGCTATTTATTACATTATATACAACTGTTAACCTCTAATAAGAAACAAATAACTCCTATAAGGAGAATTACAAATAATACACAGGCCTACTTTAAAATAAATTAAACACAGCACTTGGGGAGTCCTCTGCACAAAAAAAATATTATTAAAATGGGCCCACTTTGAAATAAATAAAACATATAGCTGCACCCTAAAAAGAGTTAAAGGTAAGGTACGAATGGAGAAACCAGCTCGTGTAAGCTAGAATTTGAAAATACACAACCGGGAAAAATAGGCCTCTTCCTTCAGACTTTCTTACAGATTCCCTCCTCCAACACACACGAACGCGCATCATCAATGAGGCCATGAGATAAGTTTGTGCACAGATGGAAGGCTGACAGGCAGGTAGGCCATCCAGTTACTTTAGCCGGGCCGGCTAAAATGATTGTTCGTGCTTTTTACAGCGCTACGGCTTCCAGAGATTAATTGTTGTATGTATTTATTGTCAAAGCATTTAATATATTCATTGCTATCGGGACGTTAAGAGCATTCCATGGAGTATAACAAAAAGTGTTTTCTGAAATAAATTACATACCCCATTGAATTATGACTGAAGATCGTCAGCTGTCTTCCTCTCCCTTGTTGTTCCTCGATACGTAAAGGCTGCAGCACCGTTGACAACTTCTCTCTACAGATCAAACATACCGGTAAACCAGCATCGTTTGCTGTGAAAGCATATATAACTCTGTTAAATCCTGTGTTCCTCCGGTACGTTTCTTTGATTTATCCATAGTTCGCTCATCGAGCCGGGGGTCCCCGCGCGAGGGCCTCCAAGAAAAGTAGTGATGTGTCGGTCGCGAACGTACGGAGCCCCCAAGGGGACATGGAGAAGAACAAAAAAAAAAAAATGTTTTGCGAGATATCGCAAAACCTTTGCGAGATCTCGCAATACTTTTGCGAGATCTCGCAATACTTTTGCGAGATCTCGCAATACTTTTGCGAGATCTCGCAAAGGTTTTCATTTCGCTCAATGTACTTCCGGGTCAGTTCAGCGACACAGAAACCACAACAATGGAGCAGTTAATCGATTTTTACTTTGAGCTTGGCTTAAAATATAAAGACATAACATCAGTGCTTGGCAATAGGCACAGGTTTATCATAAGTGAAAGACACCTCAAGAGGAAACTCCGAGCGAGGGGACATGCACGTCGACATGTATACTCTGAGCTTGCGGTCCTGGTGGATTTCATTCGCAACCAGTTGCAGTACTCTGGGCAGCTTCATGGGTACCGCTGGATGTATGCAAAATGCAGAGTGCATGGACTGCGTGTGAGGAAGGAGGATGTGCGCTTGGTACTGAAGGAGCTGGATCCCAGAGGAGTGGCATTAAGGCAAGCAGGACGACTCAGACGAAGGCGTTACTTCTCCAAAGGGCCAAACTTCATCTGGCACCTGGATTCGTATGATAAACTGAAGCCATATGGCATTTGTATAAATGGATGTATCGATGGGTATTCAAGAAAAATTATCTGGCTTAATGCCTACACAACAAGTAGTGACCCAAAGTTGATTGGGGGATATTACATGGAAGCAGTGCAGCGTTTAGGGGGCTGCCCTAGACTGGTGAGGGGCGATCTTGGAACAGAAAATGGCTATGTTCGAGGCATTCAGCGTTTCCTCGTACCTACTAGCCCAGACGGCACCCATGAAAGCTACTTGGAGGGAGCCAGCACCGCCAATCAACGAATCGAGTATTGGTGGGGTTTTCTTCGCAGAGAGTGCGCGGAGTTTTGGATGTGCTTATTTGGAGACCTCAGAGACAACGGGCATTTTGATGGTGGATTTCTGGACAAAAGCCTCCTTCAATTTTGTTGCATGGGACTCATCCAGGTGAGTTAATACATTGTGTGTATGTGCTGTGCGTGTGAGTTAGAGGAGAGAAAAAGAAAGAGAGGAGAGAGTGAAGGACACAGACAGAGGGCGGGGTTGGTGGTTATGTGTGAATGCCATAATGTTGTTCTCTATTTAAGTTGATGCGTATGTACAGTTCTTACTAAATGTATTACATTCTTTTTAACAGGATGAGTTGGATGACACTGCACAGGTTTGGAACGCGCACACCATCAGGCCGTCGAGAAACCTGAACGTCCCCAGCGGTCGGCCAAATGTGATGTATGCTGTGCCTGACCTTTACCGGACAAGAGACTACCTTTCCCCTGTTGAAGATGAACACGTTCAACTGTGCAAAAATGAATGTGTCTTTCGGCTGGCCATACCATGTGATCCAGATGTGTACGAACTATGCCACATCTTTATGGGCGAGTCCCATCTGACTCCACCAACAGACCCATATCAGGCTGTGAACTTGTATATGCACCTAAGAGAGGCCATCAGTGCATCTCTCTAAATCATATACCGTGACATTGGAACTCACCGTCACCGCACTGCTTGTTTGTTTCTGGGAGTATATAGCTCTTATGCCTGTAGTTTCTTTCACAAAGTAGTAATGCTACTCACTGCATTTGCTTGATGAACTTAGGTCATGTGTGTGCATAGCTCATATAATTAATTTGAAATCCTATCTTTAAGTTGACTAAGAATTTAGAATATGTCAGTAAAGTCTAAGCTGTTGAATATTTTAGATTCTGTAGACACCAGTCCTGTTAAGGTGTTATGAACTGTAAGATGACTAAAATACTGCCTTGTCAACATCACTCCCCCCTTTTATATACATGTGATGGCATGACCCTGTCCTCACTGTGCAGCTCCTTCAGTGACAGGCTGCTGCACCCCCGCTGTCTCAGAGAGAGGGAGCAGCGGTCAGACTATATAACCAGTACAGCCCCTAGTAGACCCCCCCCCCACACACACAATAACAGACTATAACACCCCCTGTTGTTAAATACCAACCATGTGCAATATATATATGCTGTTAATAACTGTGCAATATATACCTATAAACTTTTACAGGATGTGTATTTTGTAAATTGTCTAACTTTGTTTAAATTATAATTTGTTTATCTTTAATACTTTTTTATGCATGCTTCTTAGGTAACATTAAGCTGTCTTTGGCTCTTTTCTGCTGTAACAATGTAAATGTCCCCTCTGTTGGACTAATAAAGGTATTCATTGGGTGAGGCGTGTGGCGCAGTGGATATAGCCTTGTTATGGGGATCAGATGGTCAGAGGTTCAAACCCCACTGCATGTCGTTGTGTCTAGGCAAGACACTTCACCCCAAATTGCTCCTTGTCCACAGTATTGAGTATGTAAGTCGCTTTGGATAAAAGCGTCTAACCAGTAACATGTAATGTATTCTGATTCTGATGTGTTTTCGAACTGTGAAACAAAAATAGTGTGTGTGAAAATGTATAGGACTTTAGTAATGCTAGAACCAAGTAGTACGAACATCAAGTTACATGTAATTAACAGAAAACACAGTGATGCCTGTGTTGACAGGCACTTTAATGTCAGAAAGGGGTAGAAAATAACAGCACAAGCTGATCTTTTAACAGTGTGGAAATATTAATAATAATTTTGTATTTTTATCTAGTGTGAAATCCTGGCTTGCAACCCTGATTCAATTTAAAATGTGCCTAATCAGTTTGGTTTGTCAATTTATTAAGACCAATTGAGAAATAAAAAAATAAAACATTGCACATTATGTATACGTCACTTCATATGCACATCTACATACACACGATTTCTGTTTCTAAAGAAAATAGCATTGAGTTATAATTCGGTGCCATGTTAAGATGGCAGTAAATGAAAGTGATATGTTGGTAATATTATTTATACATTCTGAGGGCTTGTAATTAGAGGGTAGTCTTTTCAGGCCACATTTCACACTTTCAACATCACCTTTTTGTAAACAGGATCTAACAACTATTTCCACATTAAATTTCAAACATTTTTTTTCTGAGAGTTATCAAAAAGGACTGACTCTTTAACACCATAACATCAACAATTAACAATTCGACCAGTGACGGACAACACCGTTTAGCTTTCTTAGCTGCAAAAAAAACACACTTAATCTCAGCCTCTAAACTGGGTTACGATCAAACTGACAAAAATGAAAACTGCAGTCATTCTCAAAGCATATTAAAAAAAAAGTAATATCCTTGTTAAAGCAGAAAATAGAATTGCAGACTGCTCATTACACGGTTCAGTGCATCAGTTGTTTCAATGAAAAAAAAAACACAAAAATATCAAATCAAAATAATATTCCAAACTGTTACTATCAGGCCTGATAATGACTGCTCTCAAGTTCAAAGGATATCCATTTCAAAGTAGTTGCTGGACAGGATATTGTCAAACTCCGTGCGAAATTCAGGGAAAGAGCTGTAGGTACACGGTATTTCAAGGATAGCTCCACAGGTATGAGCAACAGGCCTTCTGCTGAGCCCAGTTTCAGCATTAAAGCACACCCCAATTCTGTCAACACATATGACAGAAGAACCAGTGCAGAAACGCAGGATTTTTTCAGCTTTGGCTTGGTCAGCATTTTTCACATATCGTTGGAGGTGGTTGAAAGTGGTCTGTTCTCTCTGAGACAGCACCACGTTGGTTGTTTCAAACAGTTGGGACACTCTTCTGCCTGTGGCTTTCTTCTTCTCATACAGAGACAACACACTGTCCTTGTCAGGCAGTTTCAGCTGTACAAGTGACATGGGTGTCAAGAAGCAATCGACGATATACTTTGGCTCTTGGAGAATGGCTTTATGAGCCATTGTTTCGATGGCAGGCTCCATGTTGTTCTTTGCCGGTAGGAAATGGGAACCCATCCTTGTGAAAAGGTCGAGCAAGTCCTCTTCATCACTCTCCTCCATTGTGCCCTGGAGAGCCTTCTCCACAGCTGATCTCTCAACAGGAGAGAGGTAGTTGAGAAACGATGTCATCAGGATGTCTACATCAACGGAGTCGACTCCATGAATGCAGGCTAAAATGAAAGCCTTTGATAGCCTCACTGGCATGACACCATGGTCCAGTAATCCTTTCACCCAGATCCGTCCAACTGCTTGCCATTCAGCCTCACAGAAATCTGGCCTCAGCCTTGGAACTCGCTCTGCTTCCCCTTCACACGTTTCAAGAAATTGCTCCCAGAATGCAGTGTAAACCTCCCTTGACACTCCATTATCATCAATAGCATTTTCATTTACAAAGTCCATATTTAGAGTCAAATGTATTATGCTACTGTCCATAAATACAGCCAAAAGACCTTCAACAACCTTTGTCCTGTGAATTGATGCACGTCGCGTGCTCTCTGGATTTCCTGAGCCTTCAGCTGAGGTTGATGGGGATAGTTGGCTGCTCGAATTTAAAAGCAAATCCTGTAGTAGAAGAACGAATCATACAAACACACACAAAAAGATTGGTCAATGAATGAAGCAGAGGCCAAAATGTCCTAATTGTTTAAATGTTGAGTATGAATCAAGGTCCATATAATATTGGATTCTATGTTTTTCCAATAATGCAACTCAAAAGCTATTTTTTACAAGACCTTCTTTCCAACTCCACCACACCTCCAGTTTATAACACAGACTTTCTATTTGTTGTCTCCAATTCAAAGCCGAGGTAACACTGAAAACTTCAGTATAAAAATCATCAAAGTTACTTTTTTTATACCTGACCGAGCTCCTCCAGAGCTCTCAGGACAGTATACAAATGTTTTACAGGCCACAGTTATGTGAAATCTTACAAGACCGGTAGTTTAAAGGATGTGTTCAGGGTTTCTTGCAGTGATGCATCTTACCTGTGCTGTTTGCACTGTATCCTCATGTATGGACACATGTGCCGAAGGCAGGCCAAAATCAGAGGACAAGGGGAGTAGTAAATCCTGCATTGGTACTCCATTCATCTCCGCACTCTGAAGGATGAATTAAGTATGTTATTAATTGACAGCAGACACTTTGAAGTCTTAGACGTTGTTGCAGACCGTAATTTACAAAAGTATTTCCGTAATAGTCTTCAACATCATCTTCTATTTAAAACCAGAAATACTTGTACGTGTTTATAAAAACTACTGCACAATCACAAGTCAAAAGGACTCTGTTGCTTTCCACTTCTACTGCAGCTTGCTAAATAACACCATTTATTTTAATACAAGTTGTACATGACTTTGCTATACCACTATACACAACAAATGGTAGTTTGATATAGAAATTATCGCAAAAAAAGGAGAATTGTGAAGTTGTGCATGCCACCATGAGTTATGAGCTTATGAGCAAAATTAAAATCTTTGTGGAATTCCACAGGTTTTCATCAGGTCTTGTTTGGTTTGTTGAAATGTGAAAGGTTCTAAAGCAGCATAAACTATTAAATGTTAATCAATATGCTGTGGCAAAATGAAGCTCTAAATATACAGGGGGTGAGCTAACATTTCAGTAAGTACAGTAAGCGTTTCACAGCACTGTAGGTTATTTCATTCGTGTGTCCAAAGAATAATCGGGGAACAGAATACATATGCCATAAAAATAAAATGACATGGTACATTTTTTTCAAAGTAGGAATGCACATTTGACTTTTTCTATAAATTGAATCGAATTTACTGACTATTGAAATCCAACAAAAAACTACAGTATGTAATTGATTGAATTGAAGTAGCAATACATTTCTCAATCTTTTCTGTGTTTACTGGTTTGGTTTTAATACATATATTTGCATTTCTACCCCCTTACCCAAACACTTTCCTGATCACATTACCTGAGTGACATCCTCATGTGTGACGTCATTCCATTTTATCACAACTATCTCATCACCACCTGCTCCCCAAAGATCATCTTCCGGATCCCATACAAGTGTATCTGCCTCGTCTGTTGGGGTTGAATGGGAGCGATGTGATTGCCTTGGACCTTCTGCTGTCACAGTGTCAGAGGTTGATCTTTGTTTTTTGGATCTTGGTTGTATCTGGAAATGCTACAAAAAAACAACTTTTGTTGTCAGCAGTAATTTGTAATAATGGCAGGGAGAAAAACATGTTTCACAATTAATATCAAATGGTGTGCAAAAAAATACATATGACTACACATTAGCCTATTAAGCATAAAGGTACTGTGCAATAACTTTTAGATATTCTTCAATCTTCCCTCAGAGTCTCTAAGATAAGTGATATGTTTCAAAGCATTACAAATAAAAGTATGAAATAGCAAAAAAATATGCAACAAAAAGAAATGTATGCATCTGACCACACATGTCAACAACAAAGTCCTGGAAAAATTGAAACATACAGAGGTGAAAGTATGTTGGTAACGCCTTGGACAAAAGCGTGTGCTAAATAGCCCTACCATAACTATAGCTATGTAGAAAGTTGCTGACTAACTGTGGTGACTGATGGCACACAATGGAACCTTTCTGTTTTATGAAATCCATGTACATCATTTCTTTATTTAGTTATTACCTGAAGTTTAATCTTCAAGCACTATCTCTTTCCATCTGTCCCTGTCATTAAAGTGACTTTATATTTCCTACTGCCACAAACCTGATCGCTATTGTCGCTGTCAGATGAATATCCATGTTCTGGCAGATCTGTAATCAATTCATCTGCATCAACAGATCCATGTGAGTCTGCTCCCTCAGTGATGGCAACAGATGAATCTGCAGATAAGGAATCTTCTCTAACTGTTTCTACCTCAGATGGGGATTGATCTTTTGGGTGGGCTTCTTCTTTTGTGGATATGTAAAATCTAAGCAGCTTCAGTTTAGTTTGTTCATAAAGTCTGCCAACAGTGTCATCTGAAGGGATCTGGTTTCTTTTAAAATCACAGACATCAAAGGTGAAGTCTTCAACTCGCCCTTTTGTTGAGTGGCCATTTGGGAAGAATAGCTTCTTTCCCATTTCCAAAAGCTGAGCAACAGTTGTTGTTTTTTCCACCGATGCATGTCTTGTTCCCCCGCCATTGCAGGTCCTCACTTGTTGGTATTCCTTATTGTGAAAATGAAGCCATCCAATTTCAATCTTCCTGGTAGTCTTTTCTGCTGCGTTATTTCTTCGTCTTGACATCCCTTCACCTTCTTTTTGAAACACACCTGATGCACCACACAATGCTCCTTTTGTTTTTGATTTACTTTTCCGTGCTCCTATTTTATCTCTTAATGTCTGTAGAAGAGTTTCTTTATCTGTGCTGCTGCGCTTTGTTTGTTGACAGAAGGAGAGGACAGCTACTCGGTCACCATATGAAGTGATATACTTTGCCATTTGTTCATCATTCATGATGGTTAGCACTGCCTTGTCAACCTGCAAAAATAAAATAACTAATACATTACCAACAACCACTAGCTTGCTACCTAGCACCCTAACACTTAACTTGTAAACAAACGGCGCTTATCAAATTCAGAATTCAGCATTAAACGTTTTACAGAAGGATTTTTTAACTGCCATGCTACCTCCATATTACTTATAAAGTGTTTGACTTTTCCAGGCTCTGTGCTGTTACGGTAACTTATTCCGTGAATTGAATGAATGTTCTACGCACCTTGTCACTTTGCATTTTCATGATGTCCTCTTGTGGGACCTCTCTCGAGCGAAGAAAGCTTTCCAAATCCTCCTCCATGACTCTTTCATCTGTTACAAGCTGCCCCAGAGTACTGTAGGTTGCCAAACTGAACCGGCCGGAAGTACATTGCGCTAAACGAACATTTTTGCGGGATAAAGTATTGCGAGATCTCGCAAAAGTATTGCGAGATCTCGCAAAGGGGTTTTGCGAGATCTCGCAAAACATTTGCGAGATATCGCAAAGGTTTTGCGATATCTCGCAAAACATTTTTATTTATTTTTTCTTCCCCATGTCCCCTTGGGGGCTCCGTACGAACGAGCCGATTCTTTTG
The DNA here is from genome assembly GCF_949606895.1 of Notothenia rossii. Lineage (NCBI taxonomy): Eukaryota > Metazoa > Chordata > Actinopteri > Perciformes > Nototheniidae > Notothenia > Notothenia rossii. The sequence goes on along the minus strand of NC_136907.1, from coordinate 59,026,976 downwards.
AACGGCTCTTTGGTATGAACGAGGGGAACCGAGTCGTACTTGGTGAGAGCCGTTCTTGTTATCGTTCAATTGTTAGTCCGCACTCACTGCCTGCCAAAATCCACTCGCCTGTTAAAAAGCTTGATTTTGTTCCCCAAACGTATTCTGTGAAGACCCGCCCCTACTCTGATTAGTAGGTTTCAGCAGGAGGAGTGAGATGGGGTGGGTCTGAACGGAATACGCGAGAGAGAGAAGTCATAACAAGTGGTAGGCTACAGGACAGGTAGACGACGTGTTTTTCGGATGGAAAATGAGCCAAAGGCGAAAACGCAGCAGCATTTTGATGCACTTCAACCAAAAAAGCGCACCATTTGTAAAGGCAAAATATCCTTTAAAGCAGGGCCAACAAATGATCTCCATCGCCACTTAAAAACACAGTATCTAATATTAAGAGTTGCGTGAATTTCATTCAAGGCAAGGCAACTTTATTTACTTAACACATACGGAGGGTAAATTCAAAGTAGTACATTCACGGACATGAATGACATGGATATGGCGCCACCTTGTGTCGTGTTTACAAAGCAGATTATTGACATTAGGTCTGGCAATACAGTCAATCCTTATCCTGGTGATTATTTCACAGACAAACCAAGTAACCCCGCCAAAAAAACGGCTCTTTTGAACGGCTCTTTTGAACGGCTCTTTGAAAGGAACGGAGCCATAAGATCCGGCTCCCTTCAAAGAGCCATAAATCCCATCACTAAAGAAAAGGCGCTAGCGCGGGACCGTAGCAGGATGTGACGCATATTTTAGTTGACCTAATTAAAACTGTTTTGTTTTTTATTTATGTGTCACAGTATCACCTCAAAATACAAGATACGAAACATTTTCAACCGTGCAACAAAATATAAATAGTCCTACAAATACTTTTATTTTATTTCCTTCTCATTTTTGTCTAAGCTCAAGGGAGCCAGAGCAGAGGGCTTAAAGGGCCGCATTCGGCCCGTGGGCCGCGGGTTGCCGACCCCTGGGTTAGGCGGTCATTTTGCAGCTCGTGGTATACAAATAGACAATGGCTTGAATATTCATGTGGAGATAGTGCCATATTCTGCCATGCCTGTAGAAATGTTGGGTCAAAAATAAAATAGCACAGATGCCTTCATCACGAATGGCTACAAAAAGATCTCATATCCCAAGCTTATCAACGAGCTAATGTTGCAGCTGAAATGTTCTCCAGGTCACAAACTCAACCTCACATGATGATGTGATACCAGTTTTCAAGCACAGTAAATATTCTCTTCCCAGAGTATGATGTGACCAAAGTGATGATTTAGTACATGGTTTTAATAATACTTTTGCTTTTCAATGTTTGCCATTTCAAACCATGAGCTGGCTTAAATAATATTTGCCTTGAATTCAATATGTTCTCATTTGTTTTATCAGTACAGTTTTGAAGCTTTTGTGCTTTTCTTTGCCACAGTCCACTTTGGACTATATGAAATATTTCAGGATTGCACTTTTAACTCACTTGAAAGGTTCTCACTTGCTTGGTTTCAAAACATAACAAATGCCATAATCTGTTCATTGGGGACCATCAATGCTATTTTTCATTGCTGTTGCCGGCCACTATTGCTCATGTAAACCTACTACTGCTGCGCCTCCTGTAATCTCAGAGGCACCCTGAGTCATTTTGTTCTGGAACCGGGCCTGTACATGGCCATATACTAAACAAACTACAGAGCCCATTCCGTGCCCTGTTATTGTTTACTTTCTCTCTGCCTTCTTCTGGTGATTTATCTGACGTCCAGCGCTCCGTCTTTTAACCTCTTTTCCTTTCTATTTCTTGATCCTCCTTAGCAACCTTCACTATAGTCCTTGACTGTGGTCTGTACTGGATTAACAACGTGTCACATGTTAAGAATTTACAATCAGAATCGAGTATTCAACTAAGCTGTGTAATAAAAGTTGTTAGTAGCCTTAATGGCCTACACAGTTGTTATGCTATTCCACATTGCCCTTCACTGGATGTATAATGAGCTGCACTAAACTACATTTTAGCATTTAAAATACCTAGCCATTCTTTTGCGGTTATTTTGGTGAAAGTAACTAAAAAGTAGTGTAACTCATTACATTTCAGAGACAGTAATATTCTAATGTAACTTATTACTTTCAAAAGACAGTAATAATGAATATGTAATTTATTACATTTTGGAAGTAACTTGCCCAACACTGTTCGTATATTCACTAATAACCCTCTCTGGAAAATCCTAAATTGTAGGATAGTTTGGCCATTAAAATGCGTTTTTATGGGGGCGCTGTAGAGCCACGGACCAAGATGGCAGCATAAAGTGAGTGCTCCCCGCAACTCCGCTAAAAGTCCTATTTTATAATTACTATTAACACTTCTAACTGGTTCTACACGATGTCTAAACAAACGACGTTGAAAGACTGTGAAAGCGGCTCCAAGCCCCGAGGCTCTCAGAGACTTAAAACTACTACTTCGGCGGAGGTAGCCGAGGTTGCTATCGAGGCAGCTAACCCACGGAGTGACTTAGCTGTGGTGCTTGGTGAACTAAAGTCACTCGGTATGACCGTCACAGCAATGAACAACAAGATAAGTGCTCTTGATGGCTTTGGGGCTAAACTCGACAACGTGGAGAGACGCATAGTCGAGATGAATAACTCTGTTGATGCTGTACAGAAGAGCTTTGCGGACCTTCAACAGGACATCAGTGCTAATGCTACGCGGCTAACGGAGGCAGAGGGGCGCATCGGAGATAACGAGGATAGCCTGCAGACTGTACACACGGAGCTGACTGACGCCGTTAAACGCATCACCTACCTAGAATCCAAAACGGAAGATCTAGAAAATCGTGCCCGGAGAAAGAACCTACGACTGGTGGGGCTCCCGGAGAATGCTGAGGGTACCCAGCCTATGACTGACTACATCCAGCGTATGCTGCCGGTCTGGCTGGGGGCCGATGCCGCTAAATCTCTCCCCCTAGAAAGGGCGCACCGCATATGGGCTCGACCAAGACCGGACCAGAGGAGCAGAGCTGTTATCATCCGATTCCAGCAGTTTCAAGACCGTGAATTTGTTTTCAAAGCATCCAAACAACGCTCTCCCACTCATGATGGTCACAAACTCTTCTTTGCTCAAGACCTAGCAGCGGAGACCATGAAGGTGCGGAGCACGTTTAATGCAGTGAAAAAGAAATTCATTGATGCTGGAACTTTTCGGGGATTCACCCTTCGTCCTTGCAAGATGAGAGCTCTGCACAACGGGAATATAGTTCTTTTTTCTACACCAGAAGAAGCTGAAAACTTCATCCCAGACTCACAAACTTCAGGACGCCGATGAATACAGGTATTGCAAAGGGACTGATATGGGCAATATACGTGCACAGTCGTTTAATATAAGTTATGCAAAGTTGGATTTGTGTATATTCTGTATTCTCTAAATCGTTCTAAGTATTAACAGAGCTGCTATAACATTATTTGGTGGACACTTTATTTTATGCACCTTCTATCTGCCGATACATTTGTTGTGTTATTTAACAGTATTCTGAGGCAGCTAAACCAAGAAGTGTTATTAATGTTATCCTTCATTTTAAGGACGTTAATTGTTTGAACTTTTAGTTCATGATAAGGGGTTGGGGGGGACCGGGGGAGGGGCTGCCTGAGAGAAGTGCCTACAGTATAACCACTCCTCATTGTTTGTGGATTGGTACTTGCCCTACATGCCTAGTTTAAGTAAGGGAAGGGGGGAGGGGGTTCAAAAGGTTATATGTGGGGTTTGGTTTGGGTTGTCTTTATCTATTCTTTGTTTTTGTTTACTGTTTTTTGTTTTTACTTTGTCACACTTAACACAGTCATATATCTCACTGTACATAAACCAACATGGAAAGTACAAAACTGTCTGATTTAAGATTTACAAGCTGGAATGTTAGGGGACTCAATAAGCTAACCAAACTGAAACAGGTAATGAATAGACTTAAAAACCTACAATCTAAAATAATCTTTCTTCAGGAAACTCATATCACAGTCACCGAAATTAAACAAGTACAGCGAAGATGGCCTGGCCAAGTTATACAGGCCACATATAATAACTCCGCTCGAGGTGTACTTATTCTTATTCATAAAACAATTCCCTTTCAACTTATTAATACTATCCGGGACCCCCAAGGACGATTTGTAATTGCTCAGGGTAGGATCCTTTCTCGGGCACTGAATTTAGTCAGCATATATGGTCCTAACGAGGATAACCCACGATTTTTTGAAGATTTCTTTTTGACCTTGTCTTCATTATATGGCCTGAATATTATCGGTGGAGATTTCAATTGCACTTTGAACCCATCGATAGACCGATCTACAAAATGTGATCCCTATAAAAAACAGTCTAGAAAAACAATTTTACAATACATCACAGACTTAAATTTATCTGAAATCTGGAGAAAACTCAACCTAGATAAATTGGAATATTCATGCTACTCCGGATTACATAAGTCCAGGTCTCGAATTGATTATTTTTTGGTTTCACAAGAACTGGTATCCAGTATTAAGAAGTGTTGGTATGATTGTATAGTTATTAGTGATCACTCCCCCATTTCTATGTCTGTACAAATTGAAAAGCTTCAGCAGTCTCCCACTTATTGGCGTTTACAAGTGAAGTGGCTTAAACATCCAAAATTTATCAAATATGTTAAAGATAAGATTGACGACTATTTTCAGATTAATACTAATCAAACTAATGCATGTATTAGATGGGAAGCCTTCAAGGCATATATTAGAGGGCACATTATTAGCTTCACAAGCACTACAAACAAAAAACAAAAAGCAGAAATTAATGAATTGGAGAAACAAATAAAATCTTTGGAAATAGATATAAATAATAATGAGGACCTTGAAAAAGAAAAACAGTTACTAATTTTAAGAACGGAATACAATAAACTAACATCTGATAGAGCAGCAAAAAGCTTACTGTGGTTGAATCAGGCCTTTTATGATCAGGGAGAAAAGGCCGGCAAACTGTTAGCTTGGAGAATCAAAAAAATACAATCTGAAAGAGCCATTAATGGCATAACTACCCAATCAGGACAGATATCAAACGATCCCCTAGATATTAATAATACATTTAAAGAATTTTATCAGTCACTGTACAGGTCAGAATGCTCCCCCACACCTACTCACAGAGATACCTTTCTTAATCAGCTCCAATTTAAAACTCTCACAGAGGAGGTTAAGAAGGACCTGGATGAGGACATAACGGTGGAAGAGCTTTTGCAAGCCATAAAAAGTATTAACTCAGGCAAAGCTCCAGGGCCTGATGGCCTTCCAATAGAGTTTTATAAAACTTTCCAAATGCAGTTGTTGATCCCTCTTTTGAATATGTTCAAAGAGTCATTAAATGATGGTATATTGCCACCAACTTTAAGACTTGCTACAATAATTCTTATTTTGAAACCTGGAAAAATACCGACCACCTGCTCTTCTTACAGGCCCATCAGTCTTATGGGAGTAGACACAAAAATATTGTGTAAAGTCCTTGCTAAAAGGTTAGACCCATACGTCTCTCTTTTGGTACATAATGACCAGAATGGGTTCGTACAGGGTCGTCAGGGATTTCATAATATCAGAAGGGTCCTCAACATAATCCACTTCAAAAATAACAACAGGGATACAGCGCTTTTATCTCTAGATGCTAGACAAGCGTTCGATAGAATCGAGTGGCCTTACTTGTTTAATTTGTTACCAAGATATGGACTTGGGGGGAAATTTATAAAATGGATAAAACTATTATACACTAACCCCACAGCACGTGTAATGACAAATAACAATTTATCAAGCTTGTTTACACTAGAGAGGTCAACCCGCCAGGGCTGTCCTCTCTCTCCACTATTGTTCGTTTTGGCCATCGAACCTTTGGCCATGTCCATTAGAGCAGAAACCAATTTGTCAGGTATAACAATTGGAGAACATGAACACAGGATATCGTTATATGCAGACGATGTGATTCTTTTTTTGTCTGATTTATCAAACAGTGTCCAGACATTATTACATTTAATTAATACATTCGGTCAGTTTTCTGGATACAATATTAATAATGAGAAGTCTTCTATACTTTTCCTGAATAAAGAAGAAAGAGCCAATCCAGTGATAAGTACACCCTTTCTTAATGCGAGGGAGGGCTTTACCTACCTTGGAATTAAGATTACCCCCCAAATTAATACAGTTGTTAATGCAAACTACGACCCGTTGATAAGAGAGGTACAAGACCTACTTGAAAAATGGACAACAATGCCAATATCAATGATTGGTCGGATCAACATAATTAAGATGACTATATTACCAAAGTTCTTATATCTTTTTCAGTCACTCCCAATGCCACTACCAAAATCGTTTTTTAAAGAAATGAATACTGCATTTAGTAGATTTATCTGGAACAATAGAAAACCCAGACTGAGACTCAGATTATTGTACTTGCCTTATGATAGGGGTGGATTACAGATGCCCAGTTTACAGTGGTATTACTGGGCCGCTCAGCTGCGTAGTGCTATGTTTTATTTTGTCACAAACTCTCCTCCAACATGGGTTTATATTGAACAAGCATCAGTACCTAAGCTTCCATTAAGTCGATATTTATATTCAGCAGATGTTAAAACTTTAAAGAAAAAAACAACAAACCCATTCTTAAAAAACTCGGTGGATATATGGTTTAAGGCTCATAGACATTTTGGCGACACTCCCCCCATCTCTCAATTTTCACCTATTTGGCATAATGCGCAGTTTGCCCCTGGCAGGGCAGATGGTGGTTTTCAGGTCTGGGCTGACAGGGGGGTGCAAAAAATTGGAGATTTATATGTTGACAACATTTTACTAACATTTAATGACCTTTGTTTAAAATACTCAATTCCAAAAAAACACTTCTTTAAATACTTACAATTGAAGCATTTCATTTCATCAAAGCAGCACCAGACTATACATGAACCACCTCTGTCCTGCCTTGAGGACATTGTGTTGAAACACATGAATGGGAAACGTCAAATCTCTATTCTATACACAGCACTTGTCTCGCACGACGAGGAGTCTAGTCATGATAGAAGGAGAGCATGGAGTTTAGATATTGAGGAAGATATCGGAGAAGCTGAGTGGACGTCAGCCTGTTTGAAAGCTCAATCACAAACCATTAATACGCGAATGAAACTGCTACAACACAAATGGCTAATGAGAACATACATAACCCCTGAGAAACTCAATAAATGGTCCCCTGACATTCCAGATACATGTGTGAAATGTTTGACTGAGAAAGGTACTTTGATCCATTGTGTATGGGAATGTCCTAAGCTGGTAGATTTTTGGAAAAGAGTAACCCACATTCTAAGTAGAATCACAGGTATTCAGGTACCTTGCATACCAAAACTTTGCATTTTAGGGATATACCCGGATTGCCTTTCTATTAACTCCAAGTGTAAGACTCTGATCACCTTTGGCCTCCTGCAGGCCAGGAGGATGATTGCTTTATCTTGGAAAGAGACTGAAGTATCCTCTACACAATCTTGGATTAGAGAAATGGCTATGTGTGTTACATTAGAAAAACTAACCTATGTAATTAGGGGTAAATTGCAGAAATTCGAAGAGGTGTGGACAGCCTTAATGGACTTTCTCAGGCAACAGTAGATTTGATTTATCATTGAGACAGTGTGACAATTGTATTTATTATTTGTATTTACCTATTTGTGATTATTGTTTTCAATATGTATATTTTTACTGATTTTGTATTTGTGTATGCAGTGAGGTTTGACTGTTTTTCATTGTGTAAATAGTGTGACATGTGTTATTGTGTTTTGTTTTTTTTTAATGTTTTTGTATGTTTTTATTGAAAAATTAATAAAAAACATTGTTCAAAAAAAAAAAAAAAAAAAAAAAAAAAATGCGTTTTTATTAGATTTCTAGCGAGAAGTGTATATTGTACTTTTTGAATCCACATCCAGTGGATGTGTAGGATCTATAGTTTGATAGATATTACAAATATGATTTGAGGTCTCGCCAGTAGAACGTGTATACTACGTCTTTCCGCAGCGTCCATGTAAAATTGGCGTCAACCCTGAAGGATTATTTGAATTATTTGAAGTATTAAAGTAACGGGGTATGACAGGAAAGTAAAATCTGGTATATTCATTTTGGTGTCACCTTATATATGTTCATGTGTGTTAAATTTGAAGGGACAAAGTATCCTTTCCTCCCCCAATATATTGAGGTGAATTCTGTGTGTTTAGAGAGAGATGGGAGCAGGGGACACCCTTATTTGGGAATAAGGCCAAGGCTCTGGAATGTTTCCCTCGTAAAAAAAAGGGTGTGCGTGACACAATCTTGTAGCAGATGTGTATGTGTTTTCATTGAAGTAAATATAAATGCTACATGATTACTGGTCAACTATACCTCTGTTCTTATTCTTTCATGTGTGGGTACTAAATGGCTACAAACATTGTGGAGAAATTAGCTTAAACATCTTTTATTACTCTATATGAAATGGAAGCAGTTTTTATGACAGGGACGAGAGAGGTGGGGGAGGTAGCGCATTCCGAGGAGTTTCAGCATGTCAATTGTCAGGGGAATCGACTTGTTTTCAATAGAGGTGTGTGGTTGGTTACTTTGTATTAATAATAACAGTATGTGTAAAGGAAGCTGGAAATATACAATGTGAAACCTTTTATTTGAAGTAAAGATGTGAACAATAGCTCAAACAAATGGAGGGGCTATAGGACAAATGAGTGTGTTCTCCATAGGTAAGCCTGTGTGAAGTTTGACTATTTGAAAAGCATCTCTAATACTGCTTAAGAGTATAGGTAATGTGTTCCTCGTTGTTATTGATATGAAAGTAATTAACATGTATTACGTATATTTAGCCAACTATAACAACTATATCTTAAAACATACTTTTAACTTGTGTGTGGCAGTCAGGAGGCGGGAAGATGGACTCAGGGACAAAGGGCCATAAAGGAGATGTGTGTGTGCTGGCTACAAGCTGCTGTGTCGCACTGATTGGGTGCGACAGGCCATGTGTTGGTCTCTGCCAATAAGATGACCTCTGGGGGAAAGCACGTACACCACCTCCTCCTGTGTTTTAGTATGAAAGCCTGTGTTTTCCTTTGGTTCGCGCTCTTGTTTTTCACCGGCCGTTCCTGAGACCTGTCTCACACGGGTTGAGAACCTGAGCCCGGAGTACTCTGCAGAGTGCTTCGTGATTTCTTTGTATTTGTATCGTTACTGTATATCATTAAAGCAGGATTATTGTTTAACTTGTATTCTGGTGTTTCTTAATCCCTCCCTTTTTTACGAATTCACCCAGCTTAGCAAACGACACGCGGAGACGAGGTTGGTTTTCAACATCCTCCAAATCTCCAACAAGTGGTGACCCCGACGTTTCTGAGTGGGGTGTTTTCGGGGAAGGGACCACCAGCAGCAAGCGGACGGAATAGTCCAGGGCTAAACATCTCGGCTTCTTCTGACAACTAACAACAGAGCTCTGACAATAACAGGTAAACAGATGCCAGTTTAATTCGAAATCTGTGATTTGACCATATTCCAAATTTTAGGGTTGTCAGACGAAGTTTACAGTGTTTTTTATAGTAACAATGCAAATGCGTGTTTTAGTTGTTAAAACCGAATATTGAGTTTCGGCAGGCCAGAAGGGTATTAAAGTCCCTGGCTTGGAAGTGGAGGTATAAGAGTCCCCACAGTTAAAATCGGATATCAAGTTCCGACAGGCCAGAAGGGTATTGAAGTCCCGGGCTTGGAAGTGGCGGTATTGAGTCCCCACAGTTAAACTGTCTAGAGTAGTCAGTAGGTTGTATTAAGTCTCCATATAAGACTGACCCAAAATAACGAATCCACAGCTCGACGGGGCTGGAGATGAGTTATTTGTTATAAGTGATCCAAAGGAGAGTAACGCAAACTTCAGAAAGTCATTCTGAAGTGACCGGGCCTCACTATATCCTTTGGTGTGTTGTGAATATTTACTGGTAACAAGGACAGTAAGTCAGATCAATAGATATGAAGTCTGTGAATATTTACTGGTAACAGAAACAGCCTAAGTCAGATGAATAGATACAAAGTCATAATGAAAGGAGAATTTTAACGAGAGGAGCGTGAGTTAAGAGCTTACGAGGACAGTGGGTTCAAGCAGAAAAATTGAATAAAAGGATAGCAGAAGTGTTAATTGTTGAAAGAAGCCCCCCTTTTCCAAAGGAGAGGCTGAGAGCTACAGCAGGGGAGAGAGAAGGGGGTGTCAGTATTTGTCTGTGAGAGTTCCCCCCACCCTTTTTCCTCTCGAGAGCAGCAGCAGCAGCCCGGAGTGTGTCTGCTTGCTTTTTTCTCTAGTGATCTGAAGTTGGAGTGAAATACATAGAAAATTAACAGATCAAGGTGTGATTTGAAGTGGAAGATATATTGAAATAAATAAGAAACAATGATTTGCTGCTATTTAAATATAGTCTTTGAGAACTGATTGATACCGTTGCATTGCGTTGTGAATTTCATGGTATTTGTCATTAACTAAGGATGGAACTTAATTATATTCCAAGGGGAAAATTATATTAAATACAGGAACAAAAGAGTAGAAAGTAAAGAGAAGGTTTTTGTAAGTTTGTCAGAGGGAATCTGTTAATGTTTAAGCATGACAGAGGTCCTGCACGAGGTTTTGCTCCAGCCATCTCACACGGTTACACAAAGGGGTGATTTATGAGAAACTTGTGGTCAGGAGAAATGAGATGTTTTGGAGAGTAGACAGAGAGAGAGAGAAAAGTAAGGTTGTTGCTAAAATATAGAGAGTAAAAGTTATATAAAGTTAACTACTATTCGGGAGAATGTCATATTGTTGAATGAGTAACCTAAAATAAGTGAAGATGGTGAAATAGTTTGATTAAGGATACAACCGGTAACTACTGATTAAATACACAGGGATGGTGTACATGAACATTGAGAGTAGATTAAGTTGTTTTGTTCTTCATGCTTTTCACCAGAAGTCATTTGAATTGTTATTATTTTTAAGTAGTGTTGTTTTGTGTTATATTTCTAGACTATAATGTACCCACATGCATGTGGTTTCTTTGTCCCAGTTCATTTTAAAGTCAGCCGCCTCATGGCTAAATCTATTTGACCCCATGAGGTCAAGAGTCATTCTGTTAGACCACCATCTTGTGAAAGACAAATCATTGTTCTTTTGTCACATTTTGAATTAGAAAAGAGTTCATTTTGCTAGATCAATTTATCTATAAATGTTGTAGTGGGAGTTTTGTGTTTGCTAACATTTTTAGGAACGACAACACCAGGAGATGAGTAAACTCAAGAATCCGTGGAGTGTAAATACATTGAGAAAAACACATTTTTATACTCTAACTTTTTGCACATCATAGACAAGGAATTTAGACAGTATAAATAAATATTCACCAAAAGTAATAAGTAAAATGGAAAGTAGACATGGGCCTACACTTGAGTCAAATTATATTACTGTGATCTGATCAGTGTGCTCTGCAGGTTTACTATTGTTCTAAGTAACAGTGGGATTTAAAATATTGGAGAAAGTATGGAGATGTTCTTTCGTAGTGTGTGAAATATGTAATGCTTGAAACAGGTATTTCAATTTATGGAAGAAAATGGTTTCCTGAAAGAGTCAGGTTGGGTAGATATGTAACAATGGATGAAACAATTTATAGAGGGAGTTTTTGTAATATCATTAGTAGACATTAATGGTGTTGTTTAGATGGCATTTAGCAACTAAGACAGATAGTATGATTAGAAAGAGACAGAGTGGAAAGGGTTGGATTGATTCAATCTCAGTGTGCTAGATTTCTTATGGATAATGCGTCCCGGGACCTGGACTCCCCCTCTGAGTTAGAAAGGCTACGACCCCGTCCCTCCAAGCAGACAAAAGACCCAACCCAAAAGGAGGCTCCTCCTTCTCCATCAAACAGACAGAGAACCGGAGCTGAACCGTCTCCACCTGAGGCATCCAGAACCAAACCGCTTGCTGACATACAGAAATACTCTCATCAGTCCCTCAGACAGGGCATGAAGCTGAGCCACGAGATTTGGCACAGGAGCAGAGTGGGGGACATGAGAGCAGAATCCGCCCTCCATGAAGCAGCAGAGAGACTGTAAAGGGGAGATGAAATGCAAAGCAGTGCAAAGAACAGTGGCATGATGTGGGCTGCAGATGTGACTGGGCCAAAGGCTGCCTAAAACAGTTACAGCGGATGGATTCAAGAGCTGATGGACTGAAGAGAAGACAAAATCAGAGGAGTTGGCATAGTCGATTTGAAGTGAGGAGGTCGGGGTCACGGCTTGAGACAACCAGGGGAGGAGAAAAGGAAAACGGGAATGAGTGAGTTTACACATAAACACACTTATTCACAAAACGCACATAGAAGACACCACATTTAAAGAACTTGAATTGACTTGATAAATAAGTAAAGATAAAAAGAGGTATTAACCATGAAATAATCGATTGGTAAATTCAAAATAGCAGTAAAGAGGAAACTATTAATGTAAAATGAGAAAATCATCCTAAAGACACACTGAGGGTTAAAGGGGGAGACATGAGGGAAATATGCACTACACTTTAAGCAGGGGGTGTTTTGGAGTAGCACAGTGTAGAACCATATTCTTCAATCTTTCCATCATATTAATAAATCATTCTTCAACAGATTTTTATTCATGTGTGAATAAAGCAGTGATTTCATTTGTTACAATATTGATTTCACCATTGTGGCATAGTTATTACCATAGGAGGGCTTTAGGATGGAAACTGTTTTTAATCCTTGATAGAGTAAAGGGTGATGGTTGCATGTTCGGACACCCAAGGTTCCACACACTGCTAAAGAGTTTAACATTGTTTTTAAGTAGACCGGAATTGAAGATAAATGAGTATAATGAGCTATGAAATGCAGAGCTACACAGATCCTAGTAATGTTTTGGCTTAAGATAATAGTTATGTACACAAGTTTCTGAATTAGATTTCTTACACATTTTAATACTACTTAGTTGTAAATAAATTGCAGTAGTAGTAGTACTATTATGAAGTGAGTTTTGTACCAAGTTGCAGGAAATGTGGGAAGCAGCCGTCCCGATGACAAGTTAGAGATATCTGACTTAAGGTGGTAATCGTGAATTGATAAATGATGGCGCTCCATATATGACTGATTTTTGTAGACAGAGGATACTGGCCTTTGCTGAAATATCAAAGTCTCTGCAGAGCACGACACATGGCCAATGAAACTGAGACCAAATGACCTTTGACCCTGACTGACAGTGTGACTTGAGAACAACACTATCAATGACTGACTCTGGGGCTGACCAAACTTGACTTTACAACCTGACAGTGTGAGTGTGAATGAATTTCTGCATGTGATCAGTGTAACTGCATGATTCTAAAACAATAACTAACCGAGCATGTCTTTGGACTAATACATTACTTTGGAGCTCCATGGGAAACACAGGTTTCCTACAATTCCACGCGTTTGGAAAAATGCACATGTGACCCGTTTCTAATTGCCACAGGAGTTGGCGGTTTGCAAATGTAAAACTCAAACTAAAATCTAAAGATTCTGTTTCTTTTAGGACTGCCAGCTGGAAATGAACACTTATTTTCCCTGGAGTGTTTACTGTGAAAAATGATGGATGTACTTTTGTGAATGATGGTTACCTGAAGGTTTTCTTCCCATACAGGATTTTATTACACATGTTTACATGTGTAAAAAGGGGGAGTGTGGGATATTTTCATTTAGGGACTGGAAGAAACCTGCCGCCCCAACTCAGATGTTCAATCTGACCATTGATTGACAGTTTTAGATTTAACCTGCTCCATATCTGGGGATAAGATACTGTTTGATGAATGTTGACATGTTTCTAATATTGATTGAGTTATAACAGGTAACACAGATGCAGAATCAGTGGCCAAGGGGCTACTGAGAGAGATGTCATTCCAGAATGAGAATGAGAAGGTGAACTGTGATAATGAAAACAATTTTGTAATATTTCAACAGGTATTAAAGTAACTGAGGTTTGAAATGTAGAAAGAACATATTACAGCTAAGTTAAAACATAGTAATGTAATGAGATAGAATTTAATTTAGACAACATCTTGTAACTAGCCTGGTAAAGAAGTAAAAGCCATAGACTGTCTAGATCATTATGGGGATGTACATTTAATTTAAAGTCATAATAGAAAGACATTGGATGACAGTATGTTGGATTTCTGTATTCATTTTTCAGCTTGATAATATCCAAGCAGTGACAGGTAGAAGCAGTCTCGCCTGGAAATTATTCACTTTGTCAGTATCATGATTTTAGTTGTTTTTAATCCATAACATTAGTGTGTTTCTTTACCAGAAACATTAGCAGTTCATATTATATTTAGATTTTAAATGGGATCTCAAGGATTTCATTTATAATAACACAGATGCTTGTCAGGAATTCAGAGCTATTGAGATATGTTATTTAGTTCACCTGAAGATGTTGGGGTTTATTTTGTTGACACAGGCCAAGTATTAGAATTCTGAAGCGGCCTACCAGTGGTGGGTCAAACACCTGAGGGCCCAGAAGCACTGAGCGTAGACTTGAGGGGTGGGTATCAGATTTCTCCACACAGGTTGCTGACGCCAAAAGGGGGACCCGAGGAGCAGGAGGCCGACACAGCGGAGTTCGTCAGGCCTACGTGACTCAACCCCAGGTTCTCCGGCCTCTACAGAGTGACCCAGAGGACATCTCATGCCGTCCGCCGAGGAGCAAAGGGGGACATCTGGTACTACTGGAGCCAGTGTGCGGCGAGGAACACTCCGGCTAGGACCTTGGAGGACATCAGGATGGACCTGGCTATCGTCAACGCGGACATCCCTACAGCAGACGACTTGGAAGCAGGCATCAGCGGACTGGAGGAGAAGGACCTCGCGGACATCCCTACAGCAGACGACTTGGAAGCTGGCATCAGCGGGCTGGGGGACTTCTCGAGGCAGCAGAGGAGTCTACTTCTCTCTGATCAGATTCATCAGTTCCACCTTTGAAGGAAAGGCCGAATCTCCCCCTCCCTATCAGCTGCCCTTGTTGGCGTATTCCGCTGAGGGGGGGCCCTGATGATTCAACAACACGCAAGGATGCTGCCGTCTGGCACTCAGGCTCTCACTCTGATAGTTTCTTCACTGTCATTGGAGGTTGTTTTCTGTTCTCAAAGGTTTAATGAAGGGGGACAGACACAGTATCAAAGAATGACAGTAGTTTGTTTCAAATGTCTTATGTGTGTTGGTCTCGTTAATGCGAGACCAAAAAGGGGGAATTGAAGGATTATTTGAATTATTTGAAGTATTAAAGTAACGGGGTATGACAGGAAAGTAAAATCTGGTATATTCATTTTGGTGTCACCTTATATATGTTCATGTGTGTTAAATTTGAAGGGACAAAGTATCCTTTCCTCCCCCAATATATTGAGGTGAATTCTGTGTGTTTACAGAGAGATGGGAGCAGGGGACACCCTTATTTGGGAATAAGGCCAAGGCTCTGGAATGTTTCCCTCGTAAAAAAAAGGGTGTGCGTGACACAATCTTGTAGCAGATGTGTATGTGTTTTCATTGAAGTAAATATAAATGCTACATGATTACTGGTCAACTATACCTCTGTTCTTATTCTTTCATGTGTGGGTACTAAATGGCTACAAACATTGTGGAGAAATTAGCTTAAACATCTTTTATTACTCTATATGAAATGGAAGCAGTTTTTATGACAGGGACGAGAGAGGTGGGGGAGGTAGCGCATTCCGAGGAGTTTCAGCATGTCAATTGTCAGGGGAATCGACTTGTTTTCAATAGAGGTGTGTGGTTGGTTACTTTGTATTAATAATAACAGTATGTGTAAAGGAAGCTGGAAATATACAATGTGAAACCTTTTATTTGAAGTAAAGATGTGAACAATAGCTCAAACAAATGGAGGGGCTATAGGACAAATGAGTGTGTTCTCCATAGGTAAGCCTGTGTGAAGTTTGACTATTTGAAAAGCATCTCTAATACTGCTTAAGAGTATAGGTAATGTGTTCCTCGTTGTTATTGATATGAAAGTAATTAACATGTATTACGTATATTTAGCCAACTATAACAACTATATCTTAAAACATACTTTTAACTTGTGTGTGGCAGTCAGGAGGCGGGAAGATGGACTCAGGGACAAAGGGCCATAAAGGAGATGTGTGTGTGCTGGCTACAAGCTGCTGTGTCGCACTGATTGGGTGCGACAGGCCATGTGTTGGTCTCTGCCAATAAGATGACCTCTGGGGGAAAGCACGTACACCACCTCCTCCTGTGTTTTAGTATGAAAGCCTGTGTTTTCCTTTGGTTCGCGCTCTTGTTTTTCACCGGCCGTTCCTGAGACCTGTCTCACACGGGTTGAGAACCTGAGCCCGGAGTACTCTGCAGAGTGCTTCGTGATTTCTTTGTATTTGTATCGTTACTGTATATCATTAAAGCAGGATTATTGTTTAACTTGTATTCTGGTGTTTCTTAATCCCTCCCTTTTTTACGAATTCACCCAGCTTAGCAAACGACACGCGGAGACGAGGTTGGTTTTCAACATCCTCCAAATCTCCAACAACCCTCACAGGGGGAAAACAGTATTTCCGGTCTCGATGTTTTCACAATAAAACCGGAACTATTCCCCTCACTGTCAAATGATTACACAGGGATATCTGCATTACTCATCCACTAAAAAACATCAGTTTATCTGTATTAATTACACAAAACTGATTGGTTTAAATTGTGTACAATGCTTTTGTGTTTTTAACCTTCGATTCGGAGAAACAAAATAGTTTTTTCGGAGTTTAGGATTGGCGAAGACACTACACTACCCATAGTCCTCAGCTATCGTTTGGGACTACAACATCCGCTTTGCTTGACAAACCCTGTGATTAGTCCTCAAGCTCTGTGATTGGATGTTGGATATGCAGTGCGCCAAGGTTACGCCGAGCTCTTTGAAATGGAATGAATCCACGGCAGACTATCCAAAACTGGACTCCCCCCTAGAACTAGCTAGCTGGCTATAGGCTCTGTGCACAAGATGGCGTCTATCAACTTCCGGTGGCTGGGTGTGCGCACCAGTACTTCCGGTCTGCGGTGTTGTGGAGTTTGAGCGGGTGGTTAGCGATACATACAATAGATAGAGAGAGAGAGATAAATAGATAGAGAGAGAGAGAGAGAGAGAGAGAGAGAGAGAAAGAGAGAGAGAGAGAAAGAGAGAGAAAGATAGATAGATAGATAGATAGATAGCAAGATACATAGCATACAGATAGCAATATATAGTTAGCATAGATAGATAGATAGAGATAGAGAGAGATAGACAGAGAGAGAGAGATAGAGAGATAGATAGAGAGAGATAGAGAGAGAGAGATAGATAGATAGATAGATAGATAGCAAGATACATAGCATACAGATAGCGATAGAGTTAGCATAGATGATGAGCGGTAAAGAAAAGCGATTGGCCTTCCAGCGGGTAAGAAAGTCGGCACTACATTGCTGTGTGCCCCTTTGTACACATTCGTCCCGTTATAATCGGGAGATAAGTTTACATGCATTTCCCATTGATGCTGAGGTAAAGGCTCAGTGGCTGATCAATCATACCCGTGTGTGTAGTAGGCATTTTCGACCAGGAGACTTATTGGTCACAGCTGGAGGACTGAACAGAGTAAAGAAAGGAGCTACACCTGTTCTCTTTGCTTGGAATAACTACGAGCTACCTACACCAAGACGTAATGTTTGGGAGCGTCGGCCGAGGGCAGAGAGTCCCACCCCGGACTTGACAGCTGAGTACGAGCTGGAAACAGTTGCGCCGCCGGATCATGAATACTCTGTACATGCAGCGACGGCAGTGATGGCAAATCAGGTGGCCGACGAGAACGAAGCCTTGAAAATCCAGGTTAGGGAGCTCCAACACCAGCTGGAAGTGTTACAACTGAGATCTCGTTTCGGGATACAACGCCTGGCAGGGTCGGACGAGGACATTCGTTTCTACACCAGGTTTGTTTATAAGGCTATCAGGATGTTGTTATGGGCACTAGTTTGAAAAACATGTTTCATTTGGGGAAGCTAATTTAAGAAACAAAACAATGTCTAACATGAATATTATTACATTCTTAGATTTGCCACATACAAGCATTTCCTCGCCTTTTGGAAATTGGTGGAGCCAGCAGCCAACACGAAGATGGTGCGGATCACCAACGCCAAGGCATCCTCTGCCAGCAGCTCGGATTCCTCTCAACCATCAACAACGGTAAGCAGCATACTGTACAAGCATGGATGTATATTAATAATTATGCACGCTGCGCACTATACCACCGTTTAACAAGTGCATCACCACACACACACACACACACACACACACACACACACACACACACACACACACACACACACACACACACACACACACACACACACACACACACACACACACACACACACACACACCACACCCACCCACACACACACACACACACACACCACACCCCCCCACACGCACACACAGAGAGAGAGAACAACAAACCCCAGGAAAATGTGTTACAACTGTACCCGGTCTCCCCTATAACAGTATCTACAGTATGCCTAACACTTATTTGTTTTCACAGAAACTTCCACCCATAGATGAGCTGCTGCTGTTCCTCATGCACCTGTCAGTGGGCCTACATCTGAGGGATCTAGCAGAACGGTTTGGCATTCACCGCACCACAGTCAGCAGAATTATTTCCAACTGGACACACTTCCTCTACCAACTGCTTGGAAGCAAACGTCTGTGGATCCCACGCGAAGTTGTCAGAGCTCACCTTCCACCAGAGTTTTCAGCTTTCCCTGACACACAAGTGGTGCTTGACTGCACTGAAGTATTCTGCCAGACTCCATCATCTCTCCTGCTGCAGAGTGAGGTGTATTCGACATACATGGCCTTAAATGCATGCTACATTTAAGGCCATGATCTAGTTGATGTGAGCTAATTTATTGTCACTATTATCACAAATCTGTTGCAAAACGTCAGCTAGCTGGGCTTTTTTGAATCCTAAATCACAGGCTACCTACTCTAGCTACATCAAAACCCCAGAACATGAACCCGATTGAGGCTTTGAACCGATGAACACTTTATATTTTTCTCCCTACTCTGAGATCGTGAGGCTTTTCATGCTTTCTCATGGACCTGTAACAGCTAGCCCTGACGCTCACTCTCCCTGAAGGTAGATCTTTGTTTGAAACTGTGGGGAATTGGACATCATTCATGTTATCCAAAACACGTAATAGTACATCATGTTTTGCTTTACACTGTATCAAGACTGTCAAGTTGTCAAAGTTAGCCAGTAACTACAGCTTTGTTTGTCATTTACCTTCATAATTGTCGATGTAACTGGATATGTACATCTTGAACCCCTTTTCTCTTTTGCTCCTCGGGGCTGAGCTTGCCGCTTGTACCAGCCGATGTACATCACTGATGTTAACCTTCTGTAGGTCTTGGAGACATCGAGTGTAAAATAGTGCCATCACGTTAACATTAGCCTTCTCACTTTGCTCTACCGCTATCTGTATGCTATCTATCTATCTATCTATCTATCTATCTATCTATCTATCTATCTATCTATCTATCTATCTATCTATATCTCTATCAATCTATGCTAACTATATATCGCTATCTGTATGCTATGTATCTTGCTATGTATCTATGTATCTATGATCTATGTATCTATGTATCTATCTATCTATCTATCTATCTATCTATCTATCTATCTATCTCTCTCTATCTCTCTCTCTCTCTCTCTCTCTCTCTCTCTCTATCTATCTATCTATTAATCGATCTATCTCTCTCTCGCTATCTATTGTATGTATCGCTAACCATCCGCTCAAACTCCACAACACCGCAGACCGGAAGTACTGATGCGCACACCCAGCCCGCCGGAAATTGATAGATGCCATCTTGTGCAACTAGCCTATAGTGTTTTGCAACATGGTCTATGGCACGTCTCTACTGGGAATTGAAGTTTTAAAATACGTCATCGTATTTCCCATAATTAGAACATCCCTGGAAGTTTAGGGGATACGAAACACATTGGTGTTATCAAATGTAAAACATATAATTCATAAATGGTTGAAAATTGCTTGTGTCCATAATGGGCACTATTAATATACCCACATGACAGCTAAGGTCAGAAGAGCTTTATTTAACAGCTGGTCTTATATCTGTGACCCCTCCTGTTGTTAATTGATAAGCCTGAAACATGCACTTGTCAAGGTTCAGAGGCAAATTGTGCAAATATGGCAGTAGACATTGATCATCTTAAGATAAGATAAGATATACTTTATTGATCCCAAGTTGGGAAATGTTTTTGTTACAGCAGCATGTACTACTTTGTTCTACTCCATTAGGTTAACCTGGTATTCTGGGGTTATTGCACTTGATGAAAAATCAAATCAGAAGTCATTAGGATGTATCCAATAAACATGTATGTCTGTACATAATTTAAAGGCAACCCATCTCATATCTGCTGAGATAATAAACTGTCATTGCAATTCCTAAAGCCCTGGTTAAAAAGTCCTCGAACAGGTAAAGTAGCACCAAGCTTTACAGATACTGTTGCAAAAGCTTTGGCCCTCAGCTATACTTGCTTCCGAGTGATGTCTAAAAAGTGTTTCCTTCGAGCTTAGGGAACTATCTTGCAGAGTTTAAAATATTGGCTACAGGCAATATTTCATGTGTTATTTGTTGCAAGGGTTGGATTGATTGTTGATGAGGAGACATGGGGAGTCTCAGGAAACCATCAATGAGGGCACCTGCGTTCAATTAACGCTTATTTGTATTATCTATGTCTCAGTAGATGCTTTTAGAGGAGCTGTTGGTCTGCAGCCATGTGCCAAAGATGCTACACAGTGTCAGTAAGTAGAGTGTATGAAAAGACTGTTCACTGATGTATTCCAGAAAGTGGAGCAGTAATAGGCTCCTGCCTGCAGCATGCACTTAAAGTATCATGAAGTGTTTTCTGTTTTCCTTATTGCTAGATAAAACAGACAGAACCAGAAGTACACTAAAGTAAGGAGCAGGAGAGATGTTCCTGAAATTAAAGAAAAGGATAATTATTTCATGTCTATCATCAAACTGCACTGTAATCTCCTTGTTTTCTTAGAATTGCAGATCTAAACATTATAACCATTTTCTCTTTCACACACTGTCTTTGCTTATCTCTAGGTCCACTGGGCGTTCAGCATTGAGCTTATTTCATTTATTCATTTCATTACATGGTGTCGGTTTCAAAAATATATTGAACAAGTAGTCACTACAATGTAGACAGGCAGCGCACACTTTTTACTTTAAGTCATCTTGCTTTCTTTCTTCCTGCTTCACTGATGGTAAGGACGCTCACTGCTTTTTTACCATCAAAACATTGACTTTGTCAACCTGAGTGATTTTTGCTAGAAGTTTTGTTTAGGTGCTTCAGTGCATTATGACAACAAGTGGAATGGCCAAGTCTTGCTTCAAAGGGTTTGTCAATCGGACCGGCCAATCCATCCAAAGTCCAATAACATTGAAAAGTTTCCATGCTTATTATAAGTTTTGCAGTAGACTGGTTTGTTTGAGTGATTGTCGTGTGTGATTGGGCCTTAATAAATCAATTAATCAGTATTGTATTAATCCAAAGGGGTAATTAGATTTTGTTGCACCCTATTAGAATAAAATAGCTACAAAAATGTGCATTAAAAGTTGTTGTAGCCCTTATATTACAATGGGGATAGCCATAGTTCCAACCACTGTGCTAATGTAATCAAACTACACACAAGTGTACATCATTTCAAATGCAGTTTATTTAAAGGTCTACTATTAGGAAAAATCCACCTTTTCATGCCTTTTATACATACATACATACATACATATAGTATTGTTTGTGTCCTCTCTGTGATTACAGAAAAAAAGTCTCATTAGTGTTGTCTTGATCCATTTATAAAAAAACCTGTCTGAAAATGAGCTGATCAGATTTTGGCCACTCTTTTTTGGGTTGTGCAACCATTAGCCACTAACCACCCAAGGTAACACCCGCCCACCTTATCAAATTAATCCTCCTAGAGCACCATTGTTTTCTTTTGACAGAGGGGTGTGGCCAGCAGCAGGTCATTAGCATTTAAAGCAACAGACACGGAATCAGCACTTTTGAAACAGGGCTGAAACAGAGGGGTTTATGGGATGCTACAATGCATGATTTGACACTTCAGAGACATGTTTTGTATATATCTGAGACTTATAATATATTGTTGAAAAAGAGTATAGTAGGGGACCTTTAAAGTTTACAACATGCATTTCCTGCTCCCTACAAATTCTGTTCAGCGTTGAGATGCCATATCTCAGCAATTAACTTGAGTGACATTACTACCCCTGACAAGATATCTAGGATACCACGCACACTGTCTATGACTAAAGGGAGATAACTTTCTAGATACTGAGACACTGAAATACTTTTTAGACAAAAGCCAACAAATGTTAGGTTGGAAAAGAAAATCTGAAAAAGTTGTTTTGTTGGGGTGGATTTGTATGGCTGATTCATTCAGTATGCAGTTGACGTTAAGAAGCTGAGCAAAAGTAAGGGAAGTGTGAAGAGGAAAATCCCCCCTTCGATGCTTAGACTATATACTAGGCCGTCACGGAAGGTTTCTTTGTATAGATGAGAGTCCACTGGGGCACCTCTCACAGAGAGAAACAGATATCCATAATTCTGCAACCACTAGCTGTGCTCTCTGTCTCGAAACAGCTGAATGCTTCGGGTAAATTCACTTTTTGTTTAGAAAGTAATGAGGTATAACATAAATCTGAGTATGGGGAGTGAGGGGAAAATGGAAACTAGCTTTGTGAAAGAAGACGCAAGTTTACTTGTACACTCAAAATTCAACAATGTGTCGTCACAAGGTTGACAGTAATGCAGCATTAATCAAAAAGATAATTTATCATACTGTGTATCGTGGTAAGTACATGTTCAAGAGGAGACATATGATGCATGATGATCCTCAAGTTACAACATTACAAATAAAAGATTTACAGTGTGATAATTAATTGATATAACTTCTTCCTAATTGTACCATATGTGGCATTGGCAGAGAAAAGTCTTGCATCATAGATGAACATGGTAATTTGTCTCATTAGGACAAACATCCATACTTCTGCAACCATCAGTGGTGCACTGTAGTCTGCCAAGCTTATATACTGACAACTGTAGCATTGGAGAACTGGCTAATTCAATCTACGACAAAGTAAGACACATATTGAAAAAAAAAAAAAAATCTTTGCAGTGCTTAAAGTGTTACTCCAGTGTTATGTAGCATAGGGTGTGGAAACTACAATAAACACGAGTCAACCAAGAGTCAAACTGCATTTCTGATTTCACATTTTTCCAACAGCAATTTTGAGGACAGCAACAAAAAAACATCAGTGAGAAACGATCAGCAAGAACGAACCTAGTTATTATAAAGGATATTTTATTATCCTTGCTCCATCCTGTTTTTTGTATCATTGTTCTTATAATTTTTAAATTAGGAAGTATTCAGTCTAAAACAGCATGATGCACACAAAGAAAACCTAATTGAAAAGGCAATCTTTTTTGTTTATTTCATCTTCCATAATTATAACTTTGATGAATGATAGTGATAATAAACATGCTGCTTTATATGCAGATCTTCTACTAAGGATTCTTAAAACAAGACACAATTAAGCAGTTATGTGTGATGAGACTGCAGCAGATTTTCACATTCCTGTATAATCACGAGTCTTCCTCTTTCCTATCTCCACGCACAGGCTGAGTCAAATACATAATAGAAGCCTGAAGTGTGTTGCTCAAGGACACTCTTGTAAGGAAAAGGCCTAATTCTGCTAAAACTGGATGACATTGCCAAGGTTGTTCATTTGGAAAGCAGCCGGGAAGCAACATATTTTCCTTTTGACAAACTAAGATGCACTACAAGTTGGCAGCAGTGAATGTGAGAGCAGGGAACACACACACAAAGCATCTCCGTCAGACACACATGTTCACCACCTTCTTGAATTGAGTTGCAGTCCAGTTGGTTGCTGCTTGCTACCTGTGGATTACTTAATACTCCAAGTCTCCTTTGAATCAAACAACTCTATGTTACTGACACACACACACACACACACACACACACACACACACACACACACACACACACACACACACACACACACACACACACACACACACACACACACACACACACACACACACACACACACACACACACACACACACGTACTGATAGAACCATCATTGATTTCAGTGAGTGGACTAACCAGAAATGGTGCGTTTTGAAATCTAGGCAGCATTCATCAGCTGTGAAGGTCAGCTAAAGGTCCTTTCGATCCCTCTCCGTAGTGCTGAGACACTGCCTTACATTACTCACTTAACGTCACTTTGAGAGCAAGGATGGAGGACGGTGATTGACTGACAGATACATATTGCTCTTGTCATGTGGAAACCTAAGAAATCCATCTTAAGTGTTTAGCTAAATGAAAGACCATATCATCAGTGGCTTTGAAAGCTACGCTGGATTAACTCCAAGCTAAATGCGAATCAAGGTAAAACAGCGGGAATCAGAAGCTTGTACTTCCTAAGGAGGCCCCTGTTGTTTGTCTGCAGCACAATGCTGTTGCTCATGGTCTGCTGAGAGCAATGGTCCCCAACAGTTCAACAACCTCAATCTACAGAGTATAATGAAGAAAACCACTCACCTCTTTCACACCTTTCTAAATGAACACAGGAGCACCTTCAGCGACAAACTGACACAACCCTGCAGGGCTATTTCTTAAGGGACTTGTCACTATGAATAAAATGGTGATGACAGTTAAATAGTATAAATTGATCCAGCAGAGCCGCACTACAGAGCAGCCCATCCTGTGTATGTGTTTTTACAATATATACTGAGAAACATGGGAAAAATACCATCACTTTCAGAATGAATAATGGTAGTATGATGTGTTTAGTTTTGTTGTGTTTTTGCTTCATAGCTTAACATTTTCATACAACCAAATAACTACTCCTTCTCATTTTCTTATTTGAACATGGATACTTTTTTTCCTCTGTTATTTAAACCGTTAATGGCTACCAAATTTGTGTTTTCACACAGAAGATACAATATGTCAAATACATGATCATTTCTGACTTGCCGTGAGGATTGTGTCAGTATACAATCATCAATATCAATAGGAAAGGTCCATACTTCAGAAGATGTGCAGATATGCAGAATAGTACATTTTTTGGCAGTTTCCCAAACCTTTCCTAAATATTTGAGGTCAAACTCAACTGAATTAAATGATTACGCACGGTGAATAGATAACTTTAACGGACAAAATGAATGTTGAAGCTATAAAGTATTCATGTGACAGACCCCCATGCCAGCAGCACAGTGATGGATGTCTGGACTTTGTTTGAAGACTTGGGGCCTCATTTATAACGCCGTGCATAGGATTCACGTGGGAAGGTTGCTTATGTAGTAGAAATCCAAAAAATAGGTACAGAAATGTTCCGACATTTTCCGATTCACCAAACATTGCGTACCGGCGAGGAAAGTGCGTATGGCACTTCCTAGGCCGGTTTCCCTTTATAAATCACAATCGACTCGAAATGCGGTGCAGCTTTTGCGGGCTTCACGAGCGCCCATATTTGCCTATAAGTAGTCCAAGTAGGGCCCATTCATTCATCCATTTTGACTGACTGCATGGAGAAGATAGCAGGAAATGACGACAGAACAGTTAAAAAAGACATCTCACACCGTGTCAGATTTTGGTTATTTTGGGGAGGTCGAGATTTATCATATTGTTTGGTGGATGCAGTTTGAACAGAGTAGCAGCATGGAGGTCGGATCGTCACCAAAATAAATAAATATGTGGTCCGAAAAAGGTAATGACAAAAAAATACACATAGCCTTCCTCAGGCAGTGTGTTTGTACCGGGGACAGGAGACCCCCCCTTGATGAGAAACTGTAAGAAATGATCGGGGAATCCCTCCGGAGTGGAGTCATGACGACTGGATCTGAATTATTTTTTTGTATTTGGTGGTTTGTGTCCCAGCTGTCGATCAGCTGTGCGCAGCGTCTCCACTGCAGCCTGTGCATCTCAACCCCCCCCTCCGCATCAACTCTATATCCACCAGTTAAAGGAAATACAACTGATGTGTTGTGTTATACTAGCTGTACAATTGACCACATGTTGTTCATAGTTTCCATACCTCCTGTGTTTTACGAGCGACGTATCAAGTCTTGGCAAACGGCATAAAACACGATTAAACATGATAGTATAAAACCATGCTGCTCGTATCTACAACCTATAGAAATGCAAAACGGCGTCAGTTTAGACGTAATTCTGTCCTCCTGCTTACCGCATGATTTATGAGAAAACATTTCATAACATTAACACAACATATTCGAGGTGGTTTTAAATAACATATCCGTATTTATTTATTTCTCCCAGTTATGTTTTTGTGTGCACTGAGGAGTCTCAAACAGGCGTTTGTTAAATCATTTTAAGATTGGCTTTAATCAATGTTTGAAAATGAATTCTTCATATATGATAAATGAGAGGTAACATTTTATTTATGGTATTATTTCCACATATTTCTCTCCATTCTTCCTTCTGCCAACGATGTCGCAGTTTCTCGTCTCTCCCGTTTTTGTGCTTAATGCGTACGCATGGGTTAGAGTTTGCGTGGAGGACCGTACATTTTTCCCGTCAAGTTAGTATTTTATAAATCGCAAACATTGCGTAGAAACTGACGTACGCCATTTTTTGAGCGTAGGCTATACTGTATCCCTTTATAAATGAGGCCCCTCAGCCTCACAAGAAAGATATCTATTCGGTTGGTACTGTATTCCCACGATACATGCATCTGATATTTCTGTCTTCATCCTGACTCCTCAACTTCAACATGGACATTCCTCATGACCTGATTGCTGCTTTCCCGCTGTGATGCTACGCTCTGTTGCCCACTGAAACAGATATCAGGGCATCGGCTTGACATGGAGCATGGAGTTAGGAATGATGGAATAATGAAAAAAAAAAGGAAGGATGACGACCTGTTGTGTTGGAGCATGGAACACACACTGAGAAGTAGCCTGTAAGCGGTTGGGCCTTATTTTTGTATGATTCTCAACTTCTGTAATTATCCATGTGCTAATTGTGATTCATTAATGAGAGACTGAATCAAGTTTGAATTAAATCAGGAGATAACTAGAACAAGTTAATGGATGTCAGAATGGAGATGAGACATTTTCCTCAGTAATTAAAATGTGTAAGATCCTTTGCAGGTGCCACAACATACAGTATTTTTCTAGTAAACATTACAGTTATGTGTAGCATGGGATCATTTTTGGTAGTCCTTCCCTTCAACTGCTATTCAAATTCATGTTTTGTACAAAATTGCAAAGTTAGCAATGTGACCTTTTTTAAAATTCTTTAGTAGCAATCCTGCTAACAAGGAGATCATTTTTAATCCAACTTTTCTCGGAATACGGTGCAGCAACTAGTCTTTTTTCTGTCTACTGCAGTAGCAGTATGCACCTTAAGAGAGAAGATACTGGCATTCAGTGCGATCTGTGTTTTATTATCTTTACAAAATCTCTAGCTGTAGGCTACGTTAAGCCAGTGAGTTATTAGTGTTTTACATAGTCACTGTTTTCACGATTCCAGTCAGACTCTAGTCATGTAAATTCTTTCTGTTGTACCGACTTAATCTCCTGCCGTCTCCTGCTCTTTCAGTGCGCATTCTGCTCCACTCTGTCTCCTCACCTGCATCCCCTCACTGGCCTTTCAATACTTATTCTGATTCATTTTCATGCATTGCCTATAGTGTTCCAGCATTCAGTTTATCAAAGTGAATAACAGAATACTGTGAAACGTCTTAAGTGTTTTTACAACAGGTTGTTTTATTTTAATTGCTGGCTGTCTGGTAATACAGAAAAGCTGCGTAGCAGATGGTGTTAGCCGTTGTCAATGTTGGACTCCGACTGCAGAGCTGTAGCTATTTCCTGGAGACGGTACAGACCAACAAAGAAAATGTGTATATACTCCTCCAAAAATAATCCATAGAAAATATTTCCTTGCACTTTTTTGCCTGCACTGACGAAAAGCATTTGAATCAGATAACTAAGTAGAGGAGCTTTTATCACATCTGTACTTCTGTCAGTGTCAAGTCTGAAAATGACACAGATTGCTTGTTTTTTGTAGAAACAGGTGTTCCCTGTCTGTAGATTATTTTTCCACTCTCTGTGTTTGGTTGAAACCAGGCTCTGGATGTGATTCCATCGATGGCCCGGGGGACGGTGCCCGGCTGAAGGGCTGGCAGGGTAACATACACTCAGCTCCTGCACTTCACTCTGGAGGAGAGAGGTTGGCTCGGCTGACAGTCATTTTCTCCATGAGCTGCTTCATCCACTGCAAACAGACAAAACGTTCGTGATGGCAGGGTACCACAGCACTGATTAATATGGCAGAGATGGAAAACAACACTCCCTGGCAGTGGCATCATTCCGTTCTGCCATTAGAGTTTGTGCAAATAGTGTGATACTCTGACTGAGGTCTTCCCATACTTGATTTCTAAAATATTCAAAAGTTAATTTCTACAACACACCAAGTTACTTGTCAAAAAGAAGGCCTGATGTTTGGAGTTGTTGTGTGAATACAGTCCGAAAGAGCAAACAGAATGATATGGAACAAGTTAATTATGCACACACACTACATACATTTGCATTAAGCAAGGTTATGAATATACTTCCATTTTGAAAAAAGTATTGAATACTATAAAAATATATTCCTTCAGGGTTTATTTTGGGATGTGTAATCACTTGTGCCATTACCCATTATTTGCAAAACCAAAAACTTTGTTTGGGAAAATATAACAGTTTTTCTAATCAGATACACATTTCTTATGTTGTTTTTTTTATAACCAAGGAGACATTAACATGACTAAAGAGCACAACAATATTTTTTCCTCGTTGAATTAAAGAGCATGATGCAATGTGATGTTTGACAATAGGAAAAGCAATTTCAAAAACAGCTTATAATTGATAAACCCTTAATACTGCTAGCATTATTCACTGCAGTCACAGATTCACATGCTTTTGTGGATATTCGCTGGTCAAGCTTAACTCAAAAAATGTAATATATCTTCCTTGGCAATTCTTGCTCAACCTGTAGTACGAATAGATAAAGATGCACAGAGAAATCAGCCATAGTAGCAGATCTTCAGGGTCTCTGTATTTAAATGAAGCGGTAAGGTTGTAATGTGCAAACAACCATAGCATGTTGTGAAGGAGCTACAGTAAGGAGAAGCGTTCAATGAATTCCAATCAGGACATGCCCTCGGTCTTTTGGCAATATATTTTTCCTGATTAAAATGCATTGAATGCTTCTCCTTTCAACACTGTGCCTCCTTTATAACATGATGTATGCACATAGGGATGACAGTGATAGATATAAATAATATTTGTAGATGTGTATTCTAGACCAGTGGTTCTCAACTGGTGGGTCGCGACCCGGACCCGTTTCGAGTGGGTCGCAGATGGATGAGTGAAAAAAAAAGAATTTGAAAAAGAAATTGCTGTGCATGCAGTAAGCGTTGGACTGAAAGTACCGGAGACCATAAACGTTTTGAAAACTTTTGTCAAGTAGTGATCACCTTCTCAATAAAGCATCTTTGCTGATGTTTTTTCAAGTCTTCTGGCCAATCAGAATCAAGATTGTTGCCGGAAGTCCCCACGGAGAATAACTTTGCGGTAGAACTATTCTTTATACACCCATGGGTACAACTTCAGATCAAAATGAACACATAATGAAATATGACCCCCGGTTTGATGATTGACAGGTCACAGAACAATGGGGGCTATCTACCCTTACTCACAATTTAAAGTATCTCACACAGACTATCTCCTCTTTGCTCTTCTCTCTGTGTGGAGCAGCAAGGGGGTTGTCGACCCTCCGCTTCGCGTCGGGCCGAACCACGCCCCTTAGCTGTGATATAATGAGCATATAACACGGCCTGTCGTGAGCTATTGCTTAATTATATTATAACTTAGTACTTGTTTAGCATATTGTTGTGTTGTTTGTTTATTATAATATAACTTGGTACATTTTTTAACGCATTTAATATATGCAACAATAAGCTGTCTGTGGCTCTTATCTGCTGTAAAGCTGCAAATTTCCCCTCTGTGGGACTAATAAAGGTATTCTGATTCTGATTCCTGTCACATTTCAAATGTTTCATTAATTGGAGTCTTTTTTGCAGGCTTATGTTTTTTTGCTCATGTTTTGTTAATTGATACTTTATGTTGTATTGCAGTCATGACTACTAATTCATTTATAATGAAATAACCCCTTGGAAAAATGCTTTTTACCTATAATACAGAGCAGGCATATAAACACGAACTGTATTAATTGCTTGAATCTCTCATTTTGACAATATCTCCTTAACATTCTTGTAACATTCTTTTGGACCTTTATTGAAATCCAGTTTTCCACTGTTTTATATACACGCACATGCATTATTATACAAGTACATACATACAAATACACACAGTGATGGTCGTGCACACATGCATTTTTGTACAAATACACACATGCACATGCATTTGAGAGGATCCAGAGCGGGAGCAGTTGGGTGCCTTGCTCAAGGGCACCTCGGCAGTGGCCCAGGAGGTGAACTGGCTCCTCTCCAGTTCCAGTTCCCTCTCCATGTTTTTGGTCCGATCGGGACGTGAACCGGCGAACCTTCGGCGACCTTTCGGTACGTAGTCGAAGACCCTTTGGACTGAACCACTGCCTTTACAGGGAGATCTAGATATATTTGACCTTGCCATGAATTGATATTTGTAGGGAAACTGAACATTACAAGAAAAAAATGTTTATGGTAATAATGCTAAGAGGTGTAACCCAGGGAGGTTAATGCTATCAACTGCATCGATTGTATTAAGGGCTAGATTTAAATGTTTTGCTTTTAATGATTGGCTCATTAGCTGCTATCGGTTTGTTACATAACTACTCTTCCTCACAGCTGATTCATGAAACTAACCAACCTTTATTATTATTACAGTATGTTTATGGAAACACTCTGCCACCCTGCTGTTTTAGGGCTATTTAGATTGTAAATAACCAATGTGGCTATTACACCCCGGGTGCCAAAAGCATCTGCCTTATTTTATGTTATGGGTTTATTAGGGTTTATTCAAACAACACATTATATGAGTATGCCTTAATTGGAGCCTAATGTGTTATTTATACACTCAAAATATACTGAGATGGTCCTAATGACTGACAACATTTGTGGTGTTTAACAACTCTCTCGCTTCTCCACCAGTGAAGCGGCTGCTGCCACTTCCTTATTAAAGCAGAAGGTTCAGTGTGATGATGGATCTTGCCTTCTCCATACATCTATTAACAAGTTTCTGCATACCAAGAACAGTGGGCTCCAATATAATGTTCAATTACTTCCTCAAATTACTTGCTTTAATTACTTACTTGGAATTCAATCACTTTTATATTAACTCATTTTGAAGAGCAATATCAACACTATTAATATGATTATGCAGCACTGGGGGATTGTGTGAGCCTCTCGAGCCAGCAGTAACTCAGTGACATAATTAGCAGGTAATGAGTGTTTGTCAAATACCATTTCCTCCATCTAGTTCAGTAGGATTTTCTAAGCAGACGTGAAATACTGTATAGCCATTTTCTCGGTTTTCCCTTTCACACAAAACACACAAGGTGATTGTTTGTTTGAGAAGTGTTCTCACTTCCAGGAATTACTCCTGTCTGTGAAGGCTAAGAGTAGCACCTGGACAGAAGGAAAACATAAAATAAAAACACAGCTGCACATTACTGGTTCCTAATTTAGTCATAAACGACCAAATCTCTTGAATTCGCCTAGGTTTTGTAGACCTTTTCTTAAATAACCCATCTTTTTCACCCTCCAAGGTTTGTATTTCCTTCGCTTTTGCTACAGTGCCTTGATAGAAATGTTGTAAAAGCACCAAAAGGCTTGCTGTGATTTCTCCGGACCCAATCTACAACGAGACAAAATTCGAAATCACACAGACTTTGTTCTAATGCTGATGGGGCAAAGTTCACAAACATGTCATATCTAACTTATTTGGATAAATGCGTTCTCACATGCAGCTGCTGTACACCAGGTAATTTCTACAATAGTTCCGGTATTGGTGCATGTTTGTTGAAGTCAAAACTAAACCAAATAAAGGAATAGTTCATCGATTTCGGAATCATGCTTCCACTTTCAACTTGCTACTTTGGAGGTAAACAGGGTTTTGGCAGGGTATGATAAAGTGAACATTTCTAATGGAAATTCATCAACGTTATGGCCACTTAGAGAATATTGTTTTTTTGTTCAGGAATAAAACACACTAAACTAAATCTGACATCAGTCTGATTTATGTTTCCTGAATAAAGCTGTATATATATATAGAGTTCATCATTGCTCCTTTTTGGCATTCCTTTGAAATACATTAAGTCAACTGCACAGACATCCTGTTTGTGAATATATTCTGTGCTCGTAGTCAGTCCTCCGAATTACATTAGAGTCACTCCAAAGCAGATGATTAAAACATGCTCTTCCTCGCCCCCCGAGTATCTGTGTGACAAATTTCCATTTTATGTCCTGCTGTGACACAAACGGGAATTACTGTGACCTCCCACATTGATTGGCTGGGACATCATTTCCAGGAGTCCCATAATTAGGATTGGAGTTAATCCGTCTCGTCCCTGCTGCATTTTCCCTTTCGAGAGCTGACCTCTGTCAAAGATAAGGAGCACACCTTCCTTGTCTCACTCTCGTTTCTCCGTTCACACGGGCACTTCTGAGCCGAGCTGATAAACCTTTCTTTTGAGGAGACTTTTTGTTCTAACCTCGCCCTCCATTTCTTACTGGCTGGTTGTCTCTGATTCAATCAGCAGCTAATTAAGAATACCTCATGCTGGTTCTATCCTCTCCTCTGCCACCCTTTCTGTCCTTTCACCATGTGGATATCTTGTCTTAACATAATTTAACTGGTGGCTGTGGTGGCTGGCACAGAAAACTCAAACTATGTTGTACTAGTAAGTTAAAAATTCACTAACGATTGGCTTGAAATTAGTGCAGATAGGTGCCACCTGGGTAACGGACCCTAATTCAAGAGATCCGATTCTTTCCAGTCTAAACACATGTTGTGTATCTGGAAAATAAACACCTATGCTGGGCAATACTCCACATTTACACTGCCTACCATCCTCAAGGAAAAGAGCAATACGACCCAATTTAAAACGTTTAATAAATAAAATAAAAAACTGTGTGTATCCTTGGATTTCAGTGTTGCTGGAAAACTAATAAGGGAAAATCCGAATGTGATTAAGTTGTGACAGGAGGATCCTCAGGGTGTCGTGGAAAATGCACCGTACAAACACCTCAGTGAAAAAGGAGTTACAGGCATTGGCTGGGTTTCTCGTACCACTGACCAAAACAGCTAGAAAGCGAAAGCTAAGTGTTTTGGACATATCACAAGAGCCATCGGGTTGCTAGCAAACACCATAATGCACGGTGAAGTTGGTGGAAGAAGAGGTTCGGAAAGGCCAAGGGGAGAATGGCTGACATTAAGAGGTGGACAGGGGAAGAGGTGGTGGAGTGCATGAGTTTGACGAGAGATCGGGATATCTGAAGACGGGCGGTGATGTCATGGAAGTGCCCCAATGGCACCAGGGAGTGACCTGACTTGACCGTATTAAGTTAAAGTGGACTTATCATACTATTTTCAAGCAATAGCATAGGTCTCAGATATATAAAAAAATATAAAAAACATGTCTATGAAGTGTTTTGCTCAAAATACCAAACAGATCACCCATTCTAGCCATGCCTCATATCCCTCTAATTCACTTCCTGTTTCAAAAGTGCTGATTTTGGGTATAAAGCTTTAAAAAAATAAAAATTGATAAAAAATAAAAAAGGAGGGGGCTGAGCTCATGCGGGACCTGGCAGAGCTGTCTAAACTAAATACTGTGGTGATGAAACGCCATGTCATGGATTATCAAGGATTATTTCTGAAACAGTATGGAGCTCAAAGGCTTTCTCTCTTGCCGGTTATACCAAAAGGTGAGTTCCTTTTTATTTCCTACTTCTTCACACACATGCTCTGTGCAGTACAGGTTAGCTCTGAGTGTTAGCGATGCTAATGTAAACACCGACCATATTACGTCCAAAACAGTCGGGCATTGTTTCTGATAGCAACGCTTCTGATTGGGCCGTGAGTGTAAAGCCAGCCTACATTTACGATATTACGTCATATCGGACGCAAATCTGGATCAGCTCCGTTGTAGCCCCGTTTTTAGAGATTTGGGTCCGGAGAAAAGAGAGAGGGTTTTATTTTCTGATGCGGCGTGAGTTCCCTGACACACCGGGGACACATATTTATGTATAAAAGACATAAACAAGTGCATTTTGCATGATAGGTCCCCTTTAAATGTGTTTTGAGGATTATCAAATTCAACCAATAAAAACATCCGGACACTCAAATCTCTGCAAAAATCGTTTTAAAATATTTCGAGCAGAGACCTTCTTCAAGGCAAGAACACATAGCAAGTGAATGTGAAGTACAAAGTAATTCAAGGATCATTGCTAAATTAGCCTTAATGTAGAACATGTGAAATGTTTTAGCAATACTAGTTACATTCTCTTCACCCTCACTGTGTTGAAATGGATACATAAACCTCATACTATGAGGTTTATTTATCCATTTCAACACTGCATATACTGCATACTGCATATGTCATATGCAGTATACAACACATTTGCCTCAAACCACCAAGAGTATGTCAGAAGATATGTTTTTTTTAACAAACAATTGTAAGTTACTCTGCAAGGGTTACACTTTAAGATTTGTATTAAATCCCTCTGTCTACTCAACACATTATTTCTCACTCCTCTATAAATATAATGTATCAATTTATTAAAAGAAGGACATTTCTAGTTTCACACATTTCACACTTTAAATAAAGTGCTATGACTTTCCCGTTAAAACAGCACTAAAGCAGATGGACAATATCACAGGAAAAAGTCGAATTTCATGATCAGAAAAGGTCACTTCTGCAAAGATCTGCCATGGCTTCAGGCACTGTTGAAGTGTTGCTTAATGAGTGAGGAACAACTTTCTGATGTGAGAAGTCTACTGCTGTGGCACTTTATTCCATCTTTGACTCAATGATGTGGGGTTTAAATGCGTCAAGTTTATTTTTTAACAAGCTGCCAGACAGTATGATGTATTCGCTATAGCTACTTCTAAGGTTGTTTTAACAGATGGGTAATGTCACATAAAGAAAAACAGAACCGGAAAATTCATCATTCAGCATGAGCGACAGAACTGTGTCTGCTTCTATTCTGCTCATTCAAAAATGTTGTGTTCTTTAACAGGCAGCAACCCGCTTTCTCCCCGTCTTGTTTTCTCTTGTTAAGTTAATTTAAATGTTGGATTATATCACTCTAAAAAACAACCTTCGACATAAGATCATAAGTCAGCGCGAGTGACAGATATGTGCCTGCTCACAGTCATGAAGGGAAGCGGCTAGCACATCCTTCCTTTGCCTTAAGCTGTCTGTTTATTCTCTGTTAGTCTCCATTATCTATTTGTGATGTCTGCTATTATTTCTTCAAACCACAAAGTATCATGGGTTTTGAAGCCAGTCGCTAGTAGCCTAACAGCATGTGGTTGTTCCCTCGCCCGCAGCAGCAGTGCAGTTTATTCAGCTGGTGATAGTTCTTTTACAGCTACAAAAGGCTGCAAAAATGAACCAAAATAAAAATATGGGTTTGAAATCGAAATCATTTTGCAAAGACACGAACATGAACACTTCCTAAAATACAGAATAGGGTGATCCAAACTCCATTTTGCATGTTCCCTGCATTCATTTTTACTTCTTTATATTGCAGGTGTTTGTAAAAATCCTTGTATTTCTTTCGTTGTTAAAATATATAGGCTCATCCTACTTTTAGGTTTGCAGAAATGTATCAACTTTTTATTTAAAGTAAATCAAAATAAATATAATCTGACAGATCTGATGCTCAAAAGGCGGCAATTTCAGCACCCGATGCAGTCTATGAGTTGGTTCTATTTCGTATATCGCTTCGCCCTCTAAGGCTATCGCTATTGGGTAATCCCCCTGCGCACCCGCGCAGCACTGAAACACTTGTAATCCACGCCCACCCGCAAGGTGGGCCCCGCCCTCGGGCCTCCTTCAGGTATAAATAGGAAGGAGGCCCGGCAATCTGCTCCCTCTTTTCTTCAGCAAACCTCGGCAGTTACTGAAGCACAGAAACATTAAACATCATGAGCAACAACTGCGTCCGAAATTGTCCCTCATGTGGCTCAGGATATATCATGAGCTATGACCAGCACGCAATGTGCGAATCCTGCCTGGGGCCAGAGCACGCGGACGCGGCTCTCAGCCAGCAGGTCGCTTGCTGACATTGTGCCCGTCTCCCATCAGCTGACAGGAAGTGAAGAGCGGACGCTCTAGCTGCTGCGGCCGACGAGGATGATTGGCCCGTCAAGCACGTGGACGACTCCTACCCCGTCTTCCTCCATGGTTCACTGTGCGGTTCTCCCCTCCCTCCTCTCCCCCGGACGAGGGAGACAGAGTAGGAGCAGGGGGCTGGTTTGGCGGCCGAGCATGCGGTCCCCCGCCACCCCAGAGACAGGGTCTCCCGGCGAGTCAAAGGGGAGTGAGGCTCCCCTGCTCCTGGTCTGCTCCGCGAGAGCCTCCGAGGAAGCAGAGCCGGTAATTAAGCCGGCTGCCACTAATTTGTTGATTAAGTAGACAGCAGGGCTCCGTGCAGAAGCCTGCTGGTTTTAACCTATCGGTTAATAACCTGCAGAGCTCGCGGCATTCCTCCGTCCGAGATACGCCTCCTACACACGTTCTTAATAACCCATGAGCGCCGTTATAATGCCTCATGTGGACAGCACTGCACACACCTCCACTCATCCTCTAAGCGTGTACATGCCTCATGATGACAGCCGGAGTGAAACGCAGCGTGTGGAGGCTTCCTCGCAGCCCTTTCGCCTCACGGGCAGCGGCAGTGAGGGCAATGGCGTGGCTCGTCACCATGACGACCAGCACAGCACATCACAGAGAAGCCAGAACGGGGGAATGAGCAGTATTCCAGGCTGAGTGCCCCCAGCGGCAGCGCCCGCAGTGCCATGGCGCCTAGGGCTTGCTGCAGAAGCCTGCTGGTTTTAACCTGTCGGTTAATAAACTGCAGAGCTCGCTAATTAAGCCGGCTGCCACTAATCTGTTGATTAAGTAGACAGCAGGGCTTGCTGCAGAAACCTTCCGGTTTTAACCTCGGTTAATAACCTGCAGAGCTCGCGGCATTCCTCTGTCCGAGATACGCCTCCTACACACGGTCATAACAAACCCATGAGCGCCGTTATAACGCCTCATGTGGGCAGCACTGCACACACCTCCATCCATCCCCTGAGCGTGTACGCGCCTCATGATGAGAGTCGGAGTGAGACGCAGCGTGTGGAGGCTTCCTCGCAGCCCTTTCGGTCCAAGCACACCTTGGGTTTCCTCACGGGCAGCGGCGGCAGGGGCTCTGGCGTGGCGTGGCTCGTCAACATGACGACCAAAAACACATCTCGAGCACGTGCGCCCGCTCTCAGAATTTTTCTCAGAGTGGCAGCGCGTGTGTCTGATGGACAGATGGATGAGCAGGCTGATCAGCAGAGGATACGTCCTGCAGTTCGCCTCTCCCCCCCCCACAGTTCAATGGGATACAGGAAACACTCCTGTCCTCCCAGAAGCTATGTCTTGCGCTCCAATCCGAGCTGCTGGAACTCCTGTTGAAAGAGGATATTTCCAGGGTTCCTCAAAGGGAGGAAAATCAGGGGTTTTCACTCCCGTTATTTTTCTAATCCCGAAAAAGACTGGGGGAATGAGACATCCTCGATCTGTCAGTATTCCACATGCTGACGATCAAACAGGTGCTGGAATGTTTTCACCAGGACGACTGGTTCACTTCCACCTGAAGGATGCATACTTCCACGTACCCATCATCCCAAAACTTCCCATCCCAGAAATTCCTGCGTTTTCTCATTTCAGTGAATATCAGACCAGACAATCGTCTGCCGTTCGGATATTTCCTGGCTCCTCGCATTTTTGTGTAGAGAAGGCTGGAGCCACTACACAGAGGAGGGATGAGAGTGTGGTTTTCTCTGGACGACCTGCTATTTGCTGGCTCGCTCCAGAGAGGAAGTCGCTTTACAGACGGTACATCTCGTATCGCATCTGTCAAAGCCTGGGTTTCATAATAAATTCGAAGAAGAGCTGTCCTCTTCCCTCTCAGACAACCGTTATCTGGGAGTGGAGTTAAACTCAGCCAGCATGAGAGCGCGGCTCTCGCGGCAGCGAGTGGAGGAACTGACAGCTCTCCTCCGGCGTGTCACAACTCACACAGCCCTCTCCGTGACGTAGCTGCTCTGCGTTGGCGTCAGCTGGTCACGTGATGATACCCCTGGGTCTCTTCCAACAGGGGGACTCCAGAGGTGGATCATTCGCTGCAGAAGCCTACTGTTTT
The DNA here is from genome assembly GCF_949606895.1 of Notothenia rossii. NCBI lineage: Eukaryota > Metazoa > Chordata > Actinopteri > Perciformes > Nototheniidae > Notothenia > Notothenia rossii. The sequence goes on along the minus strand of NC_136907.1, from coordinate 58,988,338 downwards.
TAACCTATTGGTTTATAAACTGCAGAGCTCGCGGAATTCCTCTGTCCCAGATATGCCTCCTACACACGGTCATAATAACCCACGTGCACCGTTATAAAGCCTCGTGTGGACAGCATGCACACACCTCTCATCCCCTTGGCATGTACGCGCCTCTTGGTGAGAGACGGAGTGAAATGCAGCGTGTGGAAACTGTTGCCTCACGGGCAGCGGCAGTGATGGCGTGGCTCGTCACCATGACGACCATTACGGCACATCACAGAGAAGCCTCTCCCCCCCAGCAGTTCCATGGGATACAAGAAACACTCCTGTCATCCCAGGAACAGTGTCTTGCGCGGTTTTTACGCCGCTATTTTTCTAAATCTCGGAAAAAAACGGGGGAGTCGCCCCGTTGCTGTACAAACATGTGTTGATTTGCACAGACAACAGGCCACGGCTATGGAAGCAGCCTACCTCAATCGCCAGGGAGGAAATCCGATCTGAGCAGCTTCTGAACGCAGCCAGGCGGCTGCTGTTCTGGGCGCGCACACACGTTGCTCTCATCAGAGCAATGTATATTCCCGGCGAATTGAACAGAGGGGCTCGCAGAGCGCAGCAGCCCTGTTATGCGAGGAGCACGGAGACTCAGACCTGTGTCACACGCACTGGCGCCTCAGTTGGCTTTGGTGTTACGCGCACTAAGCAAAGCCCCATTTGAACCTTTAGACCAGGTTCCCCTTAAACTGTTGTCAGCCAAAGTAGTATTACTTTTGGCTCTATCAGCGAAAAGGGTGAGTGACTTGTCTGCTCTCTCTGTGGCTCCGTCATGCCTCCGGATCCAAGGAGATAGCAGTTCAGCTGTTTTAAGCCCTAACCCGGCTTTTATGCCAAAGGTCATCACAAGCTCGTTAGAGTCGAGAGTGATCACCTTGGATGGCTTCTTTCCCCCTCCTCACAGGTCGGAGGAAGAAGCTGTGTCTCACCTCCTCTGTCCTGTGCGCGCGCTGTCCTGCTAGTGGTGCGCACGGCTGCCTTGCGCCATTCTCAGCGCCTGTTTGTGCACTGTAGAGAGCGCTCGATCGGGCAGCCTCTGTCTGCACAACGGCTGTCACACTGGCTGTGTGAAGCTTTGTCACAGGCATATGTCTCCTCATGGGGTGGATCCCCCGGAGAACATCAATGCGCACTCCACCGGAGAAATGTCCTCCTCCACGGCTTTGCACGGAGGAATGTCAGTGGAAGACATTTGCACTGCTGCATCTTGGTCTTCCCCCTGTTCATTTATTCAATTGTATTTAAGGGATGTCTCCCATTCCTCTCTGACACACCCTGTACGGAGTGTCTTGTCAGAGTGAGTGACGTCCGGGATCCAGCTGTGCGCCTCTCTCCTGCCTCTCGCCACGCGGAGAGCGGCCCTTTTTCCTTCCTATGAGAGGGATGTTTCCTTTTTTTTCTTTTTTTTTTCCTCTTGCACATTTTTGGTAAGGAGTGTCTTGTCAGAGTGAGTGACGTCAGGGATCCAGCTGGGCGCTCTCCTGTCTGACACGCAGAGAGCTGCTGTTCCCCTTCTATGATCGCTGGGCAAGGTGGGACCTTCGTCTCCACTTTCTCACAGCCGCTGGGTATATATTGTTCCCAGCCTTCATCCCGTCAGGGAAGATAGGCATGTTTTGATACGTTGTGCCCGTGATAAATAAATAAACACACACGCATGCACACACACACACACACACACACACACACACACACACACACACACACACACACACACACACACACACACACACACACACACACACACACACACACACACACACACACACACACACACAGCATCAATCAATCTAGATTTTTTGCCTTAATGGTCTGTTTTCTAATATTTCTGTGTTTCTGAACCACTCCTGATTTTAAATGGGAATCCAATTATTTGAGTTTTCCCAAAGAACCGGTGTTCTGCAGTTTGTGAGGGCCTATGTACTGTTGCACAGTTTACTGTAGAAACTATGTCCAGGACAAGGTATTTGGAAGTTTTGGAAGATTCATAGCTAACCACACTGAAGATTATGGAGGTATTGATCAGTCCTCTCATATCTCTAACATCACCAGAAGTCATAATTTAAGGGGTCATTTCTCAAAATATTCCCCGTGTGGTTTATTCACCAATACAATAGCCCCACCTAAAATAATTTCCACCAGCCGCCACTGACTGTCGCTCTCTCTTGTCTTTCTCCCCTTTCTTTTCTTTTTTGAAAGCCCTCTAAGGCTATCGCTATTGGGTAATCTCCCTGCGCACCCGCGCAGCACTGAAACATTTGTAGTCCACGCCCACCCGCAAAGTGGGCCCCGCCCTCGGGCCTCCTTCCGGTATAAATAGGAAGGAGGCCCGGCAATCTGCTCCCATACAAAATAACTTTTCTTCAGCTATTCGTAGAGCCAGTGGGGCCCAGCGCTTAGAGGGCTACGCCATTTACTCATAGAAGCTGGGGTTACAGTAGGTAACCTCAGTTCAATCAGGAGAGACGTGATGTATGGAATACATGTTTATTATCGGGTCACATTATATAAATGAAACATAATGATGACAGTTTATAACAAGTGAATGAAATGGTGTTTGGCGATTAGGCCCAGGTTTTGTAGGATGTCATTCGGGAAGGGAAGAACCGTTTCCGATGAACCCCCCCGGGTCTAGACACTGGTGGTGGTGATAAGTGGTTAGGTCCGGTTGGAAGGGAGAAGGTTGAGCTTGGCCCTGAGTTGGAAGCAGGAGGCGAAGGGGTGGAGGAGGGTTGCGCGTTGACACCTGGAAGACAGCTGATGGAAAAGGGGAGAGCATATATGGAGGGATTAACAGGTGCGATGATTAGGCTTGTGAACGGAGGGAAGTGATAGGTTAGCTGAGGAGTGGCGCTCCCTATCATTTAGTGAAGGGAGCGAGTATTGCCATGACGCGCAATACAAGTGATAGGTCTTCCTGCCTGAACTTGCGCTGAGCTTCATTTCAATCAGGAGAGACGTGATGTATGGAATACATGTTTATTATCGGGTCACATTATATAAATGAAACATAATGATGACAGTTTATAACAAGTGAATGAAATGGTGTTTGGCGATTAGGCCCAGGTTTTGTAGGATGTCATTCGGGAAGGGAAGAACCGTTTCCGATGAACCCCCAAAAGAAGTGAAAGTATGAAGTACTGAACGTGATGAAATCTTACCTTGTGGGATGCAGTGGAAATCTATGGATGAAAAGAGAGGTTAATACATGTGGGGATTGAGACGTACTGATGCCTCCTAGGCATCCTCCCTGGACGTACAGGGCTTCCTGGACGTACAGGACATCCCGGACATACGGGGCGTCCCGGACATACGGGGCTTCCCGGACGTACGGGGCATCCCGGACGTACGGGGCATCCTGGACGTACAGGGCGTCCTGGACGTACGGGGCATCCCGGACGTACGGGGCAACCTGACTTCGCAGGGACACATTTTATACAGACCCGAAGGTTACAACCTGGACGTACAGGGTTAGACATGCAAGGATAAACATGAGCCGCGGGGCGAATATACGTGCTGACATGCTAAGAACCACCACCAGTTATATGCATACGTACCAATTTGAAGGTTGGAGAGACCTTTGGATAGCCAGCACGGCACTGAGGTTCGGACGAATGTAGGATGAGAAGCGGTTGTTGTAGGGAAGAGGAACAATTACCTTGATTGCGGCAGGTTTGCTGCACCTATCCTGAACGAGCCCTGAAATGCTCTTAAGACACCACCACCAGTTATATGCATGTTTACCAGAGGTAAGCTGGAGAGATCTTGGATAGCCGGCATGAGCCGATGCCCGGCGAAGAGGGAGATGTAGACAATGTAATGCGGCTGTTAGCTTGAGTACAATGATGCATGAATATCATACCCTGCTTAACATAAGCCATGTGAGCATGAAACCAAATATATGAGTGCAATATGAGCAGCATGAAATAATATTTGCTTAGGTAAATGCTGAGACATGACCCATGATATAGGCAGGGCTCAACGCTAACTTTTAAAAGTGGTTGCCAGGCTGGCAACCAGGCATCCACTTTTGGTTGCCAACTGAAAATACGGTTGCCCTTTTTTTTGATACCTTATATTTTAAATAATTAAGATGCTATACAGTTATACATCAACTTAATAATGAACATGTGACACAAGAATGTTCAAATGCTTTACAATAAGTAATTAACGCACTTATTTGAACCTAAGTGGTAGTAAACTTGTCCACCCTCAATTGCTGGTATACAAAATACCAGTAGTGCTGCTGTTGTCCTGTTCTTCATAGATCCCTCACAAATGAATTGAGCAAGTCACCAGTTTCTTGATCATCCGTTGTCTCCCTTTCAAATGTGGGTTTTCTTGACCTTGTGCTGACCCCCACCATAGACCCATTGGCCCTTCAGCATTGAAGTCTTGGATTGGCCAGACTAATACATTTCTAATGTTAAATAAATGAAAACCATTCATAGTTAAACATTTGATATTAATTATTGATGCTGTAAATTACCTTTAATATGTCTAACTATATTTAAAATGTGTTACCTTTTTATAGAAGTGATTATAATTTAATGCAACCATTTTCTATGGTAAAGTTTCGTTTTGCACTTTTATTTTGGTAGTAATAAGATCGGGACTCTTATTTTGAAGGAACTTTTACCGGAAGTGAATGGAAAACATTCCTCTTTGTTTTTCGTTCGGGTTTTACCTTACGCTCCATCAGTTGAATCACTTTGAACATTCATTGGAGAAGTTGAGGTGTTGGCTGAACTTTTTATCACGCAGTCAAGCAACTTATTTTTGCTTCGCCATTTTGTTGAAAAACAAACACACGGCGCACCGCGCACGCGATTAAACGTGCATCGCTTTCTGGCTCCGTAATCACGCCAATGCACGTGCAATTTAAGTATCAGGTTCCGACTGGTCACAACAATTAAATATCACTCTTAAAAACGAATATGAACATTTATCTATTTTGGGGTGCACGTTTTGCTGTCCTTATTTCTTATGTTAAAAACTGGTTGCCACTGATGGCAACCAAAGTCCAAGAAGTGGTTGACATTTTTCAAATGGTTGCCAATGGCAACCTGGCAACCGTTACTGTCGAGCCCTGATATAGGACTAGCTTAATTAGCAGTTTAATTACGCCACGGTGAGACGTAGATGCTGATGTGCTGGTTGGGTGATTAGACTGTCTTCTATCCTCTTACATGAGCTTCTCTTTCTCCCTGAAGGAAACCCCCCAAAACCACGGATGGCAGCATCCGTGGCTGTGTTGCAGCTTGAGACAGCGGTACTTACTGAGCATTGTGACGGGTAGTAGTTACCCGAACTGCATAACTCCATGCTGTAACGCGTTACACCCATTACGTATTGCGCCGAGGCTTCGGAGCGTGTGTCGAGTAATCCCTGAATCTTTTTGTGAAGCATGTATCGAGGCTTGTATCGTTTCGGACCAGTGACGTCATCGATGACGAACGAACCTCGCTGCCTGTCGATACCACGTGACTGCTTCGGGAAGCGATTCGGATCATTTGAACCGTTGAGCCACAACGCTCATAATACCCATGAATGTATAACAAGAACCATATTACCCCTCCTGTACCCGGGTCCGCTGGTGACACGATGGAATTAAAAGAGCTCAGACCCTCACTTATATAGAGGTCGGAAAATGTCATAAGTATAAATAGATACAAGCATAAATAAATGTAGGAATAAAACATGAATAAATAAATGAATAAATGCAGATAAGATATATCCAGTGTTTTTTGGGTAGATTCAGCGTGTGGGCTGTGGCTCGCTGGAAAGCAGCCGACCCACGACCGCAGGGTTTGCTTATAGAAGCTACAGCTAAATGAAATAATGCAGTTAATAAATGTATTCCTGATATGGTTTAGCCTTCTCAGGCTACAACGTGGTTAAGTTTATGAATAATATTAAGGAATACGAATCCCTCTTTGCAATGTTTACCAGCCTCCTATAGGATTTTCAATCACAATCGTTCAACTGGAATGAAAACAATATTGTTAACATGAAAATAGGATTTTATGTCCGTTGTTTAGAGTTATTCTAAGGCTTTACTCATTGGGAACTCGGTATGAGATAGAGCGCAACTGTTGAGATTTCCAATTTGCCTGATTTACACGCTTTGACCAACAGGGGTTTATGTTCAAATGAAGCCCATGATGAAGCCTCATGAGATGAACCCTTTGCGAACCAATTGGCTGGAAAGCTTCAAAGCTTCATAAGGCTTCATCTCGCCATCACTACCTGCTTGCCACCTAAGACGCACTTAGAGACCAGTACTGCTACTGAGCCGGAAGGAGAAGTAGCTTCGATGACATGTAGCTTGAGCCCTGCCTGCCTGCAGGAGGGGTTGTGGTTGAAGCCGGAAGTGGGTGAAGCTTCGCAAGCGATGAGGGCCCGTTCCGCGTGAAGGCCGGAAGCGCCGCATTTGAGCGGCCCTGATGCCAGTGATGCCCTCTCGAGAGACTGAAGGCGTGTGTCAATTGTTTGCCTGAAGTAGCCCATTTCCATTAAGCCGGAGGAACTTCCGTGGAGCTCAGTATCCTTGTCTTTTTCTTCCGCATCCGGGTTTGCGGGGTGGCCGGCTAGAACCGCTAGCCAACTGGGGAACGCACCCTGTAGCTTAATCCGCAAGACTGCGGAGCTGATGAATAAATACCCGGAGCTGGGACGAAGCCCTGCTGCTGCTTGCGCGTTGACACCTGGAAGACAGCTGATGGAAAAGGGGAGAGCATATATAGAGGGATTAACAGGTGCGATGATTAGGCTTGTGAACGGAGGGAAGTGATAGGTTAGCTGAGGAGTGGCGCTCCCTATCATTTAGTGAAGGGAGCGAGTATTGCCATGACGCGCAATACAAGTGATAGGTCTTCCTGCCTGAACTTGCGCTGAGCTTCATTTCTACTTTGTATATGGCTTCGCTCTCTAAGGCTATCGCTATTGGGTTAAGGGCGAAGCATGATGTAGTCTGCGCCCCAATGGGTCCGCCCGGCACTAGAAGCACAGACACACCTGCTCAATAACACCCATGCCTGTTGTGCCATGCGTAACGGCTCATCACCGTACCTGGAACATAGCAAAACATGCCTATCTTCCCGACGGGGTGAAGGCTGGGAACAATATATACCCAGCCGCTGTGAGAAAGTGGAGACGAAGGTCCCACCTTGCCCAGCGATCATAGAAGGGGAACAGCAGCTCTCTGCGTGTCAGACAGGAGAGCTCCCAGCTGGATCCCTGACGTCTCCGCGTGCCGAGAGGCAGGAGAGAGGCGCACGGCTGGATCCCTGACGTCACTCACTCTGACAAGACACTCCGTACAGGGTGTGTAAGAGAGGAATGGGAGACATCCCTTAAATACAATTGAATAAATGAACAGGGGGAAGACCAAGATGCAGCAGTGCAAATGTCTTCCACTGACATTCCTCCGTGCAAAGCCGTGGAGGAGGACATTCCTCCGGTGGAGTGCGCATTGATGTTCTCCGGGGGATCCACCCCATGAGGAGACATATGCCTGTGACACAGCTTCACACAGCCAGTGTGACAGCCGTTGTGCAGACAGAGGCTGCCCGATCGAGCGCTCTCTACAGTGCACAAACAGGCGCTGAGAATGGCGCAAGGCAGCCGTGCGCACCACTAGCAGGACAGCGCGCGCACAGGACAGAGGAGGTGAGACACAGCTTCTTCCTCCGACCTGTGAGGAGGGGGAAAGAAGCCATCCAAGGTGATCACTCTCGACTCTAACGAGCTTGTGATGACCTTTGGCATAAAAGCCGGGTTAGGGCTTAAAACAGCTGAACTGCCATCTCCTTGGATCCGGAGGCATAACGGAGCCACAGAGAGAGCAGACAAGTCACTCACCCTTTTCGCTGATAGAGCCAAAAGTAATACTACTTTGGCTGACAACAGTTTAAGGGGAACCTGGTCTAAAGGTTCAAATGGGGCTTTGCTTAGTGCGCGTAACACCAAAGCCAACTGAGGCGCCAGTGCGTGTGACACAGGTCTGAGTCTCCGTGCTCCTCGCATAACACGGCTGCTGCGCTTTGCGAGCCCCTCTGTTCAATTCGCCGGGAATATATATTGCTCTGATGGAGAGCAACGTGTGTGCGCGCCCAGAACAGCAGCCGCCTGGCTGCGTTCAGAAGCTGCTCAGATCGGATTTCCTCCCTGGCGATTGAGGTAGGCTGCTTCCATAGCCGTGGCCTGTTGTCTGTGCAAATCAACACATGTTTGTACAGCAACGGGGCGACTCCCCCGTTTTTTTCCGAGATTTAGAAAAATAGCGGAGTAAAAACCGCGCAAGACACTGTTCCTGGGATGACAGGAGTGTTTCTTGTATCCCATGGAACTGCTCGGGGGTAGAGGCTTCTCTGTGATGTGCCGTAATGGTCGTCATGGTGACGAGCCACGCCATCACCGCCGCTGCCCGTGAGGCAAAAGGGCTGCGAGGGAGTTTCCACACGCTGCATTTCACTCCGTCTCTCATCATGAGGCGCGTACACGCCCAGGGGATGAGAGGTGTGTGCATGCTGTCCACACGAGGCGTTATAACGGTGCTCGTGGGTTATTATGACCGTGTGTAGGAGGCATATCTGGGACAGAGGAATTCCACGAGCTCTGCAGTTTATAAACCAATAGGTTAAAACAGCAGGCTTCTGCAGCGAATGAACCACCTCTGGAGTCCCCCTGTTGGAAGAGACCCAGGGGTATCATCACGTGACCAGCTGACGCCAACGCAGAGCAGCTACGTTACGGAGAGGGCTGTGTGAGTTGTAACACGCCGGAGGAGAGCTGTCAGTTCCTCCACTCGCTGCCGCGAGAGTCGCGCTCTCATGCTGGCTGAGTTTAACTCCACTCCCAGATAACGGTTGTCTGAGAGGGAAGAGGACAGCTCTTCTTCCAATTTATTATGAAACCCAGACTTTGACAGATGCGATACGAGATGTACCGTCTGTAAAGCGACTTCCTCCCTGGAGCGAGCCAGCAAATAGCAGGTCGTCCAGAGAAAACCACACTCTCATCCCTCCTCTGTGTAGTGGCTCCAGCCTTCTCTACACAAAAATGCGAGGAGCCAGGAAATATCCGAACGGCAGACGATTGTCTGGTCTGATATTCCCTGAAATGAGAAAACGCAGGAATTTCCTGTGTTTTGGGATGATGGGTACGTGGAAGTATGCATCCTTCAGGTGGAAGTGAACCAGTCGTCCTTGTGAACACATTCCAGCACCTGTTTGAGCGTCAGCATGTGGAATACTGACAGATCGAGGATGTCTCATTCCCGCAGTCTTTTTCGGGATTAGAAAAATAACGGGAGTGAAAACCCCTGATTTTCCTCCCTTTGAGGAACCCTGGAAATATCCTCTTTCAACAGGAGTTCCAGCAGCTCTGATTGGAGCGCAAGACATAGCTTCTGGGAGGACAGGAGTGTTTCCTGTATCCCATTGAACTGTCGGGGGGGAGAGGCGAACTGCAGGACGTATCCTCTGCTGATCAGCCTACTCACCCATCTGTCCATCAGACACACGCGCTGCCACTCTGAGAAAAACTCTGAGAGCGGGCGCACGTGCCCGAGATGTGTTTTTGGTCGTCATGGTGACGAGCCACGCCACGCCAGAGCCCCTGCCGCCGCTGCCCGTGAGGCAACCCAAGGTGTGCTTGGACCGAAAGGGCTGCGCTGGGGGCTCCACACGCTGCGTCTCACTCCGACTCTCATCATGAGGCGCGTACACGCTCAGGGGATGGATGGAGGTGTGTGCAGTGCTGCCCACATGAGGCGTTAACGGTGCTCATGGGTTTATTAAGGACGTGTGTACGAGGCGTATCTCGGACAGAGGAATGCCGCGAGCTCTGTAGTTTATTAACCAACAGGTTAAAACCAGGCATCTGCAGCGAACCCTGCTGTCTACTAATCAACAGATTAGTGGCAGCCGGCTTAATTAGCGCGCTCTGAAATGCATTAACCGACAGGTTAAAACCAGGCTTTAGCAACAAGCCCTGCTGGCTATCAACCGACAGGTTATAGGCAGCTGGTTTACGCAGGGCGTGAGGCAACCCAAGGTGGGCTTGGACCAAAAGGGCTGCGCTGGGGCCTCCACACGCTGCGTCTCACTCCGACTCTCATCATGAGGCGCGTACACGCTCAGGGGATGGATGGAGGTGTGTGCAGTGCTGCCCACATGAGGCGTTATAACGGCGCTCATGGGTTTATTATGAACGTGTGTAGGAGGCGTATCTCGGACAGAGGAATGCCGCGAGCTCTGCAGGTTATTAACCTAGGTTAAAAACGGCAGGCTTCTGCAGCGAGCCCTGCTGTCTACTTAATCAACAGATTAGTGGCAGCCGGCTTATTTAGCAAGCTCTGCAGTTTATTAACCGATAGGTTAAAACCAGCAGGCTTCTGCAGCAAGCCCTAGGCGCCGTGGCACTGCGGGCGCTGCCGCTGGGGGCACTCAGCCTGGAATACTGCTCATTCCCCCGTTCTGGCTTCTCTGTGATGTGCTGTGCTGGTCGTCATGGTGACGAGCCACGCCATTGCCCTGGCCGCCGCTGCCCGTGAGGCGGAAGGGCTGCGAGGAAGCCTCCACACGCTGCGTTTCACTCCGGCTGTCATCATGAGGCATGTACACGCTCAGGGGATGAGGGGAGGTGTGTGCAGTGCTGTCCACATGAGGCATTATAACGGCGCTCATGGGTTATTATGACCGTGTGTAGGAGGCGTATCTCGGACGGAGGAATGCCGCAAGCTCTGCAGGTTATTAACCGATAGTTTAAAACCAGCAGGCTTCTGCAGGGGGCCCTGCTTTCTACTTAATGAACAGATTAGACTAGAAAGGATTTTCTTTTTTGAAAGGCTGACTTTGTTCGTCGTTGAGACATCGTACACACGTAAGTAGCATCCCTCCTCACACGAGAGGCTTCTCAATACTCAAATTTCCCCTCCTCGACTTCTCGACTCCTCGGTCCTCCGGTAGGGACCCGGAAATGAATTTCAGCGCGCCATGTTGAAGGACATCTAATTTCCATAAATGCACACCAAGGACCGAGGATCAAGCGTCGAGGAGGCTCTCTGGAGGAGCTCTAACCGAGGATACACTGATGGTTCCTACACAGCTCCTCCGCGGATGCATTTCCGGAAATGGTGGAGGCGTGACGCACGGCCGGACTTATCTCAGCCAATGACAGCTCTGCATGCATCCCCTGGATATTATTTTAGAAACTGCTTTCATCGCGTCGCGATGTTTCCAGAGAGAACAGCTGTGAGGTCCATGCAGAAAGCAGAGCAGTGTGTAAAATATATATCACTCAGTATAACAGGCCCAGCGCCATATAGAATGAGAGTTACGTCATCTCCGTTCACTCCAATGGACCACTTTTTTACAGCAATGGCGGATCGTGGAGCCTCTCAATCGTTCCCCGGAAGTTAGCGCCAAGGCTAGCAGAGCTGTAGAGTTGCAGCATAATAGACCGTTCATGACGGACTTTTAAAGAGCAACTTCCAGGTTAAAGACACCTGTGAATAAATGTGTAGGAAAATGATGAATACACTAGATTTTCAAAAAAATACACAGAAATATACATTACAGTGAAATCTGGCATCGTTTTTGTAAGAAATGTTCACTTCCGCATAAAAAAGCCTCGGCACGTGACCTCCCGCGTGTGACGTAACACGGGGGACACAAGGGGGAGAGCGGCCGGTGTAACGTATTAATAAACATGGATCCCAATGCTAGTTTCGACACAGAAGACACATAAGAAGTTGAACATGAATATTCTAATGCATATGACGGACCACAACCTTATAATTATGAGCCTGCTAGGCGTCCAAGAGACCAGGAGCAGCCAAGGATTAGAAGAAATAACGGTCATCGGAGAGAAATTGAGCTGTGGTGTGAGGAGAACCAGTGGAGAACTGGTCAGCTATCTTGGTGAGTGACCGGCGTTAGCTACAGAATGTTAGCTAACGTCACATCACAACATTGTGAAGTTAGCTATCATATATCAGGCTATAACTAAAGTAGCATTGATAATATAGTAACGTTACTGGCAGGACTGTTGATACTGATCCATAACAGAAACTAATGCGCAAGTATCAGCCGTATCTCGCGTTACCTAATGCAACTCCACACTACGGTGCTGTGTACCGGAGGAGAGACGCGAGATACGGCTGATACTTGACGATCTGGCGGAGAAAGGTTGTGGAGCCTCCGTTGATATGTCGTTGTAAATGGCTTGATGGAAAGCAGGTGTGTAGTCGGGGAGGGTGCACAGCTGATTGCAGCAGGTGAGTGGAGGTTGAGCCGGGAGCCAGGAGTGACAGCCACCACGGACACACAAACAACACAGTACCGGAGGGGAGAGAGAGAGAGAGCAGCGAAGGGGGGGGGGAGAGAGAAGTAATACGGTTTCCTGATAAAGCTGTGGAGAGTATGTGCTGCAGGTAGGTGGATGCACGACGCACCCAGGCAGGGCCGTGGGAAGTAGGGGTGTTGAGGGTGCTGCAGCACCCCCTGATGGAGGACAGGGAATCTGCACGTCCACAAGATTAAATGGAAATATAATACAGAAAAACGAATTTTCAGCCCTGATGTAACAACATTCATAATTAAGTAAAGATAACACCCTTTTCACCCCGGTTACATTTTCCATTTGCCCTGTACGATGAAAGTGGGGGATATTGGCTTATCAGGCGCCCGCAGCTCACACACAGGACAGATATCAGCTGTCTGGACAGGACTGATAGCCAGACAGACTGAGAGGCTCAGTGAGGTAAAGGACTGAGTGTTTAGATAGTTCACTTTAGTCTAAGTTATCTCAGAGGGTCTCAAATGGTTTGTTAACAATTTATGTAAGCAAATATTTCCAAGGCAACCTTTATAATTATTGGGATAAATAAAAACAGTTTTGAAATCCTTCCAGTGCATACTATAGGACAGTAAAGCAGAAATATTGTTTAAATCTGGAGAGATTAAAGAATATGCATAAATAAATAAATGTTAACTGGTAAAATAAGAAATAAATGAACAACAAAAATTAAATAAGTTACATTTACTTGTTATTGGCTATGTTAGGTTATTGGTTATGTCCACATACTTATTTGATCATTAAAATGTAAACCGATCTTTTCGATATGGGTGTTTAGAATTGTACCCCTTAGATCTAGTCTCCGGCAATTCAGCTCAAAGTGCACCAGATTGAAGCATTTTACTTTATAATGTTGAAAAAAAATCTTCCCCCCTGACCCCCCTAGAGGATGTGATCCCCACAGCACCCCCCATTTGAAACATGTTCCCACGGCTTTGCACCCAGGAACAAACGCTAGCTCCGGTCCTTTTTACTGTGGACTCGATGTCCTGACAGGCTGGTATTTGTGCAACCTGCACAAACACAATACTGCACCATGATTACAAATAGTGAAATACAATGTAAAACTACCAAAAAATACCAGCTCCTTAAAACACAACCGTTCTACTCAACGCAACTCTACTATACCCGCGGTCAGAGAGCGGAGATGTGTCCCCTGCGTGATGTAATATGACGCATTTGACGTATGACCTTAAAAAAAAGCCGTTTTTAAGAGCAGACCTCAAAATTGCTCCTTTCCCTCTGAATTCCTGCCCTTATGTCTCGTAAAACATATCAAATCCTGCATTCACTTTTTTTATTGTTATTTTCAAGCAAGTTTAAGCATAAATGTAGAAAAAAAAAAACCCTGCAAGATGCTCTTTAAAGGTAAGAAGAAGTTTAAAGATTTATATTGCGGATATTATCAGTCCATCTGATTCAAATGAACATGTGTATTAAAGGATGTCAGTGCATTATCCCTAAATTAGTAGATTTAGGGAACGTTTAAAGATAACAGATTAAGCTAGGATACCATACCATAGTACCATACACTATACCATAGTGGTTGAATACACAATATTAGGAAACACTTTATACTTACTGGATATGTTATACTCATTACATACTGTATATAAAATATGACCAAGAATGTGAGACAACTTTATAGAAATTCATATCACATCTGTTACTGATGCCATTTGTCATACTTTGTTAAACTCACAAATAATAAAGTTCCATAACTTCAGTTGGGAACAATAAGACCACACCTTATCTCCCCAAGGCAATTTCCCATCCAATAGGTGTGCTATATGGGTGTGTATAACCCTTTCTCCTGTCTGTTACTCCCTCTTTCAGCACAAGAACCAGAGGGGGATTCAATGGAGCCTGAATACCTGCACTGAGACCCTCACCCTGCACCCTGAGTCTCAACTCTCAAGTGTTTTTCAAGCCTTTCCCTGTTTTTTTTTGTATTAAAAAAAACATTAAGCTTTCCCAATGGTGTGGTTTTTGTTTTGTGAAAAAGTGCAAATGCAGTGTTTGTATATAATTACCTCACATATTTTTTTGCTGTTGGTCGTGAAATTGCTCCTGCTGACTTGAGCCAGCCATTTTTTCCTCCGCTCTGTGTCAGTGGGGAAGCCGTACATTCGTACTCCTTTCTTGGAGCGATTTGAGCATCCCCAGGCAGCACAGCAAACCATGGTGGCGACTAGGAGGCAGCACAGCAAACCAGGACAACACGGAGGAAAAGGCACAGACAAACGGCATGATATGCTATTCAATGTGTATTGAATTCCATGTATTTGCAATGGATGTTCCTAAAACAACACATTTAACATCATCATCATGCTGCTGCTGCTGCTGCTGCTGCTAGTCCTTTGATAGTCACCTGTCGGTCTCCTGTCCTTTCTGAAAGCCATAAAGATGACATTAGTCATTTCGATAACTTGTGTCCTCAATTACCATGGGTTTACTGAAACTACCATGAATTTAAGAAAATGGTAGAAATGAATCTAATCTGAATGTTGAAGCATTCCTTTAGATCCCCTCCCTCTAAATATATCAATAAACATTAGAAAGTGATGCTCCTGACTACCATACAAGTTTAAGAAGATAATATTGGTTTTAAAGAATCCAAAGCTATAAATAAACAGCAACAGACTCTTTAACCAAGGCACTGTTAGCCTAACATGTAAACTAGTTGTTCACACTAATCCTAATATTATCACTTAATATTAGCAAATTCTATTTTATTTTTTAAAACATATGGATGTAAATACATACACATATCGATTTGTTGTATAAATATTGCAAATCAAAACCTTTATTCACTAATAATTACCAAAAATCGTAGTTCTATCTCCTGTTATGAATGCATTCACATTGCCCGCCATGAACTTCCGGGGAACGATCCTCGTCTACATGAACCACGTGACGATAACCGTTTTTGGACTTCCGCTGTCGTAACTCTTCTATCTATATGGCGCTGAACAGGCGTACTCTCTTTATTTGCTTTAGTTTAGTAGATAACTACAAACAAAGAGTCAATATTTTTCAAAGACCATTTAATGCTTCACATAATAAAATACACAACGGTAGCCTGATTATGCTTTAGGAGCTGTAGATGTGTGTGGTACAGTGTGTAGGTGTGTGTGTGGTACAGTGTGTAGGTGTGTGTGTGGTACAGTGTGTGTTGTACAGTGCGTAGATGCGGCGGACAGACGGGTCTCAGTTGGTTTGGTGTCCTCTGTTTACTTTTAATACTTGTAAATACAACTTTTGGCCCGTAATTTCAATTCCCCATTTCAGCGACCAGAGAGAGGGGGGGATATATCCAGTCTCTGATTGTGTTACGTTATTATATGAGACTGCTCTCATACTTTAAATTGTATATATTTATATAAATACATTTGTGTGTGTGTCCGCATCTGTAGCCTATTGTCTCATTATACCGCACTCTCAATGAATTCAAAGTAAATATGTGGGGGAACAATGTTCAGCTGATCTAACAGAGATTATAAAATACAGCGCTATGACAAAACACTCGACAGCTGATGCAGCTGTTGTCACGTAATAATGAACGGACGTCGCTTTAATATGACCGCTCAGAGGAGAGGAGTTCTCATTTCTTTAAACGTCTGCTGCTTCCCCTCCTCTTTCCTCGGTCCTCCGCTCGCATCTCCTGTGGGCGGGACTGAGGCCCAATCCCAAACCACTCACTCGACCCTACCCCTCCGTGACGGAGTGAACTCCGTCTGTAGCCACACTCGCAGCTCAACGAGGCTCCCTCCTGTCAGGTGAAGGGAGTAAATACAGCGGCAAGCTTTGGGACCATGGATGTATAATAAGAACTGGATACAGCGTGGGAGGCGGGGCCTCATTAATTCCTATGAGAGTTGCTCAATGGCGCATGATGACAAAATGACCCAACTTTTGAGAGAGCGAAACGTCACAGATTACCTGGCATGCCTGAGAAGTACCCGTATGTGCGGTCATAGAGCATGCGCAACTTTAACCACACCGCCCAAAAGGCTCGTTCACATCAAGCACGTGAATTTGCGTACACGTAACAGCACCGCGCGTTCATGACAGCATGGTACTGGATTTTTATTAACGAGGCGGCAGTTAGCAGCTAGCGGCTAGCTAGTAAATTATGTTAAGTTACACATCAATCGTTATGTACTTTTATATTACGCTGACATCAGGATCTAGTGATATCCAAGCAACAGAGCTTCATTTAGCATGATACTTGTGTGGGTTGTACATGAAACCACTTAATAATAACGTAATATTAACTTTATGTAATACAACATTTACGGTACAAGATTTACATCATACAGCTCATGTAGTATAATATTTTACAAATGATGAATTACAGCAAACATGTGCAATATATCCATTATTACAGCTCCGTGGGATGGCAGTAAGGCGATATGGTCCGTTGTTATTGTGCATCCATGGATAAAGACAAGTACTGAACATGTCACATGAACATGCCGGGCGGCACGGTCCCGTGGGTTAGATGCGCGTTCATAATGCCGAGGGAAATAACTCTCAGAATAACGTTATTAGCACATTTTTAGAACTTGAGGAACGAATGTTTTTAATAAGGGCTATACAAACGTTCATACTGGGTAGTTTAAAAAAAATTATCCAACGAGTTACAGACCACTCTTTCCCCATGTAAGTCAATGGGAAAAAGTGTTTCCGGGACCAGCAAGCAAACGGAAGTGTAGTACCGCCGTTTGGCCACAACGAATATTCTCATCAGACTCCGGCGCACTTCCTGGGGGCTTGTTTGGGACGGCCTCCCCTCTCTCCGGCAGAAACAGGAAATGCCGTAACTGTATGTAACAACGGTTTCAAATCAGCATCTCTTAGACAAAAAATGTAAATTAATAACTCAAATAAAACTCCAAACATATTTCATTGTGTTACTTTTTTGTAAAGCTCTTTTAGTTTTATACCTGATGTTTATAAGCTTCTTAGTTTTTGCAACAGTCTGTAAATATACACAACTTTATAATAAAATGCACACATTTACCTTTTTCTAGACTAAACACAGGTATGATCCTAAGTTAAAACATATGAGGTTATCATGCGGTTGTTAACATCGCAGTTTATCAGTGGATGTTTTGCTGGAACTACTTGTAAACAGCGTGTTTCCTGACGGACACACACAGCATGACTCCGGTCAGGTAGAGTGCGTTCCGATAATCCAAAAATCAGCTCCTAAATTCTAACCCTATCTCCTATTCCTTGACCTCTGAGTGAAACATCACAGGGTTAAGGGATAGTGGATAGGAGAATTCAAAAGGACTTAGGAGAAGAGACTGCGGTAGTAGTACTTTTGAGAATCCGAATGCACTTTCACTATCTGACGTGTTTATGATGCGACAGCAGACGTCATGGTGTGCGTCTGCTGCTGTGGTGAAACTATGGAAACTACAGTGTTCTATACAACGGACTACATGGATGTTTAATAAGAACGAGGGACTCATCTAGAGACTCTGCACCGTGCTCTGATGCTGTTGTTTTATGCTTTATGAACGTGGACAACAGAGAAACATATTCTTCATGACCAAAGTTGGAATTGAAATAAAAAAGGAAAGTGAAATTTATGCTCGTCACCCTCTCCCTCCGGTCCACATTAATACTAATGATCCCATATGTATGATTGTATAAAAATATCTTAAAATCAATACAAATGTATTTATTATAAACGTTAGTCCTTAACACCTATCACTGTGTATATCGCCATTCAAACATCTTTTAAAAGTTGAACAAACCCCACACAGCTCAGTGAAATGTTGACTTTATTTGATCATTTCAGTAAAAACTAACGTTCATATTTCTCTTTTTGATTATAATACTGATGAACGTTCAAAACAAAGCACTTTGGCGACTTACCACATTTTTTACCACGTTTTAAAATGCTTAATAAGCACCGTAACTTTCATGATAGAATTTCTCCGTCATAATCGTTTGTTTCCGTGAACGGCCGACTGTTGTGTGACGCAAATGCTGCGGCTGCAAGGCATTGTGGGGCAGCATTTTCTCCTCTCCTTTCGGTAAGGGAGGTCCAGTGTTTCCTAAGCTAAAGGAGGTTATAAAGGAAGTTTGAAACCTCCTTTCCTTTCATTTGGAGAATTGGAACGGCACTTAACATGGCTGCCACTGACATACTTCCGGGTCATTTCACTTGGTTAGGAAGGTTCCTAAGCTAAATGGACTATTGGAACGCAACCCGGACCGGTCTCAAGCAAGCCCCTAAGACAGGGGTCTGCAACCTTTTTGACCAAAAGAGCCATTTTGCTCCTTTTTCCAAAACATGTTTTTGTCTGGAGCCGCAAAACATATTTCATAGCTTGATAGCTAATAAAGTTGTATTTATTGTTATATCAGACAAAAACTACAGTTTTTTTGCATTTATTAGGCTATGTATTACATTATATAAAACTGTTAACCTCTAATAAGAAACAAAGAACTCCTAAGGAGAATTCAAAAATAATACACAGGCCTACTTTAAAATAAATTATACACAGCACTTGGGAAGTCCTCTGCACATTTGAAGCTAAAAAAAATATTATTCAAATGGGCCCACTTTGAAATAAATAAAACCTATAGCTGCACCCTAAAAAGAGTTAAAGGTAGGGTAGGTAAGAATGGAGAAACCAGCTCGAGTGCGCTAGAATTTGAAAGTACACCGCCGGAAAAAATCTGCCTCTTCCTTCAGACTTCCTCCTCCAACACACATGAACGCGCATCATCAATGAGGGCACGAGATAAGTTTGTGCACAGATGGAAGGCTGACAGGCAGGTAGGCCATCCAGTTACTTTAGCCGGGCCGGCTCAGATGATTGGTCGTGCTTTTTACAGTACTACGGCTTCCAGAGATAAATTTTTGTATGTATTTATTGTCAAAGCATTTAATATATTCATTGCTATCGGGATGTTAAGAGCATTCCATGGAATATAACAAAAAGTGTTTTCTGAAATAAATGACATACCCCATTGAATTATGACTGAAGATTGTCAGCTGTCTTCCTCTCCCTTGTTGTTCCTCGATACGTAAAGGCTGCAGCACCTTTGGCAACTTCTCTCTACATATCAAACATACCGGTAAACCAGCATCGTTTGCTGTGAAAGCATATAACTCTGTCCACACAGAATTAAATCCTGTGTTCCTCCGGTACTTTTCTTTGATTTATCCATAGTTCGCTCATCGAGCCGGGGGTCAGGTTATTCACCCGCAGGAAAAGGCGCTCGCGCGGGACCGTAGCAGGATATTTTAGTTGACCTAATTAAAACCGTTTTGTTTTTTATTTACGTGTCACAGTATCACCTCAAAATACAAGATATGAAACATTTTCAACCGTGCAACAAAATATAAATAGTCCTACAAATACTTTTATTTTATTTCCTTCTTATTTTTGTCTAAGCTCAAGGGAGCCAGAGCAGAGACCGGTGGGCCGCGGGTTGCCGACCCCTGCCCTAGGAAGTGCGCCGGAGTCTGGTTAGAATATTCGTTGTGGCCAAACGGCGGTACTACACTTCTGTTTGGTTGCTGTTCCCGGAAACACTTTTTCGTTTTTTCGTTCCTCAAGTTGTAAAAATGTGCTAATAACGTTATTCTGAGAGTTATTTCCCTCGGCATTATGAACGCCCATCTAACCCACGGGACCGCGCCGCCCGGCACGTTCATGTGATGTGACACGTCACATCACATGAATCAACAACTTTGACAGTTTGCTCCAAAAGGAAAGAGACGGAAACATATTGATTTTGTAACCTGCCTCCTTAATGTCTGTATGTAATGTAACATGTTCTCATATAAAATAGTAAAATAAGCCAAACTACTCAACAGCAACCGCTACTGTGGCTAAGCTAATGTTGGGTGTTTGCTCAGTAGTTTTCCATACTTTTCATAGTTAACCAAAATGCTAGAAATGTATGCATGCCAGCAGTTCTGCAATGTTAACTCTGTATGCATTAGCTAACTTTCTAGAAACCAGACTTTGAATTTATAATTCGTTTTATATATATTTTTTTATTTAAAATCTATAAATGTGAGATGAAAAAACTAAAAATGACATATCTTTGTCACAACAAATGTCCAATGCAATGTCGCTACCATTGTAAATGACGATGCATACAGAATCTTCAAGAACACATATTATTTTTAAAGAGGCGTGAAGAGCTAATCATTTGTACTTTATTTATAGATGGCAGAAATAGCCGGATCAACATCCAATCCAATCCTGAAGGAGAGTGGGCAGCCCGCCATACTTGGACAAGGTGCTGTATAGTTCTTAAAAGCATTTTTATTCATTTTGTTTCAGTAATTTGTTGATTGCATACCCTTTGATTTCATATGTACCTTATTTTTACATCTGATAAGTGAAATCAGTTGATTGTGACCTTATCACAAAAACTCAGTGACTTAATACATCCTGCTTCGTAATAATGCATGCAATCGTCATGAGTCATGCATTAATTAATGTAATATTAATATATAATCTTAATCCTTATAAAGTTTCATCATGATTCTATATACAATTATAGAGTTATATATAATATAAACATTAAACTTGTGTAGTCTTCGTAAAACAATATGACAACTTGCCTTTTTCCAAAAGATGATCACCAGTAACCACTTTTTTTTCATTTTTCAATATATTTTATTCTATCTAGGTCCCAATGTGTGGATAATAGGGATCAGCTACGTTCGACGTGGGGAAGAAAGAGCCAGACACACCATGGGAAGCAACCTGGGTCTCAATTGCCGTGTGTGGTGGTTTGGCAAGGGTGGTCTGAGGTGAAGGAACCTTCTTCCCTTTTTCTATCAGTCCTTGAGAGGAAGAACAGCCCCGGATGTCCTGCTCATCCACTGTGGCGGCAACGACCTTGGCAACATCGAAGGTTTGGAGCTTGTCACAGCAATGAAGCAGGATTTTGGATTCTGTTCTTCCTCTCTCTTAAACTTTAGTCCCCCTGTCTTGTTTCTCTCTTTCCCTCACTCATCTTAGTCCCCCTGTTTTGTTTCTGTCTTTCCCTCACTCATCTTCCCCAGCCTCACCCAGCTGTGGTGTGTCTGTTCTCTTTCTTCTCAATTTTGGATGTGGCCCAGAAGGAAGCGCAGCCACTTCAAGACAGTAGGCTTGTTTGAGACAAGCGAGACCTGCGCAGACCTGCGCATTTTCGATCAACGTCTTGCTCGTGCGTTGCATGATGGTTAGTCATTTCGTCCGACTTGCTCTGGAGGGTCGCTCACATGAGACGTTGAAATCTCGCGGGACAAAGACGCCCGCAGCCTTGAGAGCGAGGCGCGGCGAGGCGGCGCAGTTCCTCTCCACGGGCTGCGGAGGCGAAATGCTTGATGGGAAACGACTCGCTGGTATCTCGAGCTGAGCGCTCATTGGTGGTTTTTACCCCGTGCTGCTGATGAAACTCTCCAATTGGCTCGGCAAAAGTTGTTGTTTGGTGTCAGTTTTACGTCGCCACTTCCATTCACATTTTTCATCATTGTTCCACAATGTTTATCATCATGAAATTAATATCTATATACGATACTTGCACTGCTTACCGTTTTTATACTTTATATATCTTAGGATATTCATACACACTGTTCATACTGCTCACAGGCTGCTGTGTATATCTAGTGTATTCATACCCCTCACTGTTTATTCATCATTCACTTCATTCTATCTTTTATTCTGTAAATTGTGTACATTACTTTTCACTTTACTGCTTGTTGCACTCCTGGTTAGAAGCTAAACTGCATTTCGTTGTCTCAGTACCTGTAATCTGTGCAATAACAATAGAGTTGAGTCTAATCTTGAGCAGGAACAAATGTATTTACTTAGTATATCTGACATTAACAATTAAACACATGTGTGCATTCTTTATAAATGCAAACCGAGTCAAGCCGACTCCGGAGGTGGCGGTATGCACCTTAAAGTTGTTTGCAATCCGCCAAAAAACCGAGAGAAGAAGAAGAAGAAGAAGAAGAAGAAGGCGAAGCAGCAGAAGAAGAAGAAGAAGAAGAAGAAGAAGCCAACTCGGAGCTGTCCGACTTCAGGTGAGCTTTTTGAGACCTCCCCCGGCTGCGATCGGCTATTCTCGTCTACTTTCGAGGCGAGCCGCAACGCGTCTCAATCAAGCCTACTGGTACGGGCCTGCGTGCTGACGACACGACCGTCATCGGCCAGATCACAGAGGGCGACGAGACGGCCTACAGAGAGGAGGTCGAAAACCTGACATCTTGGTGCCAGGATAACAACCTCCATCTCAACGTAAGCTAAACCAAGGAGCTGATTGTGGATTGCAGGAAGCAGCAAAGAGAGGGACACGCCCCCATCGCCATCAATGGGACTACGGTGGAGAGAGTCAGCAGGCTTGTTTGAGACGCGTTGCGGCTCGCCTCGAAAGTAGACGAGAATAGCCGATCGCAGCCGGGGGAGGTCTCAAAAAGCTCGCCTGAAGTCGGACAGCTCCGAGTCGGCTTCTTCTTCTTCTTCTTCTTCTTCTTCTTCTTCTTCTTCTTCTTCTTCTTCTTCTTCTTCTTCTTCTTCTTCTTCTTCTTCTTCTCTCGGTTTTTTGGCGGATTGCAAACAACTTTAAGGTGCATACCGCCACCTCCGGAGTCGGCTTGACTCGGTTTATCTGTATCCATTTCTTATTATACATCGATGGTCTCAAGTCAGCACCGCTGCAGACTCGCTGTTTGAGGGCTTGATAGCCCACTCCCCCTCCACACCGCTCCACACTCGTTGGTTTTGGAACAGCCCTCAATATGGCGGACCCTCCGCGTGAACGCGCAAACGGAGGGGAAGGGTGTAGGGGGCGGTTTGGGAATGGGCCTAAGTCTCGAGGAGGGGAGTCGAGGAGGGGAAATGTAAGAATTGAGAAGCTTCTACGGTCTCACTCTCTGCTGCTAGAAAGAGCGGTGCTGCACAGCGTTTGTAGCAGGACCAAACCATTACATGTAAATAGAGGGGGGTGTACAGAGGCTTTGGATAATTAACTTTTGGAAGAAAAAAAGTGAAATGAATTGTAAGTTTAGTGAGTACATCATCAATATAACGTTATTTTAATATTAATTATTGATGATTGATGAAAGGTTACTTAAACATTTTTTCTTAATGTTCTAAAAATGTTTGGGGCCCCTGTCAGTCACGGGCCCTTAGAATCGTCCTAACTTTTAACCCCCTTACGGCGCCCCTGGTTATACACCTGACTTTTAGTTAGGGGGGGAAGCTCTGGGTCCTACGGTCCATGGTATGGCTGGCTCAGGCTCCCTACACCCTTTTGTTCTTTTTGGCCAGTCCTCCAGACCTTTTTCATTTTAGATGGCTTGTTTAAAGGAAGACAGCTCAATAAAAGTAAAAGGAACTTGTTAACTCTTCTGGTTGTTTGGTGTATTTGTATGTTGCGGGTGCCACTACATCTATGTACTGTAGACGTTGTGGCCGTAACAAGGGTATGCAGCTCCACTGTGAGGAAATGAAATAAGATTTTGTATTATTATGTTATTATTTCCACTACACTGCACTTGTGACAACAAAAGGTAGATCTTGCATTATTCAAAAGAAGTCTGAATGAAAGTCTTTAATATTTTTGAGGTTTCCAAAAAACACATCCACAGAAAATATGTACATTTAAAGCACATTACCAATGGTATATATAGTTGGTTAGAATCTTATAGAAACACAAATAAAAACAAAAGATTATGGCTGGGCGCTGAGAAGACGCAATTATAAATCTGTCTACTGCTTCAGCACCAAGGGCAGTGCTATGGATTCATGAAAATATACAGTTAGACAACACATATTTCAGAGCTATGGCCAGGGCCATAGATTCTAACTTGTACAAACCTCAGTAAAGACTAACATAATTTGCTTAAAAAACCCTCTTAATGTGCACTTCGCTACAAGGGGGGACTGCAGGTTAACAAGGGACATACATTTGACAGTTTTGCTATTTGCTAACAAGGGGGATGCCATTAAAGATGGAGGGAGGAGCATGTCTAGTAATCACACCATAATAAATATTGTTCAAGTAAATGAAAAAAAGATATCAGCACTTTGCTCACCTATGTTCGAAACCTTACTAACTGTGGCAAATAACTTTAAAATATGTTTTGCCTTCTGTGTTAGTTTGTTTTCTTCTTTATGAATGCATTGAACATTTCTGTGTGTTGATAGAACCACATCCTTAAGTTAACTCAGCTTAAAATAGTTACTTTTACTTCCCAAATATGACGCCATGCTGCAATCATAACATTTCAAATATAACAAGCAATACAAAGTGTATATTAGTCTACAGTCCTAAAATTGTGTGTGTACATCTGCTTGACTTGGCTTGGTCCTTTATCTGTGTAATTACAGCATATCTGTGTTTTTTTTGAGTGGCTATCAAATCATAAACATCCAAGAACAAGTGTTTTTTCCCCAATAATGTGTATCCTGATGTCGGTACGACAATCACTGGATCTTTGCATGTTTTTTTTTTGCATTTTCTTTCTCTCTCTGTTTTTCTTTGATTATTGAGTTGAGTGCCCGCAGCCCGTATCTGCTGCTGCACTGCTTCATAAATCTGGACAGATGGAGATCACTAACATTTTTTTGCTCTTCTTATGCTTGTATCAATGTTGTTGTTCCAGTGCTAGTAATGGTATAGTAAATCAATTATATTCAAATTTGTTTTTCAATCATACAATTTACACTGAATGAAATGATCCAGTATTTCAGCTAAAGAATGGCTCTCCTGCTGTCCCTCTGGTCTTTCTATCAGACAGACACTTTAAGTTGTTTGTTGTGTAGGTTACTGGTACAGGTGGGGTGAGGCTGAGATGTGCAGTACAAGACATGGAACAACTCAACACAGTGGAGACAATCAGGCTACAAAGATTGAGCTGCCTGTTAGCTGCCAACAGGCAGCTATTTAAAGTGTGAACTACCCCCTCTTTAAATAATTTCTTCCCCACAAAGATGCTTCTGGGACTTTTAAAAAGCCCTATGACAGTACCTATTTGTTTGCATCTGTGTTTAAAATATGGTATTAACATAAATTCAGACAATAAACATGTTCTTAGCTCAGTCAAATGTCTGCATCTCAATGGCTTAATTATCTTTATCTTCATCTTGAGGGAAAGTACTGTCACTGTTTTCCCCAAAAAATCTAGTCACTTATCCAAACAGAGACAGACCCTTAAAAAAAACTGAATGAATACACCTGACTGCTGTGATGCAACTCGTTGTGTAAATTAGAGTTTGTTTAACATATTAAATATCATTTTCTTTTCAAAGAAGGCTTCACAACAATGTCATATTCAGTGATCATAGAGCTGAGGAACACTCACTAGCTTTACAGCCTATGCTCACTAGTCAATAAAAACATAATCTCATAAAAACTTAAACTAATTTATATCTATTTGAAACTCTTGACCTTTCAAATTTTTTTAACAGGAACACCTGGACAAGATCAAGGCAGCGTGGAATACCCACAGAATCCGGCCAACAAAGCGGCATCCCTGACATGTACTGTGCCACAGCTGTGGGACTCTGAGGATTTTATTGTTCCACACAGAACCCGGTATCACGGCAAGACGTGAACATGTGACGATTTACCATGCTGGGAGACATGAAGATGTCACGATTTCGTCCCTTCAAACGTGACAGTTACACAGTATTGTTAACATGGCCCAATCAGTGGAGATATACCCGGAAAGACCAAGCAAATGCTACCCTGACGGTCGGTTGTTATTGTCAATATTAATGTAATAATGATTTATTTTTTAATAGTCACACTCGATTTAGCCGATTTTCTTGTTGCCCCAGCTGCTCGACACCTCTTTTAGCAGAAACAGAGGCTACATTAATGAATTAACTCGATTTTAATCTATGTGTGTGGTTGTGGAATTAACGGACGTGACATTGTGCGATTGCGATGCCAGGCAACAGCTTCGGTTCATGTTAATTTACAAACTCTTCAACTAGAACCGTAGTTATATTTAAAAACATTTTAGAAGGCCTCATGAAATACTTCAATGTAAATTAAAATTGAAATGTGAAGGAATGTGTGTATAACAAAATACATCCGTCATTGACAATCCCGGAAGCAGACGTAGGCAAGATCCTCAGCTCGGAGATTCGATGGTTTAGCCGCAATGTACGTTGGGAAATGGTGTTTATGCGATGTGAAATCCGAAAACATTTAAAAAAAATAAAACAATACTTCCAAGTTTGCTTGCTTTTCTCTTTGAAAGTCATCACATAACGGCATTGTAATACACGGTTCGGCTGCATTAAATATTACATATCTGCCGTAGTTCTCTATTTATAGAGCCCTGATGAGAAGAATTCTACACAAACAGGAAGAACTGCCACCAAAACTGAAAACGTGACGTGGATCATAAATATATCAGCAATTAAACAACATCTTCAATTTCTCTTCACACAATACGTCTCTTTGCAGTATCAATACTAATTCGGCTGAGTTTCATATTTGATCCAATTGGTAGATTATTATATTTACACCATAACGGTGCAGCTGATAGAAAAGGACTTGTAGTTTTTAAAGATATTACTGATTTTCTTTGAATATAAGAATGTAAATAATGAGTTGAGAGAATAGTCAGGGGTTTTGGGTGATGGGAGACACATCTATGGATTCCAATTTTCAATAGCTTACCATTAAACACGTACAATTATGTGAAAACATGAATGAAACTACACATCTTCAGATGTTATACATACACAAGTGTCCTACACTAATAATACAAAGTTATTATGGCTGTGTGTACCTTGTGTGTACCTTGTGTGCACCGCCTAGTGGTTAAAGCACGTTAATGAATTAGTTGTGTATATGATATGTCAATAAATCTTAGAAAATCTTGAAATCTTGAAAGGGATATGCAAAATAGCCATTATATACAGTCTTTAATTTACTATTAGTAGAGAATAACGAGTAATGAATATACTTTATAGGGATCTGCAGATAAATGTTTAATCTTCTCAAGCACCAACTATCAAATATCTCGCCTGATTGTTGGCATTTGACAATCACCTTCACTGAATTTTACTCAGGTGTAACTAAAGTCTGATTTAAGGGTTGTTTATATTTCACATCATTAATCAGAATCTGCAAAGTAACTAAAATACATGTAGTGGAGTAAAAATACCAGGTTAACCTCTCTATTGTAGTGGAGTAGAACAAAGTAGTAAATGCTGCTATAACAAAAACATTTCCCAACTTGGGATCAATAAAGCATATCTTATCTTATCTTATCTTAAGATGATCGATGGCTACTGCCATATTTGCAAAATGTCCCTCTGAACCTTGACAAGTGCATGTTCCAAGCTTATCAATTAACAACAGGAGGGGTCACAGACATAAGACCAGCTTTTCAATAAAGCTATTCTGACCTTAGCTGTCATGTGGATATATATTAATGCTGCCCATTATGGACACAAGCAATTTTCACCCATGTATTAATTGTATGTTTTACATTTGATAACACCAATGTGTTTCGTATCCCCTAAACCTCCAGGGATGTATACAGTTTAATACTGGCAACTTCTAATTGTGGGAAATACGAAAACGTCTTTTAAAATTACAATTCCCAGTAGAGACGTGACATAGAACATGTTGCGAAACACACAATAGCCAGCATGTGTAGTTCTGGGGGGGAGGGCTGGGCTGGACCCGTCCAAGTCCAGTTTTGGATAGTCTGCCATGGTTTCATTCCATTTCAAAGAGCTGTATGCAGTGGTGTTTTCTCCTGGAGGCCAAGGGAAGCCAGGCTTCCCCTGTTTTTTCGGATTGTAGTTATAATCTTAATAAATAAATAAAAACACTTCGTTTAGTTTCGGAAATTCTTTGTTGTGTGTTGCTGCCGGCCCATCTCTCCCCCATTCTCAATGGGTATTTTACAAAGAGTGAAACAGCGCCCCTCTAGATGTTATGGTAAAACAGTAGATTGCACTCTCTGTTGCAAGAGGAGGCTAGCCGAAATTTGCTTCCCTTGGTGAAAAGAAATGGAGGGATTGACCAATCAGACAAGGCTCACGTCATGCCCCTTCCAACCTGTGATTAGTCAGGGCCATGCGAAGGGATGCCAGAGGCGGCTGGCTTCCCTTGCCTCACAATCCAATCAAATCGCATCAACTTAGTGTTGCAGTTGCGCATCCTAAAACCCGGAAGTAAGCTGCGCTCGGTTTCCCTCGACAAAAAAGCAATGGGATATCTCTCCATAGGATTTTGGAAAATAGCTCGAAATAAGGTCAGTGGAAAACTAACCTGTTAGATAAATGCACGTTTTGTTCAGTCGGATAATATCAACATAAAACAAAATCTGATGACAGGCCAATGCCCAAACTGGAGCTGTGTACAGCGAGGAAAAAAGGAGCGAATCGGACTTAAAACTTTAAAGGTCTCCTGATTTAGTTTGTGAATGAATGCTTATTAGAGTTTCGGCTGGAGAGTGCGTGCGGACCTGTCGGTTAGATAACAGGCGTGTGTACGTAAGTCCTGCATCTGTATGATACAAATGTGTGTAAAATTATACCGGGCGCTGTAATCACTCATCTGGTTACGTTATTACATTGACCACCTCACCCCCGACCCAAAAGAAAGGACGTATTATTGGCTTCCCCTAATTTTGTCCCCATGCCACACTACTGGCTGTTTAATGCTCGGCGTAACCTTGTCGCACGGCCACTCCAACATCCAATCACAGGGCTTGAGGACTAATCACGGGGTTTGTAAAGCAAGGCGGATGTTGAAGTCCCAAACGATAGCTGGGGATTCTGGGTAGTGTAGTGTATTCGGAAACTCTGTAGTGTCTAAACTCCGAAAAAACTATTTGTTTCTCCGAATCGAGGGTTGAAAACACAAAAGCATTGTACACATTTTAAACCAATCAATATTGTGTAATTAACAAGGTTAAACTGATATTCTTTTGTGGATGAGTAATGCAGATATCACTGTGTAATCATTTGACAGTTAGGTGAATACTTCCGGTTTTATTATGAAAAACTGTTTTCACCCCGTGAGGGTTGACGCTAACTTTACATAGAAGCTGCCGCATATACACGTTCTGCTGGCGAGACCTCAAATCATCTTCGTAATATATCAAAACTATAGATCCTACACATCCACTGGACGTTGTTGGAGATTTGGAAGATGTTTAAAACCAACCTCGTCTCCGCGTGTCGTTTGATAAGCTGGGTAAATTCGTAAAAAGGAAGGGATTAAGAAACATCAGAATGCAAGTGAAACAATAATCTTGTTTTAATGATACAAAGTAACAATACAAATACATCATCGAATCACGAAGTACTCTGCAGAGTACTCCGGGCTCAGGTTCTACCACGTGTGAGACAGGTCTCAGGAACGGCCAGTCAAAAACAAGAGCGCGAACCAAAGGAAAACACAGGCTTTCATACTAAAACACAGGAGGAAGTGTGTGCGTGCTTTCCCCCAAAGGTCATCTTATTGGGAGAGACCAACACATGGCCTGTCGCACCCAATCAGTGCGACACAGCAGAAGAAACCCGGAAACAAAAAGTCTCTTTCAGTTTGACGAAGACCAGATACCTTTTGGTGTCACATGTGCTCTAAACAACAAGTTTCCTTATCTTATTTCACATCTTGCAGCCAGCACACACACATCCCCTTTATGGCCCTTTGTCCCTGAGTCCATCTTCCCCCCCTCGGGTTACCACACACAAGTTAAAAGTATGTTTTAAGATATAGTTGTTATAGTTGGCTAAATATACGTAATACATGTAAATCACTTTCATATCAATAATAACGAGGAACACATTACCTATGCTCTTAAGCAGTATTAGAGATGCTTTTCAAATAGTCAAACTTCACACAGGCCCAATATAGAGAACACACTCATCTGTCCTGTTGTCTTTCCAGCCATTTGAGCTATTGTTCACATCTCTACTTCAAATAAAAGGTTTCACATTGTATATTTCCAGCTTCCTTTACAAATACTGTTATTATTAATACAAAGTAATTAACCACACACATCTGTTTAAAACAAGTAGATTTCCCTGATCATTGACATGCTGAAAATCTTAAGAAGAATGTCCCCTCCCCCAGCTCTCTCGTCCCTGTCATAAAAGCTGCTTCCATTTCATATAGAGTAATAAAACATGTTTAAGCTAATTTCTCCACAATGTTTGTAGCCATTTAGTACCCGCACATGAAAGAATAAAAACAGGTATAGTTGAACAGTAATCACGCAGCACATATATTTACTGCAATGAAAACACACACATTTGCCCTAAGCATGTGTAACGCACCCTCTTCTTTTATGAGGGAAACATTCCAGAGTTTTGGAGCTATCCCCAAATTAGGATGTCCCCTGCTTGCATCCCTCTCTGAACACAAAGACTTCACCTCAATATATTGGGGAGGGAAAATATACTTTGTCCCTTCAAATTTAACACACATGAATATATATAAGGTGACATTAAAATGAATATACCAGATTTAACTTTCCTGCCATAACACGTTACTTTAATACTTCAAATAATTCAACTAATCCTTCAACGTAGATTACAAAAGTACAATATACACTTCTTGCTCGGAATCTAATCAAAAAGCATTTTAATGGCCAAACTATTCCACAATTTAGGATTTTCCAGAGAGGGTTATTTGTGAATAAACGACCCTCCGGAGCGTTTGCAATCAACGGGAGCATGTTGTTTCGTACACGACCGCTAGAGGTGCTACACTTTAAAACGTGACTCTGGGTCGTATTAAGCTGCTGAAAAATCGACCTATATGGTCGTTTTTTGTAGGAGGACAGGCTGCTGTGGTCTCATGCAGCCGGCTGATCCAGTAATGAGTGACCCAACATATTTACAACTAGTTTAGGTATTTTGAGAGGTAATTAAAATAGCTAAGGGATCTAACTTTAAGTATGTGTTTTGTTCCGCTCATCACTCCATCACAGGGGGCGGAGCTGCAGGTGATCATGCAGAGCTGCGTGTCTCCTCTCCTGTCTGATTAGACTTCACTCGCGTTTATATCCATAATATCGATCAAATCTAGCTGGAAGCTCCTGCTGGGTGCACTCTCCTGCGAGATACCAGGACCTGGCTCTAAACACTCGGTTGTTGTTGTTGGCGAAACACATCAGCAATAACACAGGGGACACGGGGGTGAGCAGGAGAGGTGGGGAGAGGCGGGGCTATTGCTTCTTCGTTATCAGGAAATGATCGTTATAGAGCGTAATCACAGAGCCGTTTGGCCCCCCAGAGTATTTTGTCCGCAGATCTACCCACCTTGGGACCCGTTATCGTTATCTGCGTTTCCCTGTGTGGCCGAACCGTCTATCTGATAGAGAACTGTAGCGGATACAACCGTTATCTTCTTCGTGTGGCTGCAGCTTAAGGTAGCATCTTAACATTGGTACCTAATGTGCATTTACTATAGAATTCCGCCCAGAATTCTGTAAGGCAGTCACGTAGCACACACACCTGAGCCTTCACCTTCTTCCAGCTCTCCATTAGGATACTTCCTTTTAATGTGCACATCTTTGTTCATCATATCAGGGTCAATAAAGGCTGCCAGGAGGTCAGCATGGCAGTTCCCTCTACGCACCACAATAATGACCTTTTGGCTCCCAAGGCAAAGTATTATCCAGATCAACAGAATGACTAAATGACGTGCCAAAGTTTACTTCATCATCGGTGTAGGTGTTGCGCTGCATTGCTGCATAATGGGCTTCAGGCAAAGCATCTGATACTCCTCTACCTTGGTCTTCTTCTTCATCCTCAACCCTAAATATTCGTAATTTCTAGAGTTACTTGGTCTTGTCTTCTTCCTTCCTCATTGTTGTCACTGATGAACTCCACATTTGATGATTCTTCATACGTCAGTAGCTCTTCATGTGGAATGAAGAGGTTTATCACATCTGGGTCACACATTGAAGATAAGTTGATTATGACTTCTGGTTCTGATGCTTGACTTTGTTGGACATCCTGTGAAGGGTTTCTTACGACCTCTGAGGGTGTTCCTTGTGAAGTATCAGTAAAGCTGTTCGCCTCTTGAACATTTCTCTTGATGCAAAGTTACCATCTGAGTAATTTAACTTTGTTTTTTTCATACAGATCCTCAACTGTACAATCTGGGTCAATCTCATTTTGTGCTAAGTCACGGATCCTGCGGACATGGTCTGTCAGTTTCAGAGACTTGCAGAGACCATTTTGGAGAAAAAGGGACTCAGCCATTTCTTGAATTTCTCCGAGTTTTGTCTGCCTGTCCACACAGACATGCCGGGTCCCACCACCTTTTAGAGTTTGCACCTGTTTGAAAGCATTGTCGTCTTCATTGAAATTCATCCACCCAATTTCTAATCTCTTTGCTTGTCTCTTTGCATTCGTGTTTCCTTTTAATTTATCCCAATTCAGCTGTCTTTTAACTGGAGCACAACAGTTTGCCCTTATTCTTTCCATTTGACCTCGTCTAGATGCTACTGAATCTCCACAATGACTGTTGCGGCAGAAGGCTACAGCTGCCAGTCTGTCTCCGTAATGTGGGATGTACTTTGCCAGATCTTCTTCAGACATCTGTGCAATTACTGACGAATCAATCTGCAAATGTAAACAAAAGTAACAACATGTTAACAGGATCATATTTAAATTGTCATGGGTCACAAACTACAACTGTCTTTGTGTGTGTGTGTGTGTGTGTGTGTGTGTGTGTGTGTGTGTGTGTGTGTGTGTGTGTGTGTGTGTGTGTGTGTGTGTGTGTGTGTGTGTGTGTGTGTGTGTGTGTGTGTGTGTGTGTGTGTGTGTGTGTGTGTGTGTGTGTGTGTGTGTGTGTGTGGTACACACCTTCACGACAGGTGTGAAACATGAGCCTGCGGTCATATTCTGTACCGGTACATCTAGTTAGTTGGCTAATATCTCTATCTAGGGAGGATTAATAGTGTGACCATATTATTCATTGCCATTCAATCTGTTGATAAGTCTAAATAAGAGGCAATGTACTGTACAGGCTGTGACATGATAATTAACTATTCTTTCACTGTATATGCTGAAGTAGATTTATTCATCTTCTATTCATGAATATTTTCTGAAGAATCCATTGTAGTTTTTTAGTTTGTTCAGGATTTCTTCTCCAGTTCCACGATCTTGCAGAAACTGCAACAAGGGGTCCTCGTTGCACACATTAATTAATAATTTGTGGCCATGTAATAATATTTTTCTGGCCAATGTCACCAGGGGGGCTCCGTATATATCATACTGATATCAAACTAATATTTATTTTAAGATATTAGTCAAGCCCCAATAATGTCAGATATTTACCTGCATGTGCCATCCCGTCCTCTGCAGCTCATCCAGAATGCAGCTGCTCGTCTGGTCTTCAACCTTCCTAAATTCTCCCACACCACACCGCTCCTCCGCTCCCTTCAATGGCTTCCGGTAACTGCTAGAATCCATTGCAAGACACTGGTACTTGCGTACCATGCTGGGAATGAATCTGGCCCTTCCTACATCCAGGACATGGTTAAACCGTACACCCCAGCACGTGCACTCCGCTCTGCATCAGCCAAACAGCTCGCTGCACCCGCACTGCGAGGGGGACCCAAGTTCCCATCAGCAAAAACACGTCGGTTTGCTATCCTGGCTCCAAAATGGTGGAATGAGCTCCCCATTGACATCAGGACAGCAGAAAGCCTACACATCTTCCGGCGCAGACTGAAAACTCATCTCTTTCGACTCCATTTCGAGCAATAAAATGAAAAACAGAAAACAAAAAAACAAAATAAAAAGCAGTTACATATTAACAAAGCACTTAAATACAAATAAAGGACTGGCTTATCTAAAGCCTATGGTCAGTTTTCTTCAAGTTTTTGTCTTCTTGGTGTTACGACCCTGGTCGATCTGGGCGTAACATTGGTTGAATTAACTTATTGTAAGTCACTTTGAATAAAAGCGTTAGCTAATTGAAATGTAATGTAATATTTCCTCTACCCTGACCATATTTGACAGTATTTGTGATAAAAGAAAAAACATTGCGCAAAGAATGCTTTTTCATTACACCTTATGTTTAATTAGACACAATTTGTTACCTTTGCCAGGCCTAAACCTCATGGGAATATTTGATAACCTCTTTTCACCCTCGGTCGGAAACCAGAGCAGTCTTCTCTGATTGGTTAGCTGGCTGGCTCTGTTAGCCTATCCCCTACAATGTGTTGGAGCGCTAGCCAATAGAAGCACAAGTGTTACATTGTGATGTCACTATACTGAAAAAGACAAAGGAGTCCAATCGAGGCGTTTCAGGCGGGGGAGAGGGGACTGTGGGAAGTTGGGGATTTTAGCCTTTGCTGACCATTTACATGCACACCTAACAAACTACAAAAGAGGGGAAACCGCAAAGAGCACCTGCATGTGGAGGTGTTATAAAATAAATGTACACAACACAATTTGGAGAGAATAAGGCAAACGTTTTTCCCCTCTATGTCACTATGAGCTACCCATCTGTCTCACAGTAGTTAGCACACAAGATTGATATCAATTCTCTCTTCTCGCTCATTAAAGAAAACACTACTCATAAAAACATGTCATTCAAATATGTCATTAAAATACCATCCATCCTACCTTTTTTAGTATCAGTTCATTTAATCCAGCTCAACTTTGTGTTTTCCTCCCACAGACTCTGGAAGAAAATAATCTGTGAAATCGGTTTGTGTTTTACTGTGGCTGCTCCCACATCCCGCCTCTTCAGTCACAGCTCTTTATTTTCCTGATTAAAAGGGAATATAGTCTTTTCAGATTACAACTGTAGTGGACAGCCTTCCTACGATTATTATTGTTCTCTTAGTTGTTCTTATGGAGCTGTTTTCACAATGCCACTGTGGGGGCTTGAGGGGGGCAGAGTGTGGCTAAGCGATGGCTAATCTCGTCTCAAAACGTAGGTGGTGCTAGGGCTGGCACAATGCTGGCATCGACATAGTTTAGCAGTAATTTCAGGGAGAAAAAGCTTTATTTTGTGAAGTTAAAGGTCCCATGACATGGCCATTTCTACTGATCATAATACCATTGTTGAGGTCTACTATAGATTTACATTGTGCAATTTTCCAAACTCACATTGGTTTCTCATACAGCATCTCTGTATAGTATGTTCACTCTCTGTCCTAAACGGCTTGTTGGAGCTCCTGCCCCCCCTCCCTCCCTGTGTGAGCCCACTGTGCTCTGATTGGTCAGCTCGCCCACTCTGTTCTGATGAGTCCACCACCGTTGCAGCTGAACATTATTGATTATGTGTTACAAATACAATGGCGTTAGCAACCAGAAAATGACACCAGTAATGATAAACAGATGAGAATGCTATGTGGGGTCTGGGTGCCTTGTTGGCGGGACGTTGCGAGGCTCGCTGCTGCGAGGAGCGGACAGTGTGAGTGAGCTGGCTTACTGGTGTGGTTTCCTGGTTGCTGCGTGGGGGCAGCGAGACAGCGAGACACAGCGAAACCCAGCCCGAAACCAGCCAGAGCACATACACACACACCCGCAGCCTGGCTGTGAGTCTATGTGTGTGCTCACACACAGACTCACAGCCTCGCCGCGTCCCGCCGTCAAGCTGAGAAATCCACGGAACTTTAGCTGAGACAAGATTGAGTGTGTGTGAGGCGTAACGTAACGGCTCCGCGGACGTAACGTAACCAAGCCCCCAGGAAGTGCGCCGGACTCAGATGAAAATATTCGTGGTGGCCAAACGGCGGTACTACACTTCCGTTTGGTTGCCAGGCCCGGAAACACTTTTTCCCATTGACTTACATGGGGAAAGAGTGGTCTGTAAATCGTTGGATATTTTTTTTTTAAACTAAACTACCCAGTATGAACACTTGTATAGCCCTTATTAAAAAAAATTGTTCCTCAAGTTGTAAAAATTTGCTAATTACGGAGCCCTGGAGGGTTCGTTGAGAGAAAAAAAAATAAAACGTTGCCACGTTTTACTTTCTCGTTCGCACGAGTTAATAAAGCGTGCGCACGAGTTAATAAAGCGTGGCCTCGTTTTATTTAATTTGAGGGATTCCTATCCGTGATCACAGTATCTGCTGCCCACTGCTGTTTTATAGAAGGAAAACCTCCTTCACCTTATGAAATCTCTGCGGCACCAGTGGCCTGTACTACGAAGCAGGATTTGCTATTTACACTATTCATTCATGACGTATGACGTTGCGCTGTCAGTATGCGTCTCCATGTTTGTGATTGGTCAAATGTTGCTAACCCCGTCCCTTTCACGTGAACGCGCTCTCAGCCGGTCAGAGAAACCCTGGTTGATTTACTGAGTTGATAACCAGCTTCGTAGGACCGCTTATCGACATCGCGTTTGTTAGGGTTAGTTAAGCCGGGTAAATCGAACATATCCAGGGTCTGTTGAACTGGCTTCGTCGTACAGGGCTCTGGAGGCAGTAACGTGTAACTCAGCAGAATCTGAGAAGAGCAGCACCAGCTGCAAAGAGCTGTGCCTTTTACTGTTTACTTCACTGCGTTCTCGTTCATAACACTCCGTTCGATGTCTCACTATGGGATGCGCCTCAACGCGTATGCAAACAGAAGCATCAATCTCATTACGCCAATCCTGATTGGCTGGTGATCTTGACGTCTACGTCAGGGAATCCACCCACCCTATAAGTAGCTTGCGCTACGACGCAGCGTTATTCAAACACCTCTTCTCGCTTCGGAGCACATCTCAAAATATCAGTAGCCGGGCTAGCTTAACTGTCCACAGACTGAACCCAAGCTAACATTCGGTCGACGGGCGCTTGCCGGTTACTTTTTGCTTTGCGGAAGATTGTATTAAATATTAACACACCAGTTAATATTGAAATCTGCCCCGCCGTTTTTTCTTTCGGAATAACGGTAGAGTTTAGATTTTTTCTTCAAACAGTAACATACCTGTTACTAGTTTATCCCTCCGTGCCGACACCACGGCAAGCGAGGACGGATTCTTCTCTCCCTCACACCAGAGGAGACGGAGATAAAAGATATTAACACACCAGTTAATATAAAAAAATCTGCCCGCCGTTTTTCCTTTCGGAATAACGATAAAGTTTTGATTTTTTCTTTCAAACGGTAACATACCTGTTACTAGCGTGTCCCTCCGCGCCGACATCCCGGCAAACGAGGATGGACCCTTCTCTCCCTCACAACAGGGGAGTCGGAGGCTCGGAGGCTCGGCTCGGAGGCTGCAGGTTTAAGATCTCGGGCACGGACTCACACCAGGTCTGCTCGTCCTGCCTTGGGCTGAAACACGGCCAGGAAGCTTTCGATAACCCCGGTTCGTGGGGCATTGTGCCCGCTTCACCGTCAAGAGCCTCCACCGACGGCTATTGCGCCAAGCTAGCCTGTCGGGACAGGACCCCTTCATGTCCGTTGATTTGCCGGCCGGCAATCGGGACATGGTGGCGACCGCCTCGGAGATTGAGCCCCGCGCTGTGTCAGGCTGGGGCTCAACAACGGCGGTAGCCGCGGAATCGGAGCCCCGCGCCGTGTCAGGCTGGGGCCCGGTGGCGGCAAGGGCCGCGAGAGCGGAGCCCCGCGCTAGGTCAAGCTGGGGCTCCCAACTGGATCTCACCATGGTTCCACCCACGGAGGATGTCCTGGAGCTGGACTATATGGAGGAAGATGAAGAGGATACCTCTGAGTTCCTCTTATCCAACTCGGATGAGCACGAAGATGACATCTTCGTTTCATCTGTTCAGGCTGCAAAGCCGGAGGCGATGTCCGCTCCCTCGGGCGAAATTACACCAGCTTCGCCCTGCCTCAGTATGGACTTGCGGGCCGTGTGCCAACGCGCTGCGTCCAGGCTGGACATCCCATGGCCTGAAGTGGCCAAGGAGACCTCCAGATCTCGCTATGAGGGGAAGACCTTGCCCCAAACAGCGAGGATGAAGAGGCAGCTTCTCCCAGTCTTTCCAGAGATGCTGGACGAGGTGTCGGTCTCGTGGAGAGACCGCCCTTTCAGCAACAAGGCCCCAATCCAGGGTGCCTCCTCTTTGGACTGTGACGGCATGGAGAAACTCGGCCTGCTCGCAAGCCGCCCATGGAGCCGGTGGTGGCAGCCCACCTCCAACCGTGGCTGGCTTCGGCACCGAGCAGGAACCACACGCTACCGGCAAAGGCAAACCGCTTCCAGTCAGCAATGACTGAACGAGCCTATAGAGCCGCAGCTTTGTCCGCCAAGGCGCTCAACGTCTCCTCGCTACTGACCGCCTACCAGGCGGAGCTCTGCGAGGACATGACGGTCAAACCTGAGCCTGCCGTGTGGGACGAAATCGTAGCGATCACGGACATTTGACTCTGTGTGCAGCGCTGTGCAGTCCAAGCCACGGGCAAAGCACTGGGGATAATGGATGTATAGGAGAGAGCCAGGTGGCTTAACCTGACGAACCTTCGGGACTGGGAAAAAGCGTTGTGAAGCGGTACGAGTCCAAAAAGAAGGAGGATGAGGCTCTCCAGCTTTGTCTTCCCCGAAGGGTCCAGCCGCCGCCTTCAACGGCCCCGCGGCAGTCCTTCGCTCAGGCTGCCTCACGTCCTGCCCGTTTCAAGGTCCCGAAACAGCAGAGGTCACAGCTCGCCCCGGCGCTCCAGCCCAGACACGAGGACGAGATGGCCAAGAAAGTCTCCGGTTCCGGCAGCAGCCGCTCACGCACAGCCGGTCCAGACTTTCAGCCACCAGGCGAGGAAGAAGAAAAGGGCGGCCTGACAGCCTCCTCTCCTCGATAAAGGAGCTGGGAGTTCCCTGTTCTCAGCTACGCTTTGGGATCCTGATCTGCAGACGAGGCTCCATTAAAATATAAATATTTTTAGTGAATTACTGAGTTTAGGCACGTTAATAACGTTTTAATGAAGTTGAATACAGTATATTCATATGTGTCAGTGATTTCATGTCAATTCGGCGAACATAAACATAAATGATCGTGGTGAAGATGATGATTAAATTAGGATTACAAATCGAGAG
Organism: Notothenia rossii; assembly: GCF_949606895.1. NCBI lineage: Eukaryota > Metazoa > Chordata > Actinopteri > Perciformes > Nototheniidae > Notothenia > Notothenia rossii. The sequence goes on along the minus strand of NC_136907.1, from coordinate 58,948,966 downwards.
CCCGGCTGCATTTCCTCCCGTTCGTTTTTTTTGACTAAACAACATTATTTTGTTAAATAACAACATGTTGATGTTTTGTAAATGATTACATGTCTCTTATTTAGCACAGAGTATGATATCCGGGACATATGGATCTTAACAAAGTTCCGCTGTACATCCAGCGTACTGTATTTGACTTTATTTCACATGAGCTCCAGTGTGGAACCCCACTGCACCCCCTGGTGGATCAATGATCCATTGCAGCTGGCTTCATTATAATTACATTTATCTATCACGTGGGCGGTCTCAAGTCAAGCTGGAGGCTTTCCCTTGAGCGAGGGCAGATCACGTACCAATCACGGCCCTCGCGTTTCAAACTGTCTGAAATGAATCGCTACATCTGTACATCACCAAATAGTCAGAATAAGAGTAACCCAATACAATAAAGTGTATTAGTTGTAAATTGCAAGCCTCTAAAACATAGGTCTAAATGGTACAGGTTTTATTGAAACTGGAACCTTAATTCAAAGTAAAGTATACAAATCATCAAATAATTCTGTGAGAGGTCAAGTATATAGGTACTAGAATATAATGTTAAATGTCAGGTTCCTCAGAAACGTTAGGGGACACATTTTGACATTCTGCACAGCAGGTGCAGAACTCCGTACAGGGAAGGCCAACAGAGAGGCACTGGCACGTTCCACTCTCTCCACACTTTGCATCTTTGCAATACAAGTGACTAATGTCTCTCACTTCTGTAGGTGCTGGGTTTTTTGTAAATAGCACTGGTTGAATGGCCCCATCTCTGACAATCCACCCCATGCCAACAGGACTCCATAACAAGGGTTTGGGCTCGGGCTGTGACACCATATCGCTGTCCAAAATATTGCTCTTTACACACGTTGTTGAAATGCATCCTCGGGTGGCGGCAGATTTTCCGAGGCTGCATCTGATGTTGATGCAATTATGAACCTCAGTTCATCCAAGTTTGTGCACATCAGTCCAATTTCCTTTTTTCCATACAGTATAGCAGAAGTGCAAATTCTCTTGCGAATGGCAAAGACTCTTCCAAGCTGGCAGAGAGTCCAAGATGGGCCAGATCTTTGAGCTCGCTGAGATGGGTCTTGAGTTTGGTGAATGCTGATTGTCTTTCCTATTCTGTACAAACTACTTGTTGTATCACAGCCAGTGAGTGCAAGACATGTTTGTAAACAGTAAGACATGTCTTTTCCAATTTTCTCACATATGGTGTTGATGGGAACATATCTCTCTCTCATTCCATGGCCTGCATGCATGTACACTAGAGATGAACCAAACATGTATTTGTTTTCATAATATATGAGCAATACTTCGACAACTGTGTCATCAGACCTCACAATGATGCGGGAATATGACTCTGCAAGATGTATGGCATGGAGCACCATCCTTGTGTCTGTCTCTTCATGATCACTGTACAGTGATGCCAAACTGCTGACTCCTGCTGTGCAGATGCTCTTCACCTCCTCCCATTCGTCAAATCCTGATTGTAGTCTGTGGGGCAGCAGTGACAATGTAGTTGCTCACAAACATGCACAGTGCAGTCTTGTTTCCACTACTTCCTGTAGTTTGGGACATTTGTTTTGCCAGTGATAACATGTGTAGGCCTTCCATCACTTGCACCTCTCCTTTGCCTCTCCAGGTCTTTGATTGACTGTGGGCCATCATACCTGTCAAATACCACGACTACACATAGCATTTCTTGTTTTCTATATATAATATGTGCCAAACACTCAGTATGATTTTGTGAACGGGTGTGTCAATGCAGGTGCATTTAAAAAAGTTCAGATCTGTAATGAGGACCCAGCTGTTACGAACTCAGACACTTAGGATGTAGTACCCAATTGCAAGACCCGGGAGACAGAGGTAAAGTATTTGTTAGATACTTTATTTTCCAAAACAGCATTGAACAACAAAAAAGGCAACTATCAAATCTCTAACCGAGATGACAAAAATAGAGAACAAAAAACGAAAGCGCTCACGTAGTGAGGAATCAAACTTTTCAAGTGTACAAGAAGCATAACCTGACCATAGCAAGAGACAATAGCACACAGACCTGAACATGACAAGAGATGAAAACGAACTGACACTGAACACTGGGAGACAGGGGAATTTAAACACAGGGTAACAAGACACAGGTGGGAATAATCAGGGGCGGGACTGATGCTGATTAGCACAGGAGACACAGAAGGGGTGACAGGTGAAAACAATCAGGAAATTAGACACACCAGGGAAAACTAACGACAGACAGGAAAACACAGGGAAAAAAGACCAGACAATATACAGGAAGGAAAACATGACAAGGAGAACAGAAAAACACCCACTACCAGACACAAACTTAAAACCGTGACAGAACCCCCCCCCCCCCCCCCCCCTCAAGGGACGGATTCTGGACGTCCAAAAATATCCAAAATCCAAAAGGGTGGGTGGAGGGGGTCCGGAGGACGGGTCCGGAACGACAACCCAGAGGCAAAACACAGTCCATGATGGGTGTCTCGGGCGGACGACCCAGGGGCAAGGCAGAGTTCATGATGGAGCTCTCGGGCGGACGGCCCGGGGGCAAGGCAGAGTCCATGATGGAGCTCTCGGGCGGACGGCCCGGGAGCAAGGCAGAGTCCATGATGGAGCTCTCGGGCGGACAGTCCGGGGGCAAGGCAGAGTCCATGTTGGAGCTCTCGGGCGGATGGCCCGGGGGCAAGGCAGTAGCTGGTGGAATCTCTGGCGGGTCCGGCGTAGACGAGACCCTGGACGGAACAGGACATAGGGTTGGCAGGACCCCCGGCAGAAGAGCAGTCGGCGGGATCCGCAACGGGACAGGACATGGAGTTGGCAGGACCCCCGACAAAACAGGTGTCGGTTGGACCTCCAACGGCACAAGACATAGGGCTGCCAGGACCCCCGGCAGAAGAGTAGTCGGCGGGGCCTCCAACGGCACAGAACATAGGATTGGCAGGACCCCCGGCAGAAGAGTAGTCGGCGGGGCCTCCAACGGCACAGAACATAGGATTGGCAGAACCCCCGGCAGAAGAGTAGTCGGCGGGGCCTCCAACGGCACAGGGCATAGGGTTGGCAGGACCCACGGCAGAAGAGTATTCGGCTGGGCCTCCAACGGCACAGGACATAGGGTTGGCAGGACCACCGGCAGAACAGTAGTCGTCAGGGCCTCCAACGGCACAGGACATAGGGTTGGCAGGAGCCCCGGCAGAACAGTAGTCGTCGGGGCCTCCAACGGCACAGGACATAGGGTTGGCAGGACCCCCAGCGGAACATCCAATGGACCAGGACATTGGGTAGGGACTTGAGAGGGAACTCGAGAGGAGTCTCGAGAGGAGACTTGAGAGGTGACTTGAGAGGGAACTCGAGGGATGACTTGAAAGGGAACTCGAGAGGTGACTTGAGAGGAGACTCGAGAGGGAACTTGAGCGGAGACTCGAGGGGGGACTTGAGAGGTGACTTGAGAGGTGACTTGGGAGGGCTCTCGAGAAGTGACTCGAGGGGGAAACTGAGAGGTGGCTTGAGAGGGAACTCGAAAGGGGACTCGAGAGGTGACTCGAAAGGGGACTCGAGAGGTGACTCGAAAGGGGACTCGAGAGGTGACTCGAGAGGGGACTCGAGAGGGAACTCGAGAGGTGACTTGAGAGGGAACTCGAGAGGAGACTGGAGAGGAGACTTGAGAGATGACTTGAGAGATGACTCGAGAGGGGACTCGAGAGGGAACTGGAGGGGTGACTTGAGAGGTGACTTGAGAGGGAACTCGAGAGGTGACTTGAGAGGGAACTCGAGAGGAGACTTGAAAGCGGGCTCGAGAGGTGACTCGAGAGGTGACTCGAGAGGGGACTCGAGAGGTGACTCGAGAGGGGACTCGAGAGGGAACTGGAGAGGAGACTTCAGAGATGACTCGAGAGGGGACTCAAGAGGGGACTCGAGAGGGAACTGGAGGGGTGACTTGAGAGGGGACTCGAGAAGTGTCTTGAAAAGGGACTCGAGAGGTGACTCGAAAGGGGACTCGAAAGGGGACTCGAGAGGTGACTCGAAAGGGGACTCGAGAGGTGACTCGAGAGGGGACTCGAGAGGGAACTTGAGAGGCGACTTGAGAGGGAACTCGAGAGGAGACTGGAGAGGAGACTTGCGAGATGACTTGAGAGATGACTCGAGAGGGGACTCGAGAGGGAACTGGAGGGGTGACTTGAGAGGTTACTTGAGAGGGAACTCGAGAGGTGACTTGAGAGGGAACTCGAGAGGAGACTTGAGAGATGACTTGAGAGGGGACTGGAGAAGAGACTTGAGAGGCGACTCGAGAGGGAACTCGAGAAGTGACTTGAGAGGTGACTTGAGAGGGAACTCGAGAGGTGACTTGAGAGGGAACTCCAGAGGTGACTTGAGAGGGAACTCGAGAGGAGACTTGAGAGATGACTTGAGAGGGGACTGGAGAAGAGACTTGAGAGGGGACTCGAGAGGGAACTTGAAAGGGGACTTGAGAAGTGTCTTGAAAGGGAACTTGAGAGGGGACTCGAGAGGGAACTTGAAAGGGGACTTGAGAAGTGTCTTGAAAGGGAACTTGAGAGGGGACTCGAGAGGTGACTTGAGAGGGGACTCGAGAGGAGACTTGAGAGGGGACTCGAGAGGAGACTCGAGAGGGGACTTGAGAGGGGACTTGAGAGGGAACTCGAGAGGATACTTGAGAGGGAACTCGAGAGGAGACTTGAGAGGGAACTCGAGCAGGGACTTGAGAGGAGACTTGAGAGGGAACTGGAGAGGTGACTTGAGACGGTCGGTACGCCGACAGGACTCGGGGAACTGGCGTCGACTGGAGAGCCAAAAGGAGACGAGATGCTGGAGTCGGCCTGTACGCTGACAGGACTCGGGGAGCTGGCATCGGCTGGAGAGCCAACAGGAGACGAGGCGCCGGGGGCGGGACCATGGCTACTGGGCCCGGTACTTGAGCCGGAATCATGGCTGGAAGGGGAGCCGGAACCACGACTGTATGGGCTGGTTCTGGAGCAGGGACCATGGCTGCATGGGCCGGTTCTGGAGCCGGAAACATGGCTGCTGGGGCCGGTTCTGGAGAAGGGACCATGGCTGCTGGGGCTGGCACTGGAGCACTCCGCAGGTGAGGGATCAAACGATTCATCTTTTCAGCCAGCTGTTGCAGCTGTGTAGAGATGTCTTCCTGAATCTTTGCCTGGTGTTCTCTCAGCTCTTGTATTCTCTGGGTGGCCATACCCAGCTGTTCCTCGTGGTGAAACACTTTCACGCCGTGTGCTGACAGAGCGGCCTGAAGTGTTCTTGGGTCGGCTGGGTCCATAATGGTCAGTTCGTTCTGTTACGAACTCAGACACTTAAGATGTAGGACCCAATTGCAAGACCCGGGAGACAGAGGTAAAGTATTTGTTAGATACTTTATTTTCCAAAACAGCATTGAACAACAAAAAAGGTAACCATCAAATCTCTAGCCGAGATGACAAAAATAGAGTACAAAAAATGAAAGCGCTCACGTAGTGAGGAATCAAACTTTTCAAGAGTACAAGGAGCATAGACCTGACCATAGCAAGAGACAATAGCACACAGACCTGAACATGACAAAAGACGAAAACGAACTGACACTGAACACTGGGACACAGGGGAATTTAAACACAGGGTAACAAGACACAGGTGGGAATAATCAGGGGCGGGACTGACGCTGATTAGCACAGGAGACACAGAAGGGGTGACAGGTGAAAACAATCAGGAAATTAGACACACCAGGGAAAACAAACGACAGACAGGAAAACACAGGGAAAAAAGACCAGACAATATACAGGGAGGAAAACATGACAAGGAGAACAGAAAAACACCCACTACCAGACATAAACTTAAAACAGCTCTTAAGAATAACACAAGTGTTATAACCTAAAGCAAAACAAATGTCCCAAACTACAGGAAGTACTTGAGGAGTAGTGGAAACAAGACTGCACTGTGCATGTTTGTGAGCAACTAAATTGTCACTGCTGCCCCACAGACTACACTCAGGATTTGACGAAGGGGAGGAGGTGAAGAGAATCTGCACAGCAGGAGTCAGCAGTTTGAAATCACTTTACAGTGATCAGGAGGAGGCAGACACAAGGATGGTGCTCCATGCCATACATCTTGCAGAGTCATATTCCTGCATCATTGTGAGGTCTGATGACACAGATGTGGAAGTACTGCTCATATATTATGCAAGCAAACACATGTTTGGTTCATCTCTAGTGTACATACATGCAGGTCATGGAATGAGAGAGAGATATGTCCCCATCAACACCATATGTGAGAAAATTGACATAATATAATAATAACAATAATAATAATAATAATATTAATAATAATAATAAATTGTATTTGTAAAGCACCTTTCATTGCTAAAAGCAATCCCAACTGCTACAGGAGGCGTAAGAAACAAACAAAATAAACAAAAGTTTAATCAAAGGCTTATTTTAAAGAAAGGTTTTTAGGCCTTTCTTAAAGGCTTCAGTGGTCTGGGGAGTACTCAGGTGGTCTGGGAATCCTCAGATGGTCTGGGGAGTCCTCAGGTGATCTGGGAGGGAATTCCACAGGTGAAGAGCAGATGCACAGAAAGCCCGATCCCCCATTGTGCGGAGTTTGGTCCTGGGGGGGGGGCGAAGCAGATGATTTGTTGTGGAACGGAGGCTGCGTGTGGATGTTTGAGATGTGAGAAGTTCCTTCAGGTATGGAGGAGCGTTCCTGTGGATGCACAGATGGGTGAGGAGTGAGATCTTGTATTCGATCCTGAATGAGACAGGAAGCCAGTGGAGGGAATGAAGGACGGGTGTGATGTGGTTGTACTTTCTCACCCTCATCAGGATCCTAGCGGCATGTACAATAGTCAAGCCTTGAGGAAACGAAGGCATGGACCAGTTGTTCAGCATCTGACAGGAGTTTTGCAATGTTCCTGAGGTGGTAGTAGGAGGTTTTGCACAGGTGTTTGATGTGGGTGTCAAAGGTCAGATGTCTGCTAAATTTAACACCCAGGTTGGTAACTGATGCAGAGAGGGGTATGTTTTGGCCAGAAAAGGTAATGTGGGTTATGGGGGATGACTGGACCTGGTTTGGTGTGCCATCTAAAATAGCTTCTGTTTTAGAGCCATTGAGCTGCAGGAAGTTTTGTTGCATCCAAGCCTTTATCTCCTCAATGCAGGTGTTAAAGGATGTTGATGGGAACGGTGATGATGATGGTGACAGTGAGGAAGCATGTGGGATAGGGTCTGTCTTTACATATAGCTGTGTGTCATCAGCGTAGCAATGGAATGATATTCCATGCTGGCTGATGACACGAGTGTACAGGGTGAACAGAGTGGGCCCGAGGACCGACCCTTGAGGGACACCACAGGTGACAGGTTGTGTCTGGGACCTCGCACATCCCAAGGAGATGTACTCTGTTCTTCCAGACAGGTAGGACTGGAACCAGCTCAGGGCGGAGTCAGAGAGTCCGATGGTGTATTGGAGGCGCTGAAGGAGGATGTTATGGCCGACAGTGTCAAATGCTGCAGTCAGATCCAGGAGGATGAGGAGAGATAGGGAACCAGGTTCAGCCGCCATCAACAGGTCGTTTGTAACTCTGATCGGAGCTGTTTCAGTGCTGTGGGCGGAACGGAAACCAGACTGGAATTTCTCAAAGAGGCCGTTTAGTTGGAGATGGTCCTGAAGCTGGGCGGCAACTACAATGATGTCTACCAGCATGTCATGCACTCACTGGTTGTGGCACAAAAAGTAGTTTGTGTAGAATAGGAAAGACAACAGCATTCACCAAACTCAAGACCCATCTCAGCGAGCTCAAAGATCTGGCCCATTTTGGACTCTCTGCCAGCTTGGAAGAGTTTTTGCCAGTCGCAAGAGAATTTGCGCTTCTGCTATATGGAAAACAGAAAAAGGAAATTGGACTGATGTGCACAAACTTGGATGAACTGAGGTTCATAATTGCATCAACAACAGATGCAGCCTCGGAAAATCTGCCGCCAACAGTGGATGCATTTCAACAACTTGTACAAAGAGCAATGTTTCAGACAGCGATATGGTGTCACAGCCCGAACCCAAACCCTTAGCCTCATTCACACCGGAGTACTTTCCCCATTTTAGTTCCGATATAGTTCCGAAATGTCGCTTTCACACCAAAAAGAGACGGAAATAAAATTAGTTCATGAGAGCATTTTTACCCCCTTTTCCGTCCCTGCTAGAGAGCAGGGACTCTCATGCGGCTCTCTTGTGAGAAAAGAGCTATATTTCTGATTGGCTGGGCGGATTGCAAACCACGCCCCGTAAAACTCAGAAAAAGTGTTGTGAAGCCACCATTTTATTATCCTCGCATTAGCATTATTAGCATTAGCATTAGCCCAGCGCAGAAACGCAGAGAGACTAACTTATGGCAACACAAAATAAAACATGGGAGCGGTGGAGATGAGGAGGTGTCGGCGTTTTGGCGATTTACTCGGAAGGCTTCAGTAGAAGCTGCTGGGAGTCCCAGCAGCTTCTACTGAAGCCAGTCCCCAACTCCGGGGACTTCCGGCCGGGGATTTTGGACGGCATTATACGCCGTAAAGTTGTTTGCGGCCTGCCAGTAAACCCAAAGCAGAAGAAGAAGAAGTGACGTCAGCGGTTTCATTTGCCTAATCCACCCCCAGGGACTTATTCCGGTGTGAACGCGATCTGTACTTAGTTCATCCGAACTAAAGAGACATTTAACATTATATTCTAGTATCTATATACTTGACCTCTCACAGAATTGTTTGATGAATTGTATACTTTACTTTGAATTAAGGTTCCAGTTTCAATAAAACCTGTACTATTTACCCCTATGTTTTAGAGCAGGGGTGGGGAACCTCCGGCCCCCGGGCCGTATACGGCCCGCGAGACCATTTGCTACGGCCCTCGAGGTAATTTATAAACACACGCAAAAAAGACAAAAATTAAAGAAATCTAGACCGCAAAAAAATTAAACAGGCGAGTGCCTGTTTTTCCTGGCCAAGGTCAGGGTCCTTGAACACAACACGAGCCTAACGTATCATCACGTGGTATATGTCTCGTCTGACAGGGGAGCATGGCAGGGGAGCACCAGAACGTCGCGTCGGCACTTCCAAAAATTGCAGTACCCATAAGGAGCCGTACACATGCCGCAGTTTCTGCGTGGCTGTGTCTTTAGTTGTAAGCAGTGGTGTAGTCCAGGGTATAAGCAGGTATACGGCGTATACCCACTTATTTTTCAGACAGCATGGCGTATACCCACTTCTCAATCACCGCTGGTGCGCATTATTTAGTAGTGGCTCAATGTCATTTCATAGTACTGTGAAGACTCATGACACAAACCTACTCTGCCTCATATTGGCTAACTCTATGCCTTCGCTGGTTAGATTGGTCAGGTTTTCAGCGCGAGAACTGATGAAAAACCAATCAGAGGCAGAGTAGGGCGGGTCTTAATAAGGGAAAAAAACTGCATATAGACAAATGTTAATTTACTTTCAACTATTTGCCATTACAAAAATTGTATGAACTGTTAGAATGAAGCGAGCCATTCAGACTAAAATTTCCTTTTACAATAAACATCCTTGTGGAACTACATCGGCCAGCAGCTCAGCTACAGATAGTGAGGCTAGAACACCGGAGCTGTTAGCTGATAGCCCTGTTATCATCAGCCCTGACATCAGCCCAACACCTGCGCTCCCTCCGTCCCCCTCATCCGTTGAAGAGGATGCTGACAGGGAAGGAGATGAAGACGACAATAACGGTGGGTCTCACTTCTATATTTTAGGATTTTTGTAACAAATCGTAGCTAGGTAGTCATATATACTAACATAAAAGTAGTAATAGCATTATTTTTGTTAATAGTTGGTTTCAACTTTTAAATTGAGTATTTCTGATTCTAGTGGCGCTAGTTAGCTATTATAGCTTCATGGCAATGAGCACAGCACACCTTAGTGAGACAGAAAGACATTTGGAAAATACATCCATTATTTGCTGCAATCCATATTTATTACTCTGAACTTTATTGTGTCCCTTATGCTAAGTGTCTGCCCCAACTTTATTTTCCCGACATTTACATTTATCTTGTACACAAAATCCATCCCCATACACCAGAGATAGCCTGAAGGCTTTTCAAGAGCATAGCTAGGTACCACGCAATCTGAAGAACGTTAGCGCTTAGCTAACGTTAGCTAACATAATGCTAAGATCATCGTGTGTTTGGTGACGTAACACAGCTATCTGCTTAATTGTAACATTAGCTGTGGCAACTGAAGATTAGTGTTTTGGATTGTCAGCGTTTTCCTGTCAAATGGAGATAAAAAATTAGCTAGCTAGCACTAGCAGCTACATAATTTGAGGTCAAATGTAGCTAGTGCTAATTTATAGGAGACTGCACAATCTGAGGGTAGATGTTGGCTGCCAGTGGTCTCTTCTAATTAAAGACAGCCATTTATCCCGCCGATCTACCTCTTTTAGGATTGAATAAAGTCTTATATCTGTGTTACTTTGGCGACTGTTGTTTCAGCCAACAGCTTAAAAATAGCAAGGGCATTTTGACCTTGTGCGACGCACAGCCAGATTCGGGCATAGCGACGCTACGTGGAATCCACGAATTTGGATACATTATGAAAACGGGTACTTTTATTTTGAAGGCAGGATGCGGTAGGAAGTAAAAGACGTATATGACGGTAAAAGTTTAAAAGTGCGTCTTCCTCACGAAAGGAAACGTGCTGTTGTTTACCAAGGACCTGGTTGAAAAGGGCACAAGGTTTGTCTGTGTTTAGGTCTAATTTGTGTGCAACATTGAGTCACGTCATAACGCCTTTTCTTAGAAGAGTTTTCACACTTTGTATTGACACAGCCATGGATAAAGCTACAGCTAGGCCCTGTGTAATTGACTATTTGACTATTTGGGGGCTAAAATGAAAAAATCTAATAATGCAGATTATGAAGGTGACAACTTTACACTTTTGAATAGATTATGGTCATTGTTCCCCTTTTATAGCCTATAATTCAATCACTTTTGTTGTTCTTCCCTTAGACATCAATAATGACTGGCCTGACCTGTGGACTGTCAATCAAAAAGAGGATTTTAAATCCAAGAACCCCTGATTGGGATCCAAAAACAAAAAACTTGGTAAGTTTAGGTATCTTGTTAGTTTAGGTAGCTTCTGAAACAGTGGACACACATTAATATTGTGTGCGTGTGTGTGTGTGTGTCCTTTTATGTATATGGGAAAAATAGACCATGCACACATACAGCTGTGGATACAGTAGTTACATTGTATGTTTATGCTTCACAGGATGTCTGGTTTGTAGCAGTGTGAACTCCATTGGGATCAACAAGGAGCAAGGTGTATCACTCTCAAGAGAATGGATGAACTTTGAAATTCAAGTGTCTTCTCAGGGAAGTAGAGAAACAAGTCTGTCAGTCTTGAGAAATAAGATCAGGAAACATGCTTTGTCCAAGGCACACTCTCAGGCTGTGAAGGTGGCAGAACAACAAAAAGAATCGGCCATTGAGAATGCAGTGGAGGTTATGACAGACCCTTTTCTGACCATGAGAGCCTCATTGAGCTGCAGGAACTGAATGGTGTTAAGATGGGCTCAATACTTCATTCACGTTACAGTGCAACACAAATCATACAACATGTTGCCAGTGAGATGCAGAGCAAAATTGTGAGTAACATAATAGCATCATCCACGAAGTTAGCTGTCCTTATTGACGAGGCCTCTTCTTTAAGTCACAAACCTGTCATGACAGTTTCTGTAAAAGCGTCAATTGAAGGAGCAAGCCCTGAGTTCATATTCCTTGATCTAGTTGAATTAGACAATCAGAGAGCAGATGGCATAGAACAGGCTTTACTCACCTGTTTAATGAAGGCTGGCTTTACAGAAGAGTGGCTTCTTGAAAACTGGGTAACATTTGTGTCTGATGGAGCCAGTGTCATGCTAGGAAAGAAGTCAGGAGTAGCAACCAGGTTGACCTCGAGATTCCCAAGGCTCTTTGTGTTGCACTGTATGAACCATAGGCTGGAACTAGCTGTGTCAAATGCTGTTGATGAGGTGACGGGTGTCAACCACTTTAAAATATTTATGCAGAAGCTATATTCACTTTATAGTATGTCGAACAAAAATGAGCGTGAACTCAAAGATGCAGCAGCTGAAGTAGGCTCACAACTTCTTCGCATTGGCAGAGTTTTAGATGTACGCTGGGTGGACAGTAGCTTTCGTACTGTTCGTGCTGTGTGGACATCCCTGGGAGGTCTTGTGCAGCACTTTAAGAATGCGTCTTCCGATGAGATGAGGTCCACCAAAGAGAAACAAATGTACAGAGGTTTATTATACCGTCTTCAAAGTCCTGAATTTATCTGTGACCTTGGGCTCATGTATGACACTCTCCATGAACTAAGTGTCCTGTCACTGGAGCTTCAAGCTCATTCTATAACTCTCCTCAGAGCAGAGCATCTTCTGAAACGCTCAATCAGAGTGATACAGTCTTTCAAAGAGAGTCCAGGTGAAAAATAATGTGAGGCTTTAGAGGCAAAAGAGGCTGGGGAGTATCGCTCTATAGCTCTAGTAGGAAATGCAAAGCTGAAGTCAATCAATCCAGGCCAGTTCTTACAAAGCCTTGTGAACAATCTTGAGCAACGCTTGTCTTTCGAAGATGCAGTCATCAAGGACTTCAGCATCCTTGATCAGAGTAAATGGCCATCAAACCCCAGCATTCGCCATGGTGAAGACCAGGTTAAGCGACTGTGCAAGTGATTTCACTTGTGCACAGACCAAGCACTGAATGGGATGCGAGACCTACTGGAAGAGCCCAATAGTGAGCCCAATGACCTAAAACCACTCATGAACTGTATGAAGACATTCCCTGTCAGCACAGCAGAGTGTGAGAGGAACTTTAGCCTTATGAACAATATAAGCTCAGACAAAAGGGCTGTACTACTGATCTCAAACATATCAAACTTGATGATGATTAATATCAACGGCCCCCCTACTTCTATGTTTGATCCTCAAAAGTATATGAGGACCTGGTTGAAGAGACACCGTGCTGCCACTTCTATGCGTTCAAGGCAATGCGGTGTGAAAACTCCTGCAGAAAGCAAGTCTGTCTGGAAAATACTGTAATATGAGCACTTATTTAGAAACCCAGCACTGGGTTGAGAGAGTCACTTTGGTTTTCATGGATATGTTGTAAAATGTATATATTTTTGTTCATTGTTAACTATATATTGTTGTTTTGTAACATATCGTTTTGAATTTATTGTTGAATTATTTGAATGATGATATTCAATATTTGTGGTGATATTTATTTATATATATATATATACACTATATTGCCAAAAGTATTGGGTCACCTGCCTTGATGTGCATATGAACTTAAGTGACATCCCATTCTTAATCCATAGGGTTTCATATGACGTCGGTCCGACCTTTGCATCTATAACAGCTTCAACTCTTATGGGAAGGCTTTCCACCAGGTTTAGGAGTGTGTTTATGGAAATATTTGACCATTCTTCCAGAAGCGGCAACTGAAGTTGGATGAAGAGACTGGCTCTCAGGCTGTGCTCCTAATTCATCCCAAGGGTGTTCTATTGGTTTGAGGTCAGGACTCTGTGCAGGCCAGTCAAGTTCATCCACACCAAACTCTGTCATCCATGTCTTTATGGACCTTGCTTTGTGCACTGGTGCACGGTCATGTTGGAACATGAAGGGGCCATTCCCAAACTGTTTTCAAAGTTGGGAGTATGGAATTGTCCAAAATCTCTTGGTTAAATTACCTCACAAATGCGCTTCTGGAAGAATGGTCAAAAATTCCCATAAACACACTCCTAAACCTTGTGGAACGCTCTGCCTATTTATATAACAAATAATTCACTCATGAGAAGGAACGACAGATGTCCCGTAATGTAGTGGAGTAAAAGTAAGATATTTTACTTTGAAATGTAGTGGAGTAAAAGTAAAAAGTCCCCCAAAATGGAAATACTTAAGTAAAGTACAGATACTTCAAAAAAGTACTTAAGTACAGTAACGAATTACATTTACTTCGTTACTGTCCACCACTGTGTGTAAGTAATACTGAGTAACTATACTGGGTTAATATTTTTGGGGTGAACTAAATAGAGTATGTCACTATAAAACAGGGCGATAATCCTTTGCACTATGGGCTGCTTAAAAAAAATTGCAAAACTAAGAGTATACCCACTTCTCCAGGGACCACTACACCACTGGTGTACCGATCATACAGTCAATAACTTTGTTGTTATTAGCATCTGGTTAGCTAGCTATGCTAACGAATATAAGAAGCTTTTTCTCCAACCAGTGAGGTAAAGGCACATCTTTATATGATCATTATAGTTCTAAAAAACAAGAGAATAAAGTAAACGTTAAAATTAATAAAGTTGTTATTAATAAACAAGAATACAGTTTGAAAGGGGAGTGATTTGTAAAATATCCATAAAGAAAAATACATCTGCTTCCAGTTCTGTTTCATATGGATGTTGAGAGATGTATCCATAGATCTCCTAATGTTGCTCTCAAAGTGCACCAGATTGATGCTTTTAACTTCAACATTTAAAAAAAAATCTTCCCGGGGAGGTGAGGACCACCCTAGAGGAGGTTAGGTCCCCCCCCCTCACACTTAAATCACATCAACATGGATAGGAAACGAAATACATTTGCACATATCTTGTGTCCAATATACTTTCTGTTTTGGTGGTCATGCCACAACCGTGCACGTGAATGCATGCACGAGTCATGGTAAAATATCTGGATTAAGAGTTTTCTTTTTCTTTGCACGGCATGAAAGAAAGGCGAAATGAATGGGCTGTAATTTTAGTATTTTTAAGCAGAGGTCAATAATTTGTACGGCCCTCGGAGGATGTTTAAAAAATTGAAATGGCCCTTGAGAGGAAAAAGGTTCCCCACCCCTGTTTTAGAGGCTTGCAATTTAGAACTAATACACTTTATTGTATTGGGTTACTCTTATTCTGACTATTTGGTGATGTAGTTCAGCCACCTGTTATTTCCCTCTCCAAATATAATGACCATCAGAGTGAGCATTCTTAACTTATAGGCTATTGTGCCACTTCTCCCCCATTGGGAATTTGACTGTCTGAGAGAAGAGGTAGGCCTATGTCTAAAGAAATTTCCATACAACTACTGGTGGTTAGTGTTCAATAGCACCCTAGACAATTCAGTAATGGTATATGTTTTTAGGGATTTCTGTTTTTCTGATAAATGAGAGAAAAGTGATGGAGTCCTCAGTCAGTCTATCACCAAAAAGTACAATTTCCGTCTAAACTAAAGCTAAGTTTACAAGACTATAATTCAGTATTTCTTAAGTTAAATAATTGTCTGACTATTTAGTGATGTAGGACAGCTACCTGGTTCATACCTCAGCAAATCTGAAGAGGAAAAGAGAGGGCATTCTCAAGTTATGAGCTTTTTTGTCACCTTTGCCACATTTGGCTTGGTCTAATTTGGCTCTTTTTCAGGGATTGGAGTAGTTCTAAGGAACAACCAACAAAAAACATTTTTTCCCCCAAAATAAAATTTGACAACAATCAATTTCATTAATGGGAGACCCTAAAGATAAGAAGAATATTTGTTGTCATTTGTTCTACCTCGGGTAGGGGTAGCTCACAATCTGAGGGCCCTTCCTGCTGGACTATATATACTATACTTGTATATACTTGATATACAAGTGAAGATTGGGGGACGATTGGACCGTGTCGATTGGACTTACAGTGACATCCTGTTTCATGGCGAGTTGTCTGTCGCCATGGCAAAAGCATTTGATGACATCCCATACTACGCTTAGATGTGTTGATGGCTGCATCGTTACCAAACCTGTGAAGTTTTGTCCAGTATTTTCACTGAAGTTATGAGAAAACCGTGTTTTATGACATTACTCTCTCTCTTCTCTTGATCGCCCACTCTCTCTTCTTTCTCTCTTCGGCATATCAAGATGACACCCCATAATTGACGTAGAGCTGTTGAGGGCAGGACCATTAACCTTTATCTGAAGTCTGCTGCTCTGAGCATGTCAGTTGGAGCGATGACATCATCATGTTCCATGACAAAGATGTTTATATTTGAGCTAACGAGGTGTGCAGAGACCACATGTTTCCATTGTTCTGAATGAGAGATAAACCTCTTACATGTGAACGTTTTTTGGAAGAACCGTAACAGATATCTGTGAAATTTCAAAACGTGAAGCATGTCAAGGAAGTTGAGTACCTGAAGTATAATCTTTGTGTACATTCGGGTTAATAATGTGGCCTTTTTGTTAGTTTAACTAAAGGTGTTCGTCTGCTGCTGTGAGGAAATATCAGCCTGAAATTACAATGGGCTTTAATGGAGGAATGTTGAACGTTTTTGTCACTTCATGCCCTCAAGAGGCCTTTTGTTTGTTTGTTTTGTTTAATTATTTGTCATTTTCCAAGCTACGAGATGTTTTCCTACGTTTGTCATGAAAAATTATGTCTCAGGAATGTAGGGTTTGGGAATTATGGTAGTTTTAATAAAAAATATGAAGGCAAATTTCAAGATGTTCTACCCTCTAGCTGTGACATGACAAACTCTAGTTAATGTTAAAATCTGAAGAAAACCTCTTTAACAAGCTCTGAACAATGTTTAATATTTCAAAAAGTATGAATCTGATTTAAAAGTTGTTTAATAAGAATAATTTCAGAAAGATGTGTAACATTTTAAAGTTGGAATGAGGTTTCTTAATGAAAGTATGAAGGAACAGTTAGCAGTTGAAGTCGCGTAAAGATTTTGAAGATTTTTCAAGTCTGAAGAGTTTCTCCATTGACTTCAATGTTAAAAATGTGATAAATGATGGGATGTATCTCTGGAATTATGAAAGTTATGAATGAGAAAAGTAATAGCCATCGATTCCCGACCGAGCTGAACGTTTTGATGTTTGAACGGAGTTTCTGCGATGTTCAATGCAGGAGGAGAAAAGGTGCACATTTCCGGCGGAATAATAAACTTTTCGTGCATAGAATAACATATAGTGGGAATGCATATAGTGGGAATGCTGTATCAGCATGCTGTATCAGCATTCCCACTAAATAAATGCTCACAGAAGGATTCACAAATTTATTTTGCGATTTATATATAAATTACTCTCCACAACAATATCTCTCAAAGCACTCACAAATATTTATTGTTGTATAAATGTACAAAAAATTGGCATTTAAACTGATTTTCTTGTGAAAAAAATATTTTTGTGGAGTCATTTATATATAAATCCCGAAATACATTTGTGAATCCTTGTGTGCATTTATTAATATTGAGACTGATCTGACTCCATACATCCTAGGCTATGCTCACTTTCAAACTGTAAATCCACAATGCACCCTCAAATCATTGTAATTTATTTACACACAATGGCAGAGAGTGTAGTCAAGTGCTTTGAAACACAGCCCGGCGTCAACATATGATACACAATGCAAATATTATGTTTTAGAACATAAACTCAAGGTTTAGTATCCAGAATACCGGAAATCTATTTTTTTTCTCGTGGGGGAGGACCCCCACCCGTTAAAAATGTCCCCCCCCACATTCAGGATGCTTCCTACGCCCATGTATATATATGTATATAGCCTGTGTAGTGTGTTGTATATTTATACACACAAATGAACAACCTTGTGTGTGTCAAATAACAAGTTGTATTGTAGTGTTTATTTTAATGTTGTTTTATGCTTATCCACATTTTGATTTCAGAGCACAAGAGAATGCTGGGCACAACATAAAGCTCAACAGTGAAGCTGGCAATGCTGAACAAAACCATCTATTATTCAGCTGAAAAAGTCAAAGCTCTACGAAAATGTAATTAAAAATACATAAGCATGTCAGGTAGAAATCAGCATTTTATATGGAAATTAACAAAAGTAAGAAATAAAAATTGATTGCAATTATTATATTAAAAAATCCACCAAACATGATCAACAGGAAAGCCCTATGAAGGCATTTTATGGTTTGAAAAAAAGTTGAGGATGGGGTCCAGACAGTTCAATCAGGAGAGACTTAATTTTGTTTAAAGAACATTTATTGACACATGTCATATGATAAATGTTAAGTCTTTGGCGATTAGACCCCGATCTTGAAATCTTATATCTAAAGGGGGAAATGCAGCCGTGCGTGAGCATATGGGAACCTCCCCGGGGTCTAGACACTGGTGATGATGATGAAGATCTGGATTTGATGAGGAGACGGGATGAAGAGGAGGTGTGATGAGGTCTTTGGATTAGCTCTCCTGGCTCTGGATATGATCAACGGAGGTGGGTGGAGAGGAGGCGGGCGGCAGCATGAACACCTGAAATCACAGCTGACTGCAGGAGAGAGGAGAACCGTTTTATAGTTTGGCTGCAACTCGGTGATTGGCTGCTGGAGAATGAGGTGAATGTAATAGGTTAAAGAC
The DNA here is from genome assembly GCF_949606895.1 of Notothenia rossii. Classification (NCBI taxonomy): domain Eukaryota; kingdom Metazoa; phylum Chordata; class Actinopteri; order Perciformes; family Nototheniidae; genus Notothenia; species Notothenia rossii. Next base: position 58,930,521 of record NC_136907.1, on the reverse strand, counting down.
AACGCCCATGATGAGCTGATTATAAGCAGCTGGGGAGTGAATGTATACATACCCAGTCTTCCTGAAATAACTTGTGCTGAGCTTCATATAGTGAGTCAGACTCATGGTCAGAATGGTGGCTAGGAGGCTCAGTTCTTCCAGTTGACAGAAGATGGCACTTTTCTGAGAGGGAGCCAGAGCTAGCAGCAGCTAGCTGCTAGCTGCTAACTGTCGCGGCCGCCTCGTTATTCGTTAATATCAAATTCATCATAACAATCCAGAATGCGCAGTGCTGTTACGTGTACGCACATTGACATGCTTGATGTGTGAACAAGCCTTTTGGGGGACGTGGTTAAACTTGCGCATGCGCTATGAGCGCACATACGGGTACTTCTCAGGCATGCTGGGTAATCTGTGAAGTTTTGCTCTCTCAAAAGTTGGGCCAGTTTATCATCATGCGCTAATGAGCAACTCTCATAGGAATAAATGAGGCCCCGCCTCCCACGCTGTACCCAGTTCTTATTATACATCCATGGGCAGCACAGACAGGTCTTAAAATAGCTACATAACACACAAGGGGACAGGTAATAATCGGAAAAGCATGTCATGGGACCTTTAAGGTGCAACGTTTGACATATGAAGTTTCTCATTATATATTAATTATAATTGACAAAAGCAGTAAAGCAGTATAACTCATACTTGATTGCTGTGGATTCTGGTGAAGTGAAGTGAATAATAAGAAATAAATAAAAACTAAAGAAAGAGAATTGTACATTCCCTTCAAGGTTATTCAGTACTGTATTTGTAGGAAAAGCTAATCCTGCCCTAAATCACTCTACCGTTATCTATTATACTCTGATCCAGCGTCTGTTCCTGCTTTCTCCATCCCTTCACTTCTACACCTTAAGGTCTTTTGATGAATAATTGAATCGCATTAGTGAATGGACTGTCTAATGATTACTGATGCAGTACAGCCTCCATATGAATTCTTATGCATTTATGGAAATATGACCTTAGAAAATGTGCTTTTTTCAATGTACATTTTCTATATGTTTTTTAAGTTTTACATTATTAAATAGACAAAAACATATTTTAACACAGCAATAGAAACATGCAGCAGTGGGTCCAAGAAACATTTCTATCCTCTTCTCCTATCACATTTTACCCGTAGACTCAAAAGAAAGTAATGTTGGAGAAGTGAATCCTTTTTAGCTGGTTTGAATGGTAGGAGGATCTTGCTAGGGTGCATCTTCAACGCCCACAAAAACAAGAAAATGTTCTCCTACCCTGACCCTGCCAAAAGAGCATCAGGAAGAATTTATAGAATCAAGCTCGGGTTATTAAAGTACACATGTAGTTGAAAAGCGTGAAGGCAGTGTTTTGGGTGCAGCAGCTTTAAAACATTGGGTACTGACTTAAGAATTCCATGAAGGTTGTCTTTCTTTTGACATGATGCACCAGCTCAAATAGTTGATTCTTGCCAAGGAATCAAGGCTGTCTTGTGTTGTTTGGTTTTATAAACCTCCACATGGAGTTCGTGGGAGAAAAATACCCTTAGCTGATTAAAATGTGGGTGGCCACTGTTGAGCTTTAAAATGACAAGAAATTATGCAAATTGTGTCCTCACACAGGCAATTAGCACATGAGTTATTCCTGGGGCTGCTTTAACGCCAATCATAGTTTTAATGTAATCAAGTAGTGAGCATTGCATTGTGTGAGCACAATGTACATTATTATTATTTTTTATATATAAATACTGGCTATTTTGGATGTACCTTGTTTTGTCACGTTTCAACGAACCCTAACCCTAACCTAAATCCTATTCAACCATGCTAAGATTATTAGGAGCTGTGGTCAAATGTCGGCTAAACCTGTGTATATGCCCTCAAGATGGCAAAGAAATAGCAATCTAAAAAGGTCATAGGGGAAATCCTTTCTTTAATATTTGTTGGGTTATTCACAGTGAACAACACACCAAATCACTATTCACCTACCTTCAGGAAAGAGGACAACAGTCTTTGTCATGCTGCCTCTTTCAACTATTTTCAGCGTTCAGTGCTCTGTCCGTTCTGCCAGCCTCCGCTCTCTGTCCTCTCTGGACAGGATTTGTGTCATCAGGGGAACTCTAATGATTTGTAATCAGTGGCGGCTGGTGGAAAATATTTTTGGTGGGGCTATGGAAATGGTGACAAAACCATACTAGGGCATGTCAAATCAGGAGACTAAATACGAACATTGTGTGTGTGTGTGTGTGTGTGTGTGTGTGTGTGTGTGTGTGTGTGTGTGTGTGTGTGTGTGTGTGTGTGTGTGTGTGTGTGTGTGTGTGTTAGAGATGTTAAGATTCACCGATTCGCATCGGTGCACCGGCATAAATGTTCAAGATGCGAGTGCACCGGTTGAAAGAGTGCACATCGGCTCCAGTTTGGGTTGAACCGGGTTGAACTCGCGATGCATCGATTGCGTAGCGTCTTTGCATCGGTAAAAAAACGATTCATTCATATAAAATCCCCTCATCTTGTCAACGCTCAGCAGAGACGATCTTTGATATTTGCTTCGCCACTACGGAGAACGAGAGTCTCAGTTATCAACACACACGGAAGTTGAGGAGAAAGAGAAACACAGCGCACCGAAAAATACCTACAAATCAAACGTTTGGCAACACTTCGGATTGTTCAAGAAAGACGGTGTAATAGTCATTTATGCTATATAGTTGACCACAGGTCATGGAGAGTAATAAGGTATCTGTATCTGTAGACCTTTGTATGAGGTATCTTTATTACTTAACAGGTCTACAGCCATGATACATAGATCCGTCCTAGATGCGGACTTGCATACACACAGTATCACTCCGCAGCCGCACCCCATCAGTAACGTCCTGATGGTATATGTGCGCGGCACTATTACTACAGACGGTCAACTTGAAAAATAACTCGCAAATTGTTAACGATGCCGAGCCGCTTTAAAGTACACAAGTAGTACGAGGAACTTAGCGACGCACATAAAGAGGCGACATGGGGTCTGCGGCTGAAAAGAGAAACCTGAAAGTGAGACATATGAGTTAAATCACTCAGTGAGGTGTTCTGTCAGAGAGAGGTGTTTAGCTTACAGCAGCCTGTGACGGCCAATAATAATTTAAATGTCTTCCTTACTGTAAGCAGTTATGAAATACCTGTTTGTGAAAGGTTATTTGTTTTCTTTATTGTTCAGATAGAAACCACTGCTTTCTGCTCACTGGTGAGTTAGCCTCTGAGTGTTAAGCACATCAGGCTGGCAGCTGTATGGGCATTGCTGTATGGTAGCTGTTATTTGCACATTGTTAATCATGAGCAATGCATCCTTAAATTGTTTAACTGAGGTGTTATACAATTGTACTCTGGAGAGCTTTTAAAGGTAAAAAAATTAACGGCATGATGGGATGTGCAGTACCAAATATGTAAAGCACTTTTTTGTTAATGTATGATTTGCTGCATATAAGGAATAAAACAAAAATCCTGTCGTACCATATTGAAGTATCATTATTTTTGCATCGTGTTGAATCGCATCGTATCACCCCGAATCGCATAATGTTGAATCAAATCGTATCGAACTGTATCGCAACAGGGGTGAATCGTATCGTATCGCATCGCCTGGTGTTTCAAAGGTATCGTTAATGTATCGCATCGTGGCAACGTATCGAGATGCGCATCGCATCGGCCTCAGTGATGAAGATGCACATCCCTAGTGTGTGTGTGTGTGTGTGTGTGTGTGTGTGTTTGTGTGTGTGTGTGTCATACTTGCCAACCCCCCCGATTTTCGCGGGAGACTCCCGCATTTCTCCCGATTTCCGACAAAATCAGATTTACTCACGACTGTTTCCCCTCTGACTTTAATACAGCTACACCATTGTTTGGTTTCCATGGTAGCGCGTCTCTTTAGCAGCGCGCGCAACTCAAAGTCTGTGAGGGGGTTAGGAAGATGAAAACTGAACAAGAATCAACAACTTGACCCTCTGATCACTCCTTTTCTGTAAAATACAGGTCCAGCCCACACATATGCTCCATGGTGCCACAGGCATTGCCCTTACAACTACAATAAGCATGTACATGTTAATCTGCAGCTCCAGCGATCCACTAGCACCGGAGTCTACACCTGCAGACAACTACTGTAGCTTCACCTTGGATACCAGTCCAAACAACTCACAGACACACAGGCCAGGGTGCTGACAGGACGCGCTTTGAGCCAACGCCGTATAGACTGAGAGTTACGTCATCTCCGTTCACACCAATGGACCACTTTTTTACAGCAATGGCGGATCGTGGAGCCTCTCAATCGTTCCCCGGAAGTTAGTGCCAAGGCTAGCAGAGCTGTAGAGTTGCAGCATAATAGACCGTTCGTGACGGACTTTTAAAGGTAAGAAGAAGTTTAAAGATTTATATTGCGGATATTATCAGTACATCTGATTCAAATTAACATGTGTATTAAAGGATGTCAGTGGATTATCCCTAAATTTGTAGATTTAGGGAACGTTTAGAGATAACAGATAAAGCTAGGATAACGGATCAAGTTAGCAACACACGTTGAACAACCTTTTAATTGTAAATTCCGTTCTCTTAATGTCATTTCGTCCAACGTTGTTGAATTAGAGAAGAGGGGCTTCTAAACGGGATTGTATGCGGGGGTGGAGGGAGTTAAATATTAGATAAATATAACTTTGGTGCGTGTAAGAGTGAGTGTTTTTAGCAGAGCCATATTGTGTCCTTGTGATTATGTTGATTATTACCTGTCTGTATAATGTTGCAGCTCAGCTGATTTTGGATTGATGGCAAAGGGAGAGGGACTTAAGTGAGAGTGAAAACACAAGGTAAGTTTAATACTACTGTTTTATATAAGTAAGCATACTAAACATGTATTCTATCACTGTATTATATAAGTAATCTTGTTAGTAACCTACTGTATGGCAGGTGGAGGGGCAGTGATGTTACAGGTGGAGGAGCAAAACTGCAAGACTGCAAACTCATAAGACAGAGAAATCAAAGTTTGTTCTCCAGAGAAGAGGTTGATTTCACTTCATTTATTTCATATTTTCTAAAGATGTGGAAATGGCAACAAAAAAAAACTTGAGAGCTGTAACCAAGACAACTGTAACAACATGAGTAGAGAGCCACCAAGGTTTTTCAAGTCCCTCTCTTACTCCATTTTGCCAACCCAAACTTCCAGGTACATGATGGGACACCTTGCTTGTTTTTGTTGTTTGCGCTCCTCTGGCTGGGTGCTGGCAGGTGGAGGGCAGTGATGTTGGCAGGTGGAGGGGCAGTGATGTTAGCTGTTACACACCAGGCTCAAACTTAACACATTGCATCCATCTTTGCAGTGTCCTTATTCCTGGAAGGGGAATCTGCAATTCCTGCAGAGTTTTGTAACCCGTTGGTCCGCACGCAAAGCGAATTTTTAAAGCCTTCTTAATTGTCTCATTGCTCCATTTCATCCCCTTTGTGGTGAGTCTGCCTAATGCCTTAAGTTGGTCTTTTGAAAACGTTTTCTTATATTTGTTGTCCCTAATTTTCATTGTTTTCTTGAGAGCTGCATTTTCCTTCCTGATTTTTCTTAGTGCAGACTTTGCTTTTTTGCTGATTCCTTCTTGGCTCTTTAATTTTCTCTTTAATTTTTTTAATAGATCTGTTTGAGTGGCTGCTGGTTCCCTCGTATGCTGACTGGCTGCTGGTTCCCTCGTATGCTGATTGGCTGCTGGTTCCCTCGTATGATGACTGGTTGCTGGTTCCCTCGTATGCTGACTGGCTGCTGGTTCCCTCGTATGCTGACTGGCTGCTGGTTCCCTCGTATGCTGACTGGCTGCTGAGTGGGTGGTGTCCACCCTCCCTGTCTCTCCTCACTAGCCATGTCCTCTCTTTCTTCACCCTCACTTTCCTTTCTCTCAGTCTCCTCATCCCTTCTTCCCTCAATCTTTGAGACTAATGTAAGTAGAAGACATGGCACTGTAGATTTTTGAACATTTAAAATATTATACCACTTAAAAATAAGAAATATGACTTTTGTTACTAAGAGTTCATACTTATTATACCTGTGTCACCTTTCACACTATCGCTGTGATCATGAGCTATGGGCTTTGTAGATACAGGTCCCGGGGTGAATCGTGGTGCAGGGGCCCTTCTCTTTTTGACCACAGGGCGATGCACGAAGATGGTGGGTATAGCCTCTGCTCTCAGCCTAGTTTTGCCCTTTTTTGTCTTGACAAACTGGTCTGCATCAAAATGTGCCTGCGGAGTGACTTGAGGTTACTTCACACACAGAACAACTCAGTTTTGTCTGCCCACTTACATATTCCATAGTGGTTGAATACACGGTATTAGGAAACACTTTATACTTACTGGACATGTTATACTCATTACATACTGTATATAAAATATGACCGAGAATGTGAGACAACTTTATAGAAATTCATATCACATCTGTTACTGATGCCATTTGTCATACTTTGTTAAACTCTCAAATAATAAAGTTCCATAACTTCAGTTGGGAACAAAGACCACACCTTATCTCCCCAAGGCAATTTCCCATCCAATAGGTGTGCTATATAGGTGTGTATAACCCTTTCTCCAGTCTGTTATTCCCTCTTTCAGCACAAGAACCAGAGGGGGATTCAATGGAGCCTGAATACCTGCACTGAGACCCTCACCCTGCACCCTGAGTCTCAACTCTCAGTGTTTTTCAAGCCTTTCCCTGTTTTTTTGTATTAAACAAAACATTAAGCTTTCCCAATGGTGTGGTTTTCGTTTTGTGAAAAAGTGCAAATGCAGTGTTTGTATATAATAACCTCACATATTTTTTTGCTGTTGGTCGTGAAATTGCTCCTGCTGACTTGAGCCAGCCATTTTTTCCTCCGCTCTGTGTCAGTGGGGAAGCCGTACATTCGTACTCCTTTCTCGGAGCGATTTGAGCATCCCCAGGCAGCACAGCAAACCATGGTGGTAACTAGGAGGCAGCACAGCAAACCAGGACAACACGGAGGAAAAGGCACAGACAAACGGCATGATATGCTATTCAATGTGTATTGAATTCCATGTATTTGCAATGGATGTTCCTAAAACAACACATTTATCATCATCATGCTGCTGCTGCTGCTGCTGCTAGTCCTTTGATAGTCACCTGTCGGTCTCCTGTCCTTTCTGAAAGCCATAAAGATGACATTAGTCATTTAGATAACTTGTGTCCTCAATTACCATGGGATTACTGAAACTACCATGAATTTAAGAAAATGGTAGAAATGAATCTAATCTGAATGTTGAAGCATTCCTTTAGATCCCCTCCCTCTAAATATATCAATAAACATTAGAAAGTGATGCTCCTGACTACTATACAAGTTTAAGAAGATAATATTGGTTTTAAAGAATTCAAAGCTATAAATAAACAGCAACAGGCTCTTTAACCAAGGCACTGTTAGCCTAACATGTAAACTAGTTGTTCACACTAATCCTAATATTATCACTTAATATTAGCAAATTCTATTTTATTTTTTAAAACATATTGATGTAAATACATACACATATCGATTTGTTGTATAAATATTGCAAATCAAAACCTTTATTCACTAATAATTACCAAAGATCGTAGTTCTATCTCCTGTTATCAATGCATTCACATTGCCCGCCATGAACTTCCGGGGAACGATCCTCGTCTGCATGAACCACGTGACGATAACCGTTTTTGGACTTCCGCTGTCGTAACTCTTCTATCTATATGGCGCTGCTTTGAGCATCAGATCTGACGACGCTGATTGGCTTAAATTATGTTTCGGCGGCATAGTTTACAGATAGCAACAGTCAGCTTGTTGGCTGCTGCTGCTCTGGCTGAGGGCTCTTTTCTACCGCCTGGACGAGAGAGGGTAATGATACACGCTGCGGCCAGGAAGGAAACATGTGACTTATCAGTAACTTTAGACATCGTAAAACAATTTTAAACAAGATTTTATTGTAGATTATACATTTTACTGATACCAACTATATAATATTTACCTTGTTCTTTAAAAAATAAAATATATATATTTTTGGGAAATATTTATTTGTATTTATTTTTTATTTTTAATGACAATCAAACATGTGGGAAGAGGGGGGGCGGCGCCCCTATGGGCCGGCCGCCACTGTTTGTAATTATCACCCCAAGGACTCAACTAATGCCATGTTGTCCAGAACAAAGCCAATGATTTCCTCTCGCATGAAATCCCAGCTCGAATGAACTCTTGTTTTTATAATTAGCCTTGACATCATAATGTAATCTCATTCAATCTATTATTTCAAACCATCTTTTCACCCTGCTGACACTTTGATTGAGAACAGGGATTCAAGTTAGAAAAGGGGAACGATTTGATAAGTAATAAATAAGGATTCATAATGAAATCAAAAAATAATTTCTAAGCGAGTGAATGTAAATGTCTTTGATGTTTGGTGACTGAACCTTATGTTTGACTATTAAAAATAAGCATCGCTCTCGCCAGTGATAAACATCATTGGACCCTTTTTTTTTATTTATAAAAAACTGAAATGACAACCTTCCTACATGGTTTTAAAACTTCACCAGTCGCCATATGCTACGGCAACACACTCTCACTCCATAATCGTCCAGGAGCGACGCTTGGTCAGGGTCCCGTGGCGTGCAGTTGTGACGCTCCTATAGGCTCCTTCAGCTTCATAAAGGGACGCAAATAGCTTTCAACTGATTGCAATGTATTCCCATCTGCGGCGGGATTTGACGCTCATCGAAGCACGGCATTCGTTTGTGTCGGCTGCCCTTAAAGGCAATGTGAGCGTCCATTCCCATTGGATAACGGAGAATTGTACACCCGGAAGTAAGTATTCCCCTTACTGTCAATTGATTTTACAGTGATATCTGTACTACTCATCGACTAAAAAACACCAGAATATCCTTGTTAATTACACAACATTGATTGGTTTAAATTGTGTGCAATGCTTTTGTATTTTCCCCTTCGATTCGGAGAAACAAATATTTTTTCGGAGTAAAGGATGGCAGAAGACACTACACTACCCAGAATCCCCAGCTATCGTTTAGGACTACACCATGTGCTCTGTTTGACAAGCCCCGTGATTAGTTCTCAAGCTCTGTGATTGATTGACCTCCAACTGCATTCCATTCATTCCAATGGATGGCATCTATGTCACGTGATCTTCAAATTTCTCCCTGCAGAAAAAGAAAACATGGCCAAACTTTTTTTTATTCTCGTTGGAAAAAAATGCCTATTTTAAAGTTAGTTTGGCCATTAAAATGCGTTTTGATGTCATTTGATGCGAGAAATATGAGTTGTTATTTCAGATTATGTGTGCAGTGGATGTACATGATCTTTAGTTTGCTAGATATTACAAAGATTACTCCAAGGGTCGGAGCAGCTCATTTGCTTTAGAGAATATTACACTCGGAAGTAAGTATTCTCTCCGCTTCGCTTGACAAACCCCGTGATAGTCCTCAAGCTCTGTGATTGGAGAGTGTACTCCGAGGGTTACGCCGAGCGTCGAACAGCACTTGAAATGGGATGGAACCACGGCAGACTGTCCAAAACTGGATTCGAACGGGTCCAAAATATTTTGCAAATATGGCAGTAGCCATCGATCATCTTAAGATAACATATACTTTATTGATCCCAAGTTGGAAACATTTGCATTACATCAGCATGTGTAACAGTTGTAAATATGCAGTGGTGTTTATTTGTAAACCATTTAGTATAATCACACAAATTCTGTGTTTTATATTTAATAATTCTGTGTTCTTTATGTATTGATTGTTCAATACCTAACAAGGCCGGAGATGAAATATCTACATACATCTTATAAGAGTATAATATGTATAATATCAGTTAAAATAAGTGCTTCAACATAGTTAACATTGCTGGAGGTATGCACAAATATTGAAGATGTCTTGTAATGCACTGTTGAGGAACCTGCGACCTAAGTTTTTCATTCATTGCATAACTACACCGTTTGTGTATATGATATGTCAATAAACCTTAGAAAATCTTGAAATCTTGAAAGGGATGTGCAAAATAGTCATTATATACAGTCTTTAATTAACTATTAGGAGAGAATAACGAGTAATGAATATACTTTATAGGGATCCTATTAATATATAATAATAAAAATAATGAAATTCAATAACATGCTTTAACCACTAGGTGTCCCTTTATATCAGCTTTATGGTGTAAATACAGCCTATCTACCAATTGGATCAAATATAAAAGTCTGCCAAATTAGTGTTGATACTGCGAAGAGACGTATTGTGTGAAAAGAAATGTAAGATGTTGTTTAATTGCTGATATATTTATGATCAACGTCACGTTTTCAGTGTTGGCGGCAGTTCCTCATGTTTGTATAGAAGTCTTCTCATCAGGGCTCTATAAATAGAGAACTACGGCAGATATGTAATATTTAATGCAGCCGAACCGTGTATTACAATGCCGTTATGTGATGACTTTCAAAGAGAAAAGCAAGCACACTCGGAATAAAGTATTATTTTATTTTTTAAAAATGTTTTCGGTCTGTTTCCGGTATTTGTTAATGACGATGTGATGTGAGATGTGAGACTGGAATTGCAAATGGGAAAATAACAATTTTAGATGCGGATTTTGTTAAACTAATACGTTTGCGCTGTGGACCAACACTATACATTGACAGGGAAGGGGGTAGCAATAAAGATAACACCATTAAACAGTTACACAACATAACAGAAATAATATCGATAGCAGCGTCCCTAGCAACCACCTTGTCACGATTCTCATGTTATGTCACGTTTATAGTTTTGTAGGTTTGGGTGTTTTTGCTGTTTTCCATGTCATTTTTTCCTTTGGGTTATTGTCTGGTCATTTTCCCTGTGTTTTCCTCTTGTCATTAGTTTCCCTGGTGTGTCTAATTGTCTGATTATGTTCACCTGGGCCCCTGTGTTTTCTCCTCCCTCCTCACCTGTGTCTTGTTGTGTGATTGAGTCTTGTGTGTATTTAAGTTCTGGGTTGTCTGTCTGTCTTGGTCGGTTCGTCTTGTTCCCTGACTAGTTCTGCGGTGAGTGTTCTGTTTTGTCATTGTCTATATATATATCATAGCCTTGAAATAAAGGAAGTTTCAGTTTATATCTGCATTTGGGTCCTGCTTGTTTCACAAACCGTGACAGTACGAACCGACCCGAAATATGGGCCCAGCAGATCCTTTCGAGCAAGAGATATTGGAGTTAACCGTTGCTTTGGCTGTCTGCTCTAGTCGATGGTTGGGAGCGTCCAGGGGTCAGCAGCGAGAGGCTGTTCGGGCTGAGGCACACCAGAGGGCAATGGAGAAACCAGGTTTAGTTAAATTCTTACCTGGCTGGATTTTGGACTTCCTCTCAGTGTGTCATTCCCGGCCTGCTAGCCGCAGGCATGCTAGCTCCATGTCTCCCAATTCCCAACCTGGCACCATACGCCTTGGTGGGTTCCGGCTGAAGTCAACCCGTGCTTCTGCCCCAGTTCCTGCTCCTGTCCAGGAGTCATATTCTGGAACTCGTCTGGCTTATGGAGGTCCACGGAGTATTCAGGCGGCTGCTAAGAGGAGGAGTCGCAAGGCCAAGCTAGCAGCTCAAGCCCCAAGAGCCATGGTTCCGGCTCCAGAACCGGACCTTACAGCCATGTTTCCGGCTCCAGAACCGGACCTTACAGCCATGTTCCCGGCTTCAGTGCCGGCTCCAGTAACCATGGTCCCGACTCCGGCTCCTCGTCACCTGCTGACTCATCGGCCGATGCCAGCTCTTCGAGTCCTGTCGGCTGTCCGTCCGACGCCAGCTCCCCATGTCCTGTCAGCCTACCGGCCGACCCCAGCACCTCGTCTCCGGTTGGCTGTCCGTCCGACGCCAGCTCCCAGTGTCCTGATGGCTGTCCGTCCGACGCCAGCTCCCCGTGTCTTGTCGGCATACCGGCCGACTCCAGCACCTCGTCTCCTGTTGGCTGTCCGTCCGACGCCAGCTCCCCAGGTTCTGTTGGCGAACCAACCCACTCAAGTGTCGTTGGAGGTCCCGCAGACTGCTCTTCTGCCGAGGGTCCTGCCAACCCCATGTCCTGAGCCGTTGGAGGTCCCGCAGACTGCTCTTCTGCCGGGGGTCCTGCCAACCCCATGTCCTGTGCCGTTGGAGGTCCCGCAGACTACTCTTCTGCCGGGGGGCCTGCCAATTCCATGTCGTGTCCCGTTGGAGGTCCCGCAGACTGCTTTTCTGCCGGGGGTCCTGCCAACTCCATGTCTGGTCCCGTTGGAGTTCCCACAGACTACTCTTCTGCTGGGGGTCCTGCCAACTCCATGTCCTGTCGCGTTGGGGATTCCGCCGACTGCTCTCCTGCCGGGGGTCTTGCCGGTCCTGTGTCCTCTTCCATGGGGGATCTTGCCGACACCGGCTCCTGACCAGCCTCCGGAGCTGTCTGGTCTTCACCCCTCCTCGGACTCTGCCTTGCCCCCTGGCCGTCCGCCCGAATTCCCCTTTTTGAACTCTGACTTGCCCCCGGGCCGTCCGCCCGAATTCCCCTTTTTTGAACTCTGCCTTGTCCCCGGGCCGTCCGCCAGAGACCCGTCCTCCAGACCCCCTCCACCCACCCTGCTGGATTTTTGTTTTTTTGGGACGTCTGGAATCCGTCCCTTGAGGGGGGGGTTATGTCACGATTCTCATGTTATGTCACGTTTACAGTTTTGTAGGTTTGGGTGTTTTTGCTGTTTTCCATGTCATGTTTTCCTTTGGGTTATTGTCTGGTCCTTTTCCCTGTGTTTTCCTCTTGTCATTAGTTTCCCTGGTGTGTCTAATTGTCTGATTATGTTCACCTGGGCCCCTGTGTTTTCTCCTCCCTCCTCACCTGTGTCTTGTTGTGTGATTGAGTCTTGTGTGTATTTAAGTTCTGGGTTGTCTGTCTGTCTTGGTCGGTTCGTCTTGTTCCCTGACTAGTTCTGCGGTGAGTGTTCTGTTTTGTCATTGTCTATATATATATCATAGCCTTGAAATAAAGGAAGTTTCAGTTTATATCTGCATTTGGGTCCTGCTTGTTTCACAAACCGTGACACACCTTGGTAACAATGAAAACGTTGTATGGACACAAAAGGATAATCTGGTGTTTTTTAGTCGACGAGTAGTGCAGATATCACTGTAAAACAATCGACAGTAAGGGGAATACTTACTTCCGGATGTACAATTCTCCGTTATCCAATGGGAATGGACGCTCACATTGCCTTTAAGGGCAGCCGACACAAACGAATGCCGTGCTTCCATGAGCGTCAAATCCCGCCGCAGATGGGAATACATTGCAATCAGTTGAAAGCTATTTGCGTCCCTTTATGAAGCTGAAGGAGCCTAGGAGCTTCACAACTGCACGCAACAGGACCCTGACCAAGCGTCGCTCCTGGACGATTATGGAGTGAGAGTGTGTTGTCATTTCTTACACTCTGGCATTCAAATGACAACCAACCCCAGCATGGCATGTTGGTGAAACTATGAAGCCAGGCGTCCTTCCACACAGGGCGTGTTGTTGGAACTAAACGTAGGGTGTCACGCCTTATTCCAGACTTACAGGCTCTGTATGCGACAGTGGTAGTGATTACAAAAATATTTATTTATGAGGACTATTGGAGTTGGTTGTTTTCTTTTCCTATGTAAACCCAGCATTAAGTATGATCGTAATTGTAGAAACAATGTGTAGGACTTAAGTCCAACAGATACTCAGAGTTCTGGTGCTGCTGAAAAAAAAAGACTTATCGATTCCTTAAATAGTTTTACATTTCCCTGTATTTGACAGAAGTATTGAGATTGAATGTTTTTGGTAGAAATCTAAAATATCTATGATTGGTTGTTAAGAACTTTAGGAATGATATTTAAGGGTGCTACAAAATGATTTGTTTCTCAATCATTTGTGTTTGAGCTCAGAAATAAACACATTTCCAATTACCTATACATTTGTGTGTCTTATTCTTGTAAACGACAACTGCCCAAATGATATATTCAAAATAGGGCCGGGACTTTAACGCGTTAATTAAGATTAATTAATTACACAAAAATTAACGCATTTTAATCGCACTTATTTTTGCACCGCGGAATGTTTCTCACTGGATGAGTTTCAGGGGTACTGATTATACTGGAGCACCAACTAACGTTAATGACTTCAAACAACAACAAACCACAGTGAACAATAGTCAAACATGAACGAACAAGCTGATGAGACCGCTTTGGTTGGCCCCGTGGTTGGGACATTTTGTTTTAAAAAAACGGACGGATGGAAGCATCGATAAGAGCACGGTTGTTTGCAAATTATGCAAAAAGGAATTTGCATATCACCGCAGCACATCAAGCCTCAAGTATCACCTCAATGCAAAACCTATAGCAGCTAGCGTGGAAGCTAGCGTGGACGTTAGCCCGACTCGGAGTACAAGGACCCACACCCAATTCGCGTTGATCAAACAGTGGCCTATGCAACAGAGAGATTTTATTTTTCATCAGGATATTGGAAGAATAGGAGGGATTGAGGTCAATCACTGGCACTTTTTTATTTTATTTTAAATGGTACAGTACACTTTATGTTGAACTATTTATTATGTTGTTGGTGCAACTTGCACTTTATGTTGAACTGTTTATTGTTTTGGCCAAGGTTATTGAGAGAGTTGGACTGAAATGTATTAGATTTTTTAAATCAACTGTTGGTAAATCAACAAAGTCTGTTATGGCCTCTGAAGCAACAGAGAGCTGTTTTCTAATAGTCAGGGTTTCCAATGTTCTGAATGTACTTGAAAGTATTGTGTTATACTTAAAAAACAAAGTGTTATAGTTTACAGAAGGTCTACCTACCTATAGGCTACCTGAATCTCTGAAATGTACTATATTCCTAAATATGCTATTGCTACACTTTATGGCAAAAATTGCACTTTTCTGTTGGTCTTGGTTAAGGACCACCTTGAAAAAAATTAACAATGTTTTGTTGCTTAAGCTGATGTATTCAGTCATTATTCAATGGTATACTAAAATCCATGTGAAAAAAATTGCTTCTCACTGTTCTCAGGTCAAATATTTATATGTGATTAAAAATGCGATTAATTGCGATTAATTAATTACAAAGCCAGTAATTAATTAGATTAATTTTTTTAATCGAGTCCCAGCCCTAATTCAAAAATAATAAGTGTTTTACTAAGCTTGAAAAGAGAAGACTTCAACCTCTGGCTGGCAACCTATAAGCTATTCTCTCTACTCCCAACACAGGCAAGGACTTTGGAATCTCTGAGGATTGCTCTGAGGACATTTTCATATTCAGAAATGATCAAGATGACAGTCAATACTGTGTGGAGATAACACACACAACATTTATTATTTAGGAGGACTTCCACATTGACAACAATTTGTTTAAGCATATTTGAAAATAAAAGTGTCAAGTAAACCTACCCATTATAAAAAGCAATTTAGTATTTCACTTAAATATATCAGTCAGAAATGGTCTCAGTCCTTGGTATAGGTAGAGGATCATGCTTCAAACACGCTGGGTCGTAGATTTCCCATAACAAAACATTGGAAATAGCCTATTTGGTTAGACCCTTCTTGCAGAATATATGTCTACATCTTAACAACTCCAGAATTACAGTTTGTAACAAGTTCATGTGTATCTTTGAAGTGTTATTTTTACTAAGACTGAAACACCAATCTAACAGGCAACTGCTATTGTCCTCACCCTTTTGCATATCTGTTTTGCTAATATAATAGAAAATGCGAAATTTGCCCCACTAAAACACATTATTAACTAACTATCCTTCTTATTCCCAGATCTTGAGGCTCTCTTTAAAGAGAGTCCCTGGGTAAAATTCCAGATTAAATAACTTTCACTATTTCAGTGTTCTGCTTATATGTAGAATATTAGTTGGTGGTCATTTGCAAACCTGGGGCAAGGTTGCATTTCAGTTCAGAAAAAAAACTGGTGAAATTATAAAAATACTAGGAGAAATGTGTGTTCCAGAACAGTGGTTCTCAAATGGGGGTACGCGGACCCCTAGGGGTACGTTGGAGTACTGCAGGGGGTACGTGAGATTTATTTTATGTTAATGAAAAAAACAACATCATTAATGCATTTAAACAAACTACTAATAGTAGATTAACTACTTTATTCAAAAGTTTACAGTAATTATGGATAATAAAATAAAATAAACGGGGTGCTCTCTTTTCCTCTCCCTCTCCTGACAGCCCGTCATTCTCGTGCAGCTCGCTGAAACTGTCATAAGTGACCCGACAGTAAAGAATACACATATAACTAGTAAAGCTAGTTCCAGAGTAGATAAACTAGCTAAGTGTGTTAGGTCTAACTCTAGTGTATTTAATTGTGCTCCACTCAACGGTCCGCGGCGAGCTGTGATCCGGTAGAGCTGCGTGTTCTCCGTCAGCAGCAGCTGATCTGATCTCTGATCTCTCTCTCTCACGTCCGGTCAGACTTCACTCGCGTTTATACCCAAATCTATCAGATCTAGCTAGTTCTAGCTAATGATATGACTACCTGCTTATCAAAGGAAACCAAAACAATAAGCGTTTCTTGGCAAAGGCTTGTGGCTGTAAAGTATAGCGCAGCATTATGCACAGGCCTATGTTTATATGAGGGGTCAAAATCCCATGCTCATAAAATGCTCATATTTTTTTCCTCTTCATTCCCCACGCCCCAAAATAAATAAATAAATATACAATTTTTTAGGAAAAGTAACGAAGTTTGAGCAGTGTGGGTTTTATATTAACAGAGTTACACATATTTCAAAACGCGAAGTTTAATAACTGCAGTTTGCCTCCCTGTCAGAATGACAAAGGTCCTCAGTGAAGCACAAGTCGATATTTCTCTCCATATTGTAAGTACAACTTATTAAAAAGATCAGTTCAATGCAACTAATTTCGTCTTAGTGTTATTGCATGATGTTAAAATTGGTTTGTCATGAATTTAGTGATGGATAATAAACATTTGAAATGTAGCAGGTTTCTCAGTTACAAGGTTGTTGCTTTACTGATATATATACTTTTCCCGGGTCGCCGAGGATGCTGGCGTTGTTTGTTCGCCGCTCCTCCGCCCCAAATATTGTTCTTTAGTCCAGATCAGAACCTCTCCTGTCTGGCTCTCTACTTTTGAAACGTCAGTCATCAGCAAAAATAGCAGCATCTCTATATCGAATCAACACAGATCTTTGGGTTGTCATCTCCTACCTGCTGACTCTTTCCTGCTCACCGGTCCCTAGCCCGCTAGCTAGCTAATATTATCGGACCTAGCAGGCTGCTACCTAGATGCTCCTCGGCTCCCTGAAGTCTGCTGAGCTAACAATTCTGTCTCCACCCCAACTCCACCCTAACTCCACCCTAACTCCGCGGCTCGTGTGGGTCTTCCCATCCCGCTGCGATCAGCCGGCTTCTCCGCTGACATCGTCTCTCCCTGCGGCCTACAGCCGGTGGCTATCAAGCTAGCTAACAAGCTTGTAAGCTGGTCACCCGGCTCCCACTCTGCACCAAGCTGTCAGCCCCTCCTACGATTCTCCTCCGAAAACCACTGGAATCATTCTCCTGATATGCTGTGGATTATCACTCTCATTTTATCTGGACTCACACCGCTCCTTCTTCCATGGTCATCCGGCTCGTGGTCTCTGCTGCCCGGGTCCCCAGCATTAACTAGCTCCGTGCTAGTGCCACTTCACGGGATCATGCCGCCGCTCTACTCCCTGTCAGATCTCCACTCCTTTAATAACCGCCTGCCTCCGGACTGCATGGACATCCTCGCAGATAATGAAATACTCCGCAAACGCCGTCCTCCACACAGAGGCTCTGGCCGTAAGTTTTTATTTCATTCCACGTCTCCACACTCCATCCCGTCCCTTCGGTCCTGTCACACGCCCACACTACGCCATCACAACAAAAAACACGTGAATCTGACCAATCTCCTTCCACTCCCCCGGTCCACACAACCCCCCCAATGCAGCATCACCTCAGAGCAGCCCTGCTCAACACACGCTCCATCCACAATAAAAGCCACATTCTGAATGAATTCATTAAAGACAATAACCTGGACTTTCTGTATCTGACCGAAACATGGCAAAAACCCCTGGACTATTTTTCTTTAAATCAAATCACCCCAGCAGGATTCACATACATTGACAAACCTCGCCCACAAGGGCGGGGTGGTGGTATAGCTGCTATTATCAGAAAGGAAATAAAAGCTACCATAATACCCATCCCTGATGCTTCTTCATTTGAACACCTGATCTTTAAACTCTCTGGTCCCACTCCCCTGGTCACAGCCATCATCTACCGTCCCCCGAAGCCAAACCCTTCCTTTCTCTCTGACCTCTCTGACATTCTCACTCAGCTTTCTGCCATATCCCCATCTGTTCTCCTCTTAGGTGATTTTAACATTCATGTTGACGACCCGACCTGCAAATATGCCTCTGAATTTAAGGAAACCCTTCACTGCTGCAACTTCTCTCAACACATCAACTTCCCAACACACAGCCGTGGTCACATCCTGGACTTGGTCTGCTCCACTGGTCTCACCATCCATCATCTGTCCAGCCTCAATCTCCACGTCTCTGATCACCTGGCCATCATCAAGGACATCAACATCCCCATCCCCGCCCAAAAGCAAAAACGCACAATAACCTACAGAAACCTCAAATCCATCTCACCTTCAGCAATCACTGCCTCCATTACCTGCAAGATGTCTGTCTCCCCCCCCCCACTTTCTGAAAACCCATCTGAACTTGTGGACTATTATAACAGCACCCTCTCCTCCTGACTCAATGAACTGGCCCCCACAAAAACTAAAAATGTCTGTTTCATACACTCCGCACCCTGGTATACCCCCGAACTCCGCCAAATGAAATCAAGGAAATGTCAACTTGAACGCCAACACAAGAAAACCACACTAACAGTCCATCTTCAAATCTACAAAGACTATCTCCAGCAGTACAGTAATGCACTCAAAGCAGCCCGGTCTAATTACTATTCACAACTCATTCAGTCTGGCTCCAGCAACCCCAAGCGTCTCTTCTCCACCATCAGCAAACTTCTCAAACCCTGTGACAACGCCACCTCGTCCTTCACCACCGAACAGTGCAACTCCTTCCTTTCGTTTTTCCAAACCAAAATCAGCAACATTTACAGCAATCTGACACCCTCATCAGCACCCCCCACCTCCCCTCCTGACTCCCCCCATTCACCTCACAGCCCCTGTCCCACTTCTCCCCTGTGACCCCCATCCAACTGTCCCACTTCATGACTGGAATTAACTCCACCTGCACACTTGACCCAATGCCCTCCAAATTTGTTAAAGAGAGCCTCCCTGCCATCTCCCAGCTCATCGCCACCATCATTAACTCCTCCCTCAGATCTGGATCAGTTCCCCCGTCTCTCAAACTGGCTGCTGTCACACCCATTCTCAAAAGACCTGGACTTACACCTGACATAATGTCCAACTTGCGGCCCATCTCAAATCTCCCCTTTCTGTCAAAAATACTTGAACGTGTCATTGCCTCACAACTTAAATCCCACCTCAGCTCCAATGACCTCTTTGAGCCATTTCAATCCGGTTTCCGATCAAAACACAGCACAGAAACAGCTCTTCTGAAAATCACAAACGACCTCCTCCTCTCCTCTGACTCCGGCAACCTGAACATCCTCATCCTCCTCGACCTCACCGCAGCATTCGACACCATCAACCACACCATCCTGCTGTCCCTCCTCAAATCATCACTCAACATCACTGACACTGCACTCTCCTGGGTGAAATCCTACCTCACCGACAGACATCAGTTTATCAACATAAACAACTGCACCTCCTCCACTGCTCCTCTGTCCCAAGGTGTCCCCCAGGGTTCGGTGCTTGGCCCCCTCCTCTTCATCCTTTACATGCTCCCCCTTGGCAAAATAATTTGTCGCCACAACCTTCAATTTCACTGCTAAGCCGATGACATCCAACTTTATATCTCAACAAAAACCATCACCCCCACAACACACTCCACTCTCACCAACTGTCTCTCATAAATAAAAGCATGGATGCAAACAAACTATCTCCAACTGATCAGTGTTAAATCAGACATCATCATCATCGGCCCCCCATCCCGTATCAAAGACATCCAGAATTTCAACTTCACATTGACAGCCACACTCTATCTCCCCCCCTCACATCTGCAACCTCGGAGTCATTTTCGACAGTCAGCTCAAATTCAACCACCACACCCCTGGCACGCAATCTTGGCGTTATCCTGGACCCCACCCTCTCCTTTGACCCCCATGTCAGCTCCATCATCAAGATCTCCTACTTCCACCTCCGCCGCATTGCCAAAATCAAACACTACCTCCCCCCCCGTGCTGCTGAATCCCTCATCCATGCCTTCATCACCTCCCGCCTCGACTATTGCAACGCCCTCCTCACTGGCATCTCCTCCCATTCCCTCCATAGACTCCAAATGGTACAAAACTCTGCTGCCCGCCTCCTCACCCACACCCGGACCCGTGAACACATCACTCCCGTTCTCCGCTCTCTTCACTGGCTCCCCATCAAACAACGCATCATCTTCAAAACACTCCTCCTCACCTATAAAGCCCTTCACCACCTAGCCCCCCCTACCTCTCTGACCTCCTCATCCCCTACAACCCCCCCCGAGCCCTCCGATCCTCCTCCACTCTCTCCCTCACAGTACCACCATCAAGACTCAAAACATTTGGCAACAGAGCATTCTCCAGATCAGCACCCCGCCTCTGGAACTCCCTCCCCCAATCTGTCCGCCACTCTCCCACACTGTCTACCTTCAAAACCCAGCTGAAAACATACCTCTTCTCCCAAGCCTTCAACTTACCCTACCCCCCAACCCACTGACTTCACTCACACCCCACGCTGTATCTCTTATTCACCCCACGCTGCATCTCTTATTCATACATTCATCAACTTTTTCTTTCCTCTTTTCCATTATGTTGTCTTTTGCTCGTTGTCCTATGCTTGCTCCCCCCCTGTGTTGTCCTTTGCCTGTTCATGTAATGTTCATGTTCAATTTTCTTGTCCAATATGTTGTCTTCTGCCTGTTCACCCCCTTTCTGTACTTTTAATTTTTTTTTGTAAGCGACTTTGGGTTATTGAAAAGCGCTATATAAATAAAAGTTATTATTATTATTATTATTATTATTACATAAATCACATCACCAGGACCGCCTTTTTCCAGATCAAAAATATTGCCCGTCTCCGCCCATCACTCTCCTCCTCTGCTGCTGAAACCCTGATTCATGCATTCATCACTTCACGACTCGACTACTGCAATAGCATCCTCTATCTATGGCATACCATCCAACCTCCTCAATAAACTCCAACATATCCAGAACTCTGCTGCCCGCCTCCTCACCCACACCCGCTCCCGAGACCACATCACTCCCGTCCTCCAGAACCTCCACTGGCTCCCCGTCCGTCAAAGAATCCACTTCAAAGTCCTCCTCATTAATTACAAAGCCCTCAACAACCAGGCCCCCCCCTACCTCACAGACCTGCTGCACCGCCACACCCCATCCCGCTGCCTCCGCTCATCAGAAGCCAACCTCCTATCCATCCCCACCCGCACCAATCACCGGACCTGGGGGGACAGAGCCTTCTCCGTCGCTGCCCCCTCCCTCTGGAACTCACTCCCACAACCCATCAGAGACTGCACCGACCTCACCACCTTGAAAAAACTCACAAAAACTCACCTCTTCAATCTGGCTTTTAATATGTGATTATTTTTGTATTATTTGACTTTAACTATATATTTATTTGTTGTTCCTTTCTTCTCTTTTCTTTTCTCTTCACTATATCTGTAAAGCGTCTTTGAGCACCTGTAAAAGCGCTAACAAATTAAATCTATTATTATTATTATTATTATTATTATTATTACTGTACCTCTTTATATAGGCATTTTTTCCTTATCAATTTTTTTTGCGCTGATCAGGGGGTACTTGGCTGAATTTATTTTTCAATGGGGGTACATTATTGAAAAAAGTTTGAGAACCACTGTTCTAGAACATACTTTTTTTTAACTTTGTACAAAATAATGATTTATTTAACACCCTGGGAGAATGATGTATTTTTTCTAAATATGTGTGTAAATAATGAAACAAGCAAACTTGTTCTAAATATTAGAACTGTCTTAATATCTGAGGTTCAAACATCAAAAGTAACTGAAGGAGTCATTCTGAAAATGTTTTATCAGCTTATATTTTAGCTTTTTGGGGACAGTAAAAATAACAGTAGCATTTCAACAGGTTTTTGATATAATAAAAACTCAAGTTAGATACCGTTATTAATCAGCTGTAAGTTTTAGTTTGAACTTATTCATTGTAATTATTGTACAAAATGGTATAGTGTTAGTTTGTTTGAACTTATTCATTGTAATTATTGTACAATATGGTCATTATTTCAGATTAATTAGTGAGTTTATTTAAGGTAATTATAAAAGCCCTATTTTATCAGTATGTCTGCAATGGTCAAACTACATTGAATTGCCCCATTTTTTCTTTAGCAGTTTCCAAAATTAGATATTTTGATGAGATATGGACCGCAAAACAAAACATGTCCCTGATTTTCATTTTAAAAATGAAGTCACCGAATGCAAGTAGTTGCCTTAGCTTATTTTGTTATGAGATGATGATGTGAATTACTGTTCAAATTAGTTAATGTAATAATCGTTTTGGTCTTATATTTTTTTTCGGGGGGGAGGCCCTTTTTCCAGTTTAAAGCAATAGCCCCTCCAAATGTCTGTGCACGTCCCTGCTTGGGAGCTTAGGCCACCTGCTGGATGCTACTAGCTAATGTGATTTGGCAAACGGAGATTTGTGAGCTGTTACGAAGACATGAATAATGAATGAATAAATAAATGTTTTCTTCCAGCTTGAAATCAATTAGGTTTTATTTTCTTCTGTCATTACATTTTACACCTGAAAAACATCCTGTTTAACTGATGTCGAGCCTTCCAAGTATTGTATGCTGTTTATAGGGGTGAAGGGCAGGACATACATGAAGAACAGGAGCATTCAGGAGCTGTTGTGTTTTATGTATAATAATAAGAATTTGCCTGAGGTTTGCGACAAAATCAGGTATTAATCATATACTTTGTTCCCAAGCTCTATCACTCATAGCTCTATTGTACTTCCTGTAATTCATCTTGGAATCTGCAGCAAACATAATGCAAGTCCAGGTGGTCAGTGAACAAAAGATGCAGTTAAATGTTATGTAGAAATGACACGGATTAAGACAAACATTAGTACCCCATTTTAAGGCTAAAGCTGTCTCTGAATGGCTGATGCAATCCCCAGGATTCACACCTGATGATCAGTAAACCAGAAAGAAGACATATGGGAATTCATGGGAATCGTTTACCTTTCTATTCCCCTGGGCAAACACTTAAGCAGAGTCTCAGGATCTGAAAAACAAAGACTTGGCAATCGGGCAACGCATTTTTGATTAGATTGAAGTGTACAAACATAAACATGACAGTAACAATATAATTGAAGAAACCAGCGCCATTCTCTTATCCACAAAGTTCAATTGTCCTGTGCATTTTTTGTTTAAATGTTTAAAATGGATCAGCATCTCTGTTTAAATCATTAATAAGTGAACCATAGTTTTTTCCCTCTGGCTATAGTTTAATGCTGAACTTCCCCTTAGTTGTTGCTACAGGGCATGATTATAGCACATACAGTATAGTACCTGTATTCAATTCCTAGGTTAAATTATTGAACAAAACTGAGAATTTAGTTAAAGATGAATATTTGCTTTTTTAAATATGTGGATGCCATTTTTTAATATTGTGTGATCACTCTAGTCGGCCTCCAGTATGCAGGGAGTACATTTTTTAGAAAGACTGCGATTAACCCACTGTAAACTGCCTATTAAGCTGCCAAGCACAGACAGACAGTTTGGGTTTAGCTAGTTAGCTAGTGGACAAACTTTTAGCTGCTAAGGATCCAGATTTATTTCTAAAGAGTTGGTGCAGACCTCACCTTTCATGACAGGTACTGTATATCCCAGGAATGTCAATAGATCAGGTGAGAATCGTGGGATCAGAAGCGTCCAGACCTTTCTGCGTCCAGTGAGGACCTTTGGGTATCAACAGCTTGTTTTAGGTATGTGACAGCTCCTAAAGAGGTTAGCATAACTATGATATCGTATAAGATAAGGTATATCAAAACTGGAATCATTACTGAAGGCCTTTTTCCAATAGGAAAATATTTAGTTTTCTCTCTTTTAGGAACTAGATTTGGCAAGAGTTTGATTGACAGATGATGCTTTTAATCACCTTTCAGGTTTTTTTTTAAAGTGCCTGATTTTTGGTAACAGTTTTCAATGATGTTTTTTCATATGTTTCTAGGTAAGGCGATAGATTATAGGAGACCAAAAAAGAGCAAATGATGGACTTGCTTTCTTCAGACACAACTTCAATTTACTTCATAAATAGGCAAAAGGAAACTGTTATCCAACAGCTCTTTATAATGTCAGTATGTATCATAGTTACCAAAGACACAGCCGGGATAGATGATTACTTTCTGACCAAAGACAAACAGTTGGAGACCGAACCATAAAAAATGCCACAAACTAATGTTTTAACTAACAGTTGTGTTATGCTGATTGACGGACAGAACACAAGAAACAGAGTACATGAAAGGAAACTAAGTGGTAGCTTTAAGTGACTCTCAGCTGCCAGTCTCTGAAACACCTGATTGTTTTTACCTTTTGACTCCTTTTCTTGTCTCCCTCTCTTTATTATTCCTCTCTCTCCATCTGTCTCTCTCCAACTAGTCCCTCATGACACTGCAGGGGATCAGTTAGGGCCAGTGTACACACAAACTGTGGGAGTTATCTCTGTTACTCCCTTCAAGACAGATGCAGTATGAAACGTTTGTTAACATTTCTTCTTCAAAGGGTAAGCAAAATCTTTATTTTCTCTAACAAACCTGAGAGAAAGCACACAAGCTGGCATTTGAATGTGGGCTGTTACCAGGCATAAGGACTCTAATGAGTTATAGGAATTTGTCTCAGGGATATTTCTGTTTCTAGAGACTTAGGGTGCATTCACACCTAATAATCCGTTTTCTGGTGCGCACCAGACGACAGTTTGTTACATTGTTTCATTTTTCAGAAGGTTTGGTTTGCGTTCACACAGGCAAAACTCAAACGGACTATAAACTTTAAACACAAGTCATGTGCACGGAAATGCTGTTCAACCATTGGTCAGACATTAAGGGGGTAAAAAATCTCGGCAATTTCGACCGGAGCCTCAGTCATGGAGCATCGGCACTTTCGGCAGGTTATTCTCATGCTGCTGTTAATCTGGAGATCAACAGACACTAGCAGCCCACGCATATGATTATATAATCAGACAACGTCCGTTAAAAAACAGTATAACACATATAATGAGAGACGTTCTGCAGTAAGGAGGGGCGTTTCACCGACGACAGGTGTTCTTACTTTAATGTAGCTGACGGAGAATTTTGACATTAAACGACGCTGTTCAACACTTCATTCTGCTTCACTCTTTAACTAAACAACCGCGGATGTCTTGAAAGACTCTTTCGCTAAAGATTTTGAAGATTTCCGCATTCTTGTGACACGTAAATACTACGCTTCCTATGTTTTGGTGCGGACTGCGTTCACACCAGCGATGAACCGCTCCAGGGTTCACTAGCAAGTGGTCCGAGACCACCTCTTTTAATCGGACCAGCGTCCAGTTGTTTAGTTCACTTCAGAGGTCTCGGACGCACCAGGGTTTGATTCAACCGGACTATAAAAGGCAGGTGTGAACGTACCCTCAAAGGACTTTTAATACTTTTTAAATCTGTCTCTTTAAAGTTCACTTATTGGAAATGCACCATAAGCTTGATCTTTTTTGATAAATACACAAGTATACTTCCTTATCGATCTCATACAGCATCTGGGTGATATTTACTTAGAATATTGCATCAGTGCAGTTTTTTATGACCCTAAAAAATAAATCTTTGTCACTACTGTCTTGCACAGATTTCCATGACGTTCTCCCATATTTTTGTCTCTAAATATAAATGTTTATACATGCATATTGCATGAGGCTCAACACCCAGTTTTCAGCTGTGCCACTTATTTTGATGCAAAACCGACTTCCTTTAATAACTAAGCAAAAAAACAATCTGACTGTTTAGAAACAGAAACGTTGCATATCTCACATTCCCCTTTGTCTGCAGTGCTCCCCCTACCCCAGTCAACCCTTCCCTAGAAAAAAACACAACCAGCCTCCGTCGTTACCTCGAAACAAGTGGTAGTATGAATGAGCTACTAGCAGTTTCACTTTGCATTGGACCCATGATGTACTATCATAGGATTACTTTAGTGCTTCAACCATGGCAGCCACTGCTCCCTTTACAAACCCCACTGGAGTTATATAAGAGTAATTCAGATACATTGGATAACTTTTAAATAATCATCTTGGCCTGTGTATTTTAGTCTGGAATAAGTCATTACTTTAATTATAGGTAAACTTCTTGTTGCTAGGGATACATGTCACGTTCAGACAGCTTTGCATGACAGATTGACGATTTCTAGGTTCGTTTTTAGTCATCGTACAACACAGTGTAGTGGTAGTTTATGCTACACTTGTGTGTATGACAGTGTTTTTCCAAGCAAGCTATATCAAACTTGCTACACAGAAAACCCTTCTTGTGTTGTTCAATTTGTTGACATTCATTAAAAGGATTACAATTTTGAATTATTCAGTATATTGTTCAGAGCTACAGCTAGTGATCAAATGTTGCCTCCATTTTCCCTTCCTTCATTTCAGTCTGTGATTTAGAGGAATGTCGATGGAGGACGAGGATCCAGCTCAACTACTGTAGTGGATCAAAAAGGCCAGATGGGAAGGAGAGTACACAGAGAGCACTTGGGGAATTTAAATGAGCATTTGGGATTTGCTCCTTTGTAAAAATGTAAATGTCTCTCCCCTAGCTAAACATTGATGCAGACTCTCACACAGATGGACAAGGCTTTGTAAACACACACTTAATCAGGGAAACATACACACATACATAGAGCCCTTTGTATTGTTGTTTTTGCTCCAACATGTGAGATAGCTATACGTCAAAGCTCACTGCTTGCCCCGCAGCCCTTCAGAGGATGTTTGTTGGTGTGAAAGAGTACTGAAATATAAAAATGGTAGAGACAGATTGAGAATAGGAACTTGTTTGTGCATATTAGTCGTGAGGACTTTGTAGAAGATACAACTGAACAAAGTAGCCCAAACCTCAAACAGCAATTGAACAAATAAGGACAAGCCAAAATGTCTAAACTGTCCGAATATGGCCTCACTGGTGGTCAAAAACATGTTTGTTCCTCACCTTCTAGCAACTACACACACACACACACACACACACACACACACACACACACACACACACACACACACACACACACACACACACACACACACACACACACACACACACACACACACACACACACACACACACACACACACACACACACACACACACACACACACACACACACACACACACACACACACACACACACACACACACACACACACACACACACACACACACACACACACACACACACACACACACACACTCTCACTCCATAATAGTCCAGGAGCGACGTTTGGTCAGGGTCCCGTGGCGTGCAGTTGTGATGCTCCTAGGCTCCTTCAGCTTCCTAAATTCCAAAGACATTTCATCCTATCCTCTCTGTTGGGTCAACATGCTGAAAGTAGGCCTTCAGTGTGGTGGCCAGCCACAAGAACAAGGCCTTGTCTCCAGTGTCTGGGAGTTCAAACAGTTGCTAAAGGCAATTGCCCCTCCTGATTTCCGTAGAAGTCAGTGTTTCAGACTCACACTCTCCCTGAAGGTTTTAACCGATTGAATTATACAGGCCTCTAAGGGAGAGCCACTATGCCACTGTTTATCTTGTAGACACAGTGAGGACCCCTTAAATACTTAACAGGGGCCGTACAGGCCGTAATTCATACTGGTCCTCTCACACACATATACATTCTCCTTGGACATACATATATTTTCACTCTTACACACATACATTCTCCTTTTACATACATACATTTTCACTCTCACATATATATTTACACTCAAACATTCATACATTTTGCTCTCATATTATCATATTTCAATGCACACATTCATACATCGTCACTCACATATTTATACATTTTACACTCACATACTGTATATACATACATGCCAACCTTTCCAAATCCAAAAGAGGTAGGTTTGCGCGCGGCAAATGTGCACGACCAAAGGTAATCAGAAGAAATGGAACCCCAGTAATTACATGTATAAACCATGTATTTAACATGTATTGCATCATTTTATGCATTTTTCAGAAAAAGTGGTAGTTTGGTAAACGACATGTTGGGTCTGTAAAATGCCCGAAAAGTAAAAGAATGGGAGATAAATGTCCCAAAGTCTCCACATTTTATTATATTTTTAATGTGTTTCTGGTCCTCTTTCAGTTGAGACAGTGTAGATGAAGGATGTGTCAGGATGTAGAACTCTTGTGTGAACATTGGATAAAGCCAGGTTCATATTCTTGTTTCATGTTGTTGACATATTAGAGTCAAAGGTTTGTACAGAGCGAAATATCTTTGAGTTGCGCCATAAATCAGAAAATACTGCATTAAAAAAGTAATTTCCTGCATTTTTCTATTGATAAAGTGTGATATAAATAATGTACAGGCTTTCACGACATGTTTGGTGTTGAAAATGTCAGAAAAAGTATCCCCAAATCTCGAAATGGTATTATATTTTGTGTGTGTTTGTGGTCCTCTTTGAGTTGAGACACTG
Source organism: Notothenia rossii (assembly GCF_949606895.1). Taxonomy (NCBI): domain Eukaryota; kingdom Metazoa; phylum Chordata; class Actinopteri; order Perciformes; family Nototheniidae; genus Notothenia; species Notothenia rossii. The sequence continues at coordinate 58,901,694 of NC_136907.1, read as the reverse complement.
TAGGTTAAGGATGCTTCAGGAAAAGACCAAACACTGGATGTCTTTCAGTCGCCAACATGTGTTTTCGAGACACTGATACTAACAGGGAAATCCTGTAGTACTCAATTGCCTCGTCTCTGTTCCCTTAAACTCATTTGGGAGTGATTACCCATCAGCCCCGGGGGTGCAGAGGAAAGACAGCGTTACCCCCGGTCTGCACGTTGTTTCTCTTTCAGAATCACAGAGGACTGTTTGTATGATGCGATCACAGACACGCTGCAAACGGTGTCCGCCAAAAGTCGAGTCATTTTTATTTGTTATAGTTTGGGAAGATTGAAAATCGGAAGACCTCTCTGAAGAACCAGCACCTTACCGTGGTAGAGAGGTTTGTGTGCCCTGATGAACCTGGGGGCTGTGTTGTCTGGAACCTTGTGTTCCTGGTCAGTGGCGTTTTCTCCTGGATGCCAAGGGAAGCCAGGCTTCCCCTGTTTTTTCGGATTGTAGTTATAATTTTAATAAATAAATAAAAACACTTCGTTTAGTTTCGGAAATTCTTTGTTGTGTGTTGCTGCCAGCCCGTCTCTCCCCCATTCTCATTGAGTATTTTACAAAGAGCGAAACAGCGCCCCTCTAGATGTTATGGTGAAACAGTAGATTGCACTCTCTGTTGCGAGAGGAGGCCAGCCGAAATTTGCTTCCCTTGGTGAAAAAAAATTGAGGGATTGACCAATCAGATGAGGCTCACGTCATGCCCCTGCCAACCTGTGATTGGTCAGGGCCATGCCAAGGGAAGCCAGAGGCGGCTGGCTTCCCTTGCCTCACAATCCAATCAAATCGCATCAACTGAGTGGTGCAGTGACGCGTCCCAAAAAGCGGAAGTAAGCTGCGCTCGGTTTCCCTCAACAAAATAGCAATGGGATTTCTCCATAGGATTTTGGAAAATAGCTCGAAAAAAGGTCAGTGGAAAACGAACCTGTTAGGTAAATGCACGTTTTGTTCAGTCGGATAATATCCACATGTCTACCCTACTTTTATAATTTTCGAATCATAAATCTAATCGATACAAGATAGATAGCGTCACTGCACCACTCTCACCGCCGTTAGAAAGTAGCAAGCAACGAAGCAAGTGCAATTATGGAGGGTGGAGATTTGGAGTATTTAATCAAAAATAATTGTACTAAACTTCCGCTGCAGCAGCAACAACAAATACAATCTGATGACGGGCCAATGCCCAAACTGGAGCTGTGTACAGCGAGGAACAAAGGAGTGAACCGGACGTAAAACGTTAAAGGTCTCCTGATTTAGTTTGTGAATGAATGCTTATTAGAGTTTCGGCTGGAGAGTGCGTGCGGACCTGTCGGTCAGATAACAGGCGTGTGTAAGTCTTGCATCTGTATGATACAAATGTGTGTAAAATGATACCGGGCGCTGTAATCACTCATCTGGTTACGTTATTACATTGACAACCAACCCCCCCCCCCCCCATCCCAAAAGAAAGGACATACTATTGGCTTCCCAGTTTCTACACGGACCACTATTGCGGTAAGCATGTTGTAACTTCCGGTTGTTGTTGTCATCTCCGGGTATCCCGTGTGCCTGTTCTGTTGCTGATAGCTTGTTATCTTAACTTAATCGATCGTTTTAAAACTCTTGATCACGGCAACTGCCTGACGTTGTAATCACACGTTACTACAGCTTAAGCACTCACAAACTCTCCTTCTCTTAGCGACTGTAACTCCACAGTTGCCTACACTCTTTTCGGGTTTGCTAACGGTAGCTACTTTAGCTTGATAGCTAGCCATGGCTCTTTCCCCACCCTCGGGTGCTATTTCCTGCTCTAACTGTCTCATGTTTGGTTACTCCCCTACCTCCTTTACTGGTACCGATACATGTGTTAAATGTAGTATAGTTGTTAGGTTGGAGGCGGGAATCATAGCCATAGAAGCCCGGCTCCGCATCTTAGAAAATAACTCAGCTACAGTAAAGCCCATGTTAGCCGGTGCGGACCGGCAAAAGGTAGCTCCTCTTAGCCGTCCCCCGGCAACTCCCGAGCAGCAGGGAGAATGGGTGACTGTTCAGAAGGGGCATAACGCGAAACCCGCAGGTCCCCACCAACCCGTTCACGTATCTAACAGATATTCCCCACTCAGCGAGACACCCGCTGAGAAGCCAACTCTGGTTATTGGTAGCTCTATTATGAGACACGTGAATTTAGAGACCGAAGCGTCCACAGTCACATGCATTCCGGGGGCCAGAGCGGGCGACGTTGAGGCGCATCTTAGACTGCTGGCTAAAAATAAACGTAAATACAGTAGGATTGTTATTCACGTCGGTGGTAATGATGTTCGTTTACGCCAATCAGAATGCACCAAACTTAATGTGGCGTCGGTGTGTAGTTATGCTAAAACAATGTCGGACACCGTAATCTTCTCTGGTCCCCTCCCCAATCTGATCAATGATGACATGTATAGCCGCATGTCATCATTTCAGCGCTGGTTGTCTTGGTGGTGCCCAGCAAACAATGTGGGCTTCGTGAATAATTGGACAGCCTTCTGGGGAAAACCTGGTCTGATTAAGAGAGACGGCATTCATCCTACTTTGGAAGGTGCAAATCTCATTTCGGCAAACATTTCAGGGCTCTGTGGACTTAATCCATGACAAACTGGAGTTGAGACCAGGAGGCAGAGTCGCAGTCTTACACGCTTCTCTGCGCTCTCTCCTAGGCAGTCATCCATAGGAATCCCGACCCCAATAAAATACCCAATATTAACGGTGTGTGTGTCTGCCCAAGGACAATTTAAGGTAAAACCTAATAGAGGTGTCATACATAATAACCTAATAAAAGTAAATGTAACAACTACTACAGTGCAACAAAACAGGAAGATTAAATGTGGTCTCTTAAACATAAGATCTCTAGCATCTAAAGCAATACTGGTAAATGATTTAATATCAGATTATAATATTGATATATGCTGTCTCACTGAAACTTGGTTGAGACATGAAGAATATGTCAGCATAAATGAGGCCACTCCACCCAGCCATATCAATACTCATATTGCCCGAGGCACGGGCCGAGGAGGTGGAGTTGCAGCAATCTTTGACTCAAGTTTACTTATCAATACTAAACAAAAATTAAATTATACCTCCTTTGAAAGCCTCATTTTCAGTCTTACGCATCCGACCTGGAAAACTTTGCAGCCAATCTTATTTGTTACAGTGTACCGTGCACCAGGTCCTTATTCAGAATTCTTATCAGAATTCTCTGAGTTTTTATCAGCTTTGGTACTTAAAACAGATAAAGTAATTATCGTAGGTGACTTTAATATTCATGTTGACGATGATAAAAATAGCCTTACTGTTGCATTTAACTCTATATTAGATTCTGTTGGTTTCTGTCAGAGTGTAAATAAACCAACCCACTGCTATAATCACACTCTTGACCTTGTTCTGACTTATGGTATTGAAATTGAGCAACTATTAGTCGAACCGCATAATCCTGCTTTATCCGACCATTTCTTAGTAACTTTTGAAGTACTGTTACTAGACTACAAAGCATTAGCCAAAAGCTCCTGCAGCAGAAACCTATCTGTTAGTGCTATAGCCAAATTTAAGGAAGAGATTCCACCAATACTTAACTCGATAGCATGTCTGCATGTAGGGGAGGAAACTTATACAAAATGTACACCACCCCAAATTGATCATGTTGTTGATAGTGCTACAGATGCGCTGCGAATAAAATTAGACTCTGTTGCTCCTTTGAAAAAGAAGAAAATAAAACAACATAGATTAGCTCCATGGCATAATGCCGAAACCCGCAAAATAAAGCAAAAGTCGAGACAACTTGAAAGGATATGGCGTTCCACTAAACTTGAAGAATCTCGTTTAATTTGGCATATTACTCTCAATGAATATAAGAAAGCACTGCGTAAAGCGAGAGCAGCATACTACTCTTCATTAATAGATGAGAATAAGAATAATGCAAGATTTCTTTTCAGCACTGTAGCCAGGCTGACAGAGAGCCACAGCTCGACTGAGCCTTCTATTCCCATAGCACTCAGTAGTAATGATTTTATGTGCTTTTTTAACGATAAAATTGTTACTCTTAGAAACAAAATCAATGACCTCTTGCCTTTGACCAGTATAGTGTTATCAACAGCTCCCGGAAACGTAAGTTCTAATAATATTACACTAGATAGTAAACTAGAATGCTTTTCAGCCATAAACCTTGAACAATTAAATTCAATGATTCTCTCTTCTAAACCATCAACGTGTATCTTAGACCCGATTCCAACTAAGCTGTTAAAAGAAGTTTTTCCATTAATTAGCACTTCTTTATTAAATATTATGAATATGTCTTTATTATCAGGCTATGTTCCAAAATCATTCAAAGTAGCAGTGATAAAACCGCTTCTTAAAAAGCACAACCTCGATCCAGAGGTTTTAGCCAACTATAGACCTATTTCTAATCTTCCGTTCCTCTCAAAAATTCTTGAGAAAGCAGTCGCAAAACAGCTGTGTGATTACTTAAGAAACTATGATTTATTTGAAGATTTTCAGTCTGGCTTTAGAACACAACATAGCACAGAGACAGCTCTGGTTAAAGTCACAAATGACATTCTAATAGCCTCTGACAAGGGACTTGTCTCTATTCTTGTCTTACTCGATCTTAGTGCTGCATTTGATACTATCGACCATGATATCCTATTGCAAAGACTAGAGCACTTAGTTGGCATACAGGGAACTGCTTTAGGCTGGTTTAGGTCTTATCTATCTGAACGCTCTCAGTTTGTACGTGTCAACGATGAATCTTCCATGCAAACCAAAGTTAGCCATGGAGTGCCACAGGGCTCAGTGCTTGGACCTATTTTGTTCACCCTATATATGCTTCCGTTAGGCAATATTATAAGGAATCATTCTGTAAACTTTCATTGTTATGCGGATGATACTCAACTATATTTATCAATCAAGCCTGATGAAATTAATCATCTAAATAAAATTCAAGACTGCCTCAAGGACTTAAAAACGTGGATGACCTTAAATTTTTTGATGTTAAACACGACCAAAACTGAAGTTATTGTACTTGGCCCGAAGAATCTACGAAACAAATTATCTAAAGATATATTAACTATGGATGGCATTAATTTGGCCTCCAGTGAGACTGTAAGGAATCTTGGTGTTATATTTGATCAGGATTTATCCTTTAACGCCCACATAAAATCAATTTCAAGGACCGCCTACTTCCATCTACGTAACATTGCAAAAATCAGGCATATCTTGCCTCAAAACGATGCAGAGAAACTAGTCCATGCATTTGTTACTTCAAGGCTGGATTATTGTAACTCCTTATTATCAGGGTGTACCAAGAAGTCAGTCAAGTCGCTTCAGCTGATTCAAAATGCTGCAGCTCGTGTACTAACCAGAGTTAGGAAAAGGGACCACATTACTCCTGTTCTGGCTGCCTTACACTGGCTCCCTATAGAACACAGGATAGAATTTAAAATTCTTCTTCTCGCCTACAAAGCCCTTAATGGGCAGGCGCCATCTTACCTTAAAGAACTCATTATACCCTATTGTCCTACTAGGGCATTGCGTTCCAAGAATGCACGGTTGTTGGTTGTTCCTAGAGTCTCTAAAAGTACAATGGGAGCCAGAGCCTTTTCTTATCAAGCTCCACTTTTGTGGAATCAGCTTCCAGTTTGTGTTCGGACGGCAGACACCCTATCCGTTTTTAAGAGTGCGCTTAAGACCTTCCTTTTTGATAAAGCTTATAGTTAGGGCTGATTAGATTCAGCCCCTAGTTTTGCTGATATAGGCTTAGTTTGTCGGGGGACATCTTACTTCTTCCTTCTCTCTGTCTATACCTGTGTACTCTCATGTTCCGATTAACCCAGCTTCCCCAAATTTCTTTCTTTTTGGTGTCTATATACGCCGGGATCCGGAGTCATGGATGATCCTGCGGTCCTGTGTCATGGATTGCGAGTCCTGGATCTTGAGTCGTGGCTGCGGTCCTGGATCATAAGTCCTGGATGGATATCCTCGTGGATTCATCTTCTTATTATACACACATGCATTTCAAAACATTTGGACTACCTATGTTGCAAATGTATTATCTTTTCAATTTACACACGGCATCTATTGCACGTCTGTCCGTCCTGGGAGAGGGATCCCTCCTCTGTTGCTCTCCCTGAGGTTTCTCCCATTTTTCCCTTTAAACTGTGGGGTTTTCTCTGGAAGTTTTTCCTTGTACGATGTGAGGGTCTAAGGACAGAGGGTGTCGTATTGTCATACTGATATTCTGTACAAACTGTGAAGTCCACTGAGACAAATGTAACATTTGTGATATTGGGCTATATAAATAAACATTGATTGATTGATTGATTGATTCCCCTAATTTTTTCCCCACGCCACGCTACTGTTCCTGGTAGGGTCTCCCATGTCAAATTGGTCTCAGGCAAGGGGCCAGACTAAGATTGGCTCAAAAGACCTCATGAAAGACGACACACGAAGTGAGGATACCCGGCCCGGAGGAAGCCCGGGGTCCCCTTCTGGAGCCAGGCCCAGAAGGAGGACTCGTCGGCGAGCGTCTGGTGGCCGGGCTTGCCACGGAGCCCGGCCGGGCACAGCCCGAAAAGGCGACGTGGGCAACACCTCCGCTTCTCCGTCCCGCGGGCCCACCACCTACGGGAAACAGCGATGGGGTCGGGTGTGCTGCCAGAAGGGTGGCAGTGAAAGCAGAGGGTCTCGACGGACCAGACCCGGGCGACAGAAGCTGGTTTTGGGGACGTGGAACGTCACCTCTCTGGGGGGGAAGGAGTCGGAGCTTGTGCGGGAGGTGGAGCGTTACCAGTTGGATCTGGTTGGGCTCACCTCTACGCAAAGCGTCGGCTCTGGAACCTTACTTCTGGATAGGGGTTGGACTCTATTCTTCTCCGGAGTTGCTCAAGGTGTGAGGCGCCGGGCGGGTGTGGGGATACTCAGAAGTCCCCGGTTGGGTGCTTCGTTGTTGGAGTCTACCCCAGTGGACGAGAGGGTTGCCTCCCTACGCCTGCGGGTTATGGGGGGGAAAACTCTGACTGTTGTGTGTGCTTATGCACCCAACAGCAGTTCAGAGTATACGGCCTTCTTGGAGACCCTGGAAAGAGTCCTGTATGGGGCTCCTGAAGGGGACTCTTTAATCTGGCTGGGAGACTTCAACGCACATGTGGGTAATGATGGAGACACTTGGAGGGGAGGGATTGGGAGGAACGGCCCCCCTGATCTGAACCGGAGTGGTGGTTTGTTACTGGACTTCTGTGCTAGTCATGGATTGGCCATAACAAACACCATGTTAGAACATAAGGATGCTCATAAGTGTACGTGGTACCAGAGCACCCTAGGCAGAAGGTCCATGATCGATTTCGTTATCGTATCATCGGATCTGAGGCCGTATGTTTTGGACACTCGGGTAAAGAGAGGGGCGGAGTTGTCAACTGATCACCATCTGGTGGTGAGTTGGGTCGAGTGGCGGGGGAAGCCTCTGGATAGACCTGGTAAGCCCAAACGTGTAGTTCGGGTGAACTGGGAACGTCTGGAGGAGGCCCAAGTTCAGGAGGCCTTCAACTCACACCTCCGGCGGAGCTTTTCGGGCATTCCTGTGGAGGTTGGGGACATTGAACCAGAGTGGTCGGTGTTCAAAGCCTCTATTGCCGAAGCCGCGGTGGGGAGCTGTGGTCTCAAGGTCCTAGGTGCCTCAAGGGGCGGTAACCCTCGAACCTCCTGGTGGACACCGGTGGTCAGGGAAGCCGTCCGACTGAAGAAGGAGGCCTTCAGGGATTTGTTATCCCGGGGGACTCCCGAGGAAGTTGCAAGGTACCGACAGGCCCGAAGGGCAGCAACCTCAGCCGTGGCCGAGGCAAAGCAGCGGGTGTGGGAGAAGTTCGGAGAAGACATGGAAAAGGACTTTTGGGCGGCACCAAAGTTGTTCTGGAAAACTGTCCGACACCTCAGGAGGGGGAAGCAGGGAACCATCCAAGCTGTGTACAGTAAGGATGGGACGTTGTTGACCTCAACTGATGGAGTGTTAGGGCGTTGGAAGGAGCACTTTGAGGAACTCCTGAACCCGACAACTCCGCCCTTTATGTTAGAGGCAGAGCTGGAGTATGACGGGGGATCGACACCAATCTCCCGGGGGGAGGTCACTGAGGTCGTCAAACAACTTCACAGTGGCAAAGCCCCGGGGGTGGATGAGATCCGCCCAGAAATGCTGAAGGCTCTGGGTGTTGAGGGACTGTCATGGTTGACACGTCTCATCAACGTTGCGTGGAAGTCGGAAACAGTACCGAAGGAGTGGCAGACCGGGGTGGTGGTTCCCCTTTTTAAAAAGGGGGATCAGAGGGTGTGTGCCAATTACAGAGGCATCAAACTACTCAGCCTCCCCGGGAAAGTTTATTCTAAGGTACTCGAAAGGAGGGTCAGGCCGATTGTCGAACCTCAGATTGAGGAGGATTCCTTCCTGGTCGTGGAACGACGGATCAGCTTTTTACTCTCGCAAGGATCCTGGAGGGGGCCTGGGAGTACACTTATCCAGTCTACATGTGTTTTGTAGACTTGGAGAAGGCGTATGACCGGGTTCCCAGGGAGTCACTGTGGGAGGTGCTGCGGGAGTATGGGGTGAGGGGGTCTCTACTCAGGGCCATCCAATCTCTGTACTCCCAAAGCGAGAGCTGTGTCCGGGTCCTCTGCAGTAAGTCGGACCCATTTCAGGTGAGGGTTGGCCTCCGCCAGGGCTGCGCTTTGTCACCAATCCTGTTTGTAATATACATGGATCGGATTTTGAGGCGTAGTCGTGGGGGAGGGGGTCTGCAGTTCGGTGGACTAAGGATTGCACCACTGCTTTTTGCAGATGATGTGGTTCTGATGGCTTCATCGGTCTGCGACCTTCAGCCCTCACTGGATCGGTTCGCAACCGAGTGTGAAGCGGCTGGGATGAGGATCAGCACCTCCAAATCTGAGGCCATGGTTCTCAGCAGGAAACCGATGGACTGTCCACTCCAAGTAGGGAATGAGTCCTTACCCCAAGTGAAGGAGTTCAAGTATCTCGGGGTCTTGTTCTCGAGTGAGGGAACAATGGAGCGTGAGATGGGTCGGAGAATCGGAGCAGCGGGAGCGGTACTGCAGTCGCTTTACCGCACCGTTGTGACGAAAAGGGAGCTGAGCCAGAAGGCAAAGCTCTCTGTCTACCGCGCCATTTTCGTTCCTACCCTCACCTATGGTCATGAAGGATGGGTCATGACCGAAAGAACGAGATCGCGGGTACAAGCGGCCGAGATGGATTTTCTCCGCAGGGTGGCTGGTGTCTCCCTTAGGGATAAACTGAGAAGTTCGGTCATCCGGGAGGGACTCGGAGTTGAACCGCTCCTCCTTCGCGTCAAAAGGAGCCAGTTGAGGTGGTTCGGGCACCTAGTTAGGATGCCACCTGGGCGCCTCCCTAGGGAGGTGTTCCAGGCACGTCCAGCTGGGAAGAGACCAAGGGGTAGACCTAGAACCAGATGGAGGGATTATATCTCTTCGCTGGCCTGGGAGCGCCTTGGGATCCCCCAGTCAGAGCTGGTTGATGTGGCCAGGGAAAAGAAAGTTTGGGGCTCTCTGCTGGAACTGCTACCTCCGCGACTCGACCACGGATAAGCGGGAGAAGATGGATGGATGGATGGATATGTTTCATAGGAGGATGTGGAATTGTTTTCTCTCACCTTGTAATTACACAATCAAACACTCTATAATTTAGCTCTGGCCTTCACTCACAAAAAAACATTTTGTTGAATTGGACACATTTTTTTAATCTCTATTGACTGGCATGCAATGACTGGGACTGATGGAAGAATCCGCGAGGAATGAACTGGAGTAGAGATATAGTCCTATTTAAAAGACAGCATTGTCATAAGAGGCCAACAAGAGTCACAAGGATTTGTCACTTTGCTGAAGGCCAGTCTCTAAAGACTTTCCAAGGTGTAAAAATGCTGCTGCCCAGAAGTATTACTGATATCATGTCATATCCTTTTAAAATAAAAAAAAATGTCCAACAATATAAGTCTCATGAAGAAAGGTGTTTTAACGCTGATTCAAAATAGCAGAGAAACAGGCATTCTTGTACTCAGGAAGGGACATTGACAGAGGATTACTCAAAAAGTACACAGTAAAAGTACTTAATAGTACTTGTGGGAGTAGTTTCACTAGTACTGAGTCCAACAGTGTCAATCTCACGAAGAACTAATGGCAAGCATCTTTTTTTCCCTTATCAAACTGAGCAGAAGTGGCTTGATTTTGTTCTCAGGAGGGGACATTGACAGAGGATTTTTTAAACAACACACTAGAAGTACTTCATTGTATTGTGGTAGTAGGTGTAAGACTACTGAGTCCAGCAGTATCAATATCATTAAGAACTAATGGTAACATTTTCTTTTTATCACTCATCAAAGATAGCAGAAAACATGCATTATGTACTATTGAGGGGACTCTGACAGAGGATTACTAAAAATATACACAGTAAACGTACTTCAATGTATTGTTAGTAGCAGGCTAACTAATACACAGTCAAACAGTATGAATATAATTAAGAACTAATGGTAACATTTTATTTGTATCATTCATCAAAGATAGCAGAAAACATGCATTATGTACTATGGAGGGGACTCTGACAGAGGATTATTCACACCGTAAAAGTTGTCAATTTTAGACACAGGCTTATTATATCTATAGCCCGTAATAACATTCATTTTCTGGGCTCAATAACGTCTTGTCCGTTTTCGTTGTGATCGCTAAATTCACCTAGTTTCCCCTTGTTTATAATGTTATCACCGTTCCAAACACACGAGTGCTTTTGTTTTGAAATCACTTCCGTGAGTTTCGCCCCGCCCCTCGCTCCAATGACCATTAGACCATTTAGTAAGGTAAAAAGCAAAAACGTCTGTCAGACGCTCTTCCGTTTAGGTGTTTAATAAAGAAAAACAATTGGACAGTAGATACACGGATTCATCTCCCTCCATGATGTTGATTTGAATCCGAAGTTCTGAACATGAGCCCGCCCCGCTCGACCTTCTGAGCCAATCACAGCGTGATAATGACCTGCCTTCCGTTTCAACTATACTCCTTCCGTTTCCACTATACTTTCTCTCACACATACATGCATTCTTCTCTTGCATACATATATTGTCTTCAGACATGCATATTATATATTATTTATAATATTAAATACAAACATTGATTGAATGTGCATGAAAGCAACATGTATAAATATGAGCGTTAAAATATATGAATATGAGAGCAAAATGTATGTGGAAGTGAACAATGCATAAATATGTGAGTGACAATGTCTGAATGTGTGCATTGAAATATGATAATATGAGAGCAAAATGTATGAATGTGTGAGTGTAAATATATATGTGTGTCAGAGTGAAAATGTATGTATGTAAAAGGAGAATGTATGTGTGTGAGAGGACCAGTATGAATTATGGCCTGTACGGCCCCTCTTAAATACTCCAATATGTTGGAGCCTTAAAATGGTTTCTGTCTTGTGAGAGCCCATTGCAGAACATTGTTGATGTATGTGTTGGGTAGGTCACATAAACATGATGGTCTCCATTGATTTCAGCTAAGAGAAAGGCAGATTTCCTACGGTAGTGAGGTGGATTGGTAACATCATTGTCGGGGAACAAGATGTTTTCTCTGGCAGGAACAGTGTTGATATTTGGAGTTGCTAATTATTAACCAGCCCAGTCTGAGGATAGTTGTGTTCTGGCATTGTCTTTGCAGCCATCCACTGCCATTTGAGCCATTAAGCCAATGTCCAATGGATTATTGGGCAAAGCATGTAGCCTGTGAATAATACACTTCTCTATTATCTGCTTTGATAATTTCATACATTCAGGCTATTTTTATAAGACTGGCTATAATGACTGTTGGATCATCATGTAGTGCAAATAATTGATTTAACATCATGTACTGCAATTCATTGTCTCTCTTCCAACTGGGCATTGCAAGTGTACTTGCACTTTGTGAACATTGCTAAACGGAATCTGATACTGTCGGGTGGCAGTCTTGAAACTTATCTTTAATTTTAAGGCAACAAAGTTTTGGTCTAACAGCCACCTCGGGTTCTGAAACGTGCAGGAAACACTGCTTGACTTAAACGTGCATTATTGTGAATGCCCAGCAGGGAACCACTATACTGGTAACAAGTTGTTACAAAAATGTTGATGGAAAAAACTAGGGATTAAATAAACTGGATAGAGTCACAAAAAGATGGTCCTAAGGTGCTTTTATTAACAGCCAACAATGCTGAAAAACACAAAGTCACAAGGATTTACATAAAGAAAACAAAACCTCAATATATCTGTACAGGTCGAGGACATAGGACTGGTACCTCTCTGCTCTACTGGTACCTCTCTGCTCTACTGGTACCTCTCTGCTCTACTGGTACCTCTCTGCTCTACTGGTACCTCTCTGCTCTACTGGTACCTCTCTGCTCTACTGGCACCTCTCTGCTCTACTGGTACCTCTCTGCTCTACAGCCACCGTCAGACTAACTCCCAAAACACTTGTGGCCAGGGTTTTATACATGTTAAGCCCCTCCCCATAGGACAATCCACTATTTATATCCCTAACCAATGTCATTCTAATCTACAAACACATTCACAATGCAAGGCAAATTACCCAAACACAACAAATAAAAATGGTCAACATATTATATCTTTCTGACCACAGAAGCCTGAAACAATAACATTTTTATACTTGCAAGAAAATTGCCACCCGTGCCCATGCACTCCATGGTATGCTCCAATTGAGCACAGGTGTTGCACTGATGTAGCCTCTACTTAAGGCTGCTTCTTTCTGTTGCTCTGTTTGGCCTTCACAACCTTGAAGGCGAGGGTAAGCAGGTTACTTGACTTCCAATAAATCTGTTTTGAACAAACAATGACTTGGGTTTTATTTTATCAATGTCCAGCTAAGTTATTAATGTGTTTCCCTCAGTGTGCCTTTTACCATGCCCCTATGCCAATTGTGATGAAGGCTTCTTCTTCACACAAGTGATTTTCTAGACACTATGACACGTTGTCTTGGTAGCGTCCTGGCCAGCTCATGGTCAGAATGGGAGAAAGGTTTTCTGTTATTTTTTAAATGCTCAAGAGGCTTTGCTTGTTCTACGTGTGTGAACTGTGAAGGTGCAACAACATGACCCTGACTTACTTCCCGGTATTGCTGCTAATGGCCAGGACAGACACAAAACACTATCTGAATAGAAATGTGGTTCAGCTTTGGTGAGGTGAAGAGCACTACCTATTATCTACTCTAATATTAATGGCTTATGGTCCATTAAACTTTTACTACATTCAGAATTCAACTTTCCTGCCTGTTTGTGTTTTTTCAGGAGACTTTCTCACTACATCTTTAACTTGCTCTTGAACTTTATAAACTTTTGGATTACATTTTCCCAAAGCTGCTACAGCACCCACATCCACCCCCTACACACAAAAACATTCAACACCAATTACTTTGAACATAACTCAGCCTGCTAGGTATTATACGTTTATTTCAAACAGTGTTTGTCATATAAATAAATATTGATTAAAAAAATAAAAAATGTTTCCCTCACTTCTCTATGGCAGCCCTCTTTGGTAGTAATATTTTCTCAGGATTACCTGAAGCCAGGAGTGAATAAACTAGCTTTGTAATGTGCTTACCTCAGTTTCCATGATATTTCAGCATTTTACTAATTTATGAAGATTTAATTATTGAGCTTCTTCTTTATAGTTCATGAAACATTTGATTCTATTTTTTTAACAATTATATTTAATCTAAAAAGTATGTTGATCTGTTGAAACTACAAGCGTTTATGCCTTCTATAAATAGCAACATTTCCAGCATGTAGCTAGAATGAATACAATGGTTTGAATCAAATAGAATGACTCTATGTACCAATTAAGGGGCTCAATTTGGATTATAACAATTTAAAAGTAACTATGAGATTAAACAACTGTATAATGTATTGTGGTTATTTACCCATTACCAGCATAATAAATTCCACAGATCTGATCAACAGGGTTGCTAGCAAAAATGGTAGCAGAGCATCCCCCCTCATCCAATATAAAAACTAAAAACTGTGTAATATACTCTTAAAGATTCCATTATGTAATTTAGGATTTTCTTTTGTGAAGTTTCAGATTTATTAAGTTAATTTGAGCTGTATACTGTGGAATACAGCTTTTCACAGCAATGACAGAGGGCTTTTGAAAAAGCAGTCATTATGTGCAAAACGTCAGATGTCAGTGGAGACACAAAATACAGAGGGATTATAAACAAATCAATTTTTTTACCTAATTGAGAAAAGGGTTTGCCAAGGCTTTAGTACATGTTGACTATTCAAAGCGGAGAAATCATTAGTTCACTCAGGAGAGACGTGATGTATGGAATACATGTTTATTATCGGGTCACATTATATAAATGAAACATAATGATGACAGTTTATAACAAGTGAATGAAATGGTGTTTGGCGATTAGGCCCAGGTTTTGTAGGATGTCATTCGGGAAGGGAAGAACCGTTTCCGATGAACCCCCCCGGGTCTAGACACTGGTGGTGGTGATAAGTGGTTAGGTCCGGTTGGAAGGGAGAAGGTTGAGCTTGGCCCTGAGTTGGAAGCAGGAGGCGAAGGGGTGGAGGAGGGTTGCGCGTTGACACCTGGAAGACAGCTGATGGAAAAGGGGAGAGCATATATAGAGGGATTAACAGGTGCGATGATTAGGCTTGTGAATGGAGGGAAGTGATAGGTTAGCTGAGGAGTGGGGAGTGGCGCTCCCTATCCTTTAGTGAAGGGAGCGAGTATTGCCATGACGCGCAATACGAAGTGATAGGTCTTCCTGCCTGAACTTGCGCTGAGCTTCATTTCACTCAGGAGAGACGTGATGTATGGAATACATGTTTATTATCGGGTCACATTATATAAATGAACATAATGATGACAGTTTATAACAAGTGAATGAAATGGTGTTTGGCGATTAGGCCCAGGTTTTGTAGGATGTCATTCGGGAAGGGAAGAACCGTTTCCGATGAACCCCCAAAAGAAGTGAAGGTATGAAGTACTGAACGTGATGAAATCTTACCTTGTGGGATGCAGTGGAAATCTATGGATGAAAAGAGAGGTTAATACATGTGGGGATTTAGGCATCCTCCCTGGACGTACAGGGCTTCCTGGACGTACAGGGCATCCTGGACATACAGGGCGTCCCGGACATACAGGGCTTCCCGGACGTACGGGGCATCCCGGACGTACGGGGCATCCCGGACATACGGGGCGTCCCGGACATACGGGGCTTCCCGGACATACGGGGCATCCCGGACGTACGGGGCATCCTGGACATACAGGGCGTCCTGGACATACAGGGCTTCCCGGACGTACGGGGCATCCCGGACGAACGGGGCATCCTGGACGTACAGGGCATCCCGGACGTACGGGGCAACCTGATTTCGCAGGGACACATTTTATACAGACCCGAAGGTTACAACCTGGACGTACAGGGTTAGACATGCAAGGATAACATGAGCCGCGGGGCGAATATACGTGCTGACATGCTAAGAACCACCACCAGTTATATGCATACGTACCAATTTGAAGGTTGGAGAGACCTTTGGATAGCCAGCACGGCACTGGCGTTCGGACGAATGTAGGATGAGAAGCGGTTGTTGTAGGGAAGAGGAACAATTACCTTAATTGCGGCAGGTTTTCTGCACCTATCCTGAACGAGCCCTGAAATGCTCTTAAGACACCACCACCAGTTATATGCATGTTTACCAGAGGTAAACTGGAGAGATCTTGGATAGCCGGCACGAGCCGATGCCCGGCGAAGAGGGAGATGTAGACAATGTAATGCGGCTGTTAGCTTGAGTACAATGATGCATGAATATCATACCCTGCTTAACATAAGCCATGTGAGCATGAACCAAATATATGAGTGCAATATGAGCAGCATGAAATAATATTTGCTTAGTTAAATGCTGAGACATGACCCATGATATAGGCAGGGCTCAGCACTAACTTTTAAAAGTGGTTGCCAGGCTGGCAACCAGGCATCCGCTTTTGGTTGCCAACTGAAAATACGGTTGCCCTTTTTGATACCTTACATTTTAAATAATTAAGATGCTATACAGTTATACATCCACTTAATAATGAACATGTGACACGAGAATGTTCGAATGCTTTACAATAAGTAATTAACGCACTTATTTGAACCTAAGTGGTAGTAAACTTGTCCACCCTCGATTGCTGGTATACGAAATACCAGTAGTGCTGCTGTTGTCCTGTCTTCATAGATCCCTCACAAATGAATTGAGCAAGTCACCAGTTTCTTGATCATCCGTTGTCTCCCTTTCAAATGTGGGTTTTCTTGACCTTTGTGCTGACCCCCACCATAGACCCATTGCCCTTCAGCATGAAGTCTTGGATTGGCCAGACTAATACATTTCTAATGTTAAATAAATGAAAACCATTCATAGTTAAACATTTGATATTAATTATTGATGCTGTAAATTACCTTTAATATGTCTTACTATATTTAAAATGTGTTACCTTTTTATAGAGTGATTATAATTTAATGCAACCATTTTCTATGGTAAAGTTTCGTTTTGCACTTTTATTTTGTAGTAATAAGATCGGGACTCTTATTATTTTGAAGGAACTTTTACCGGAAGTGAATAGAAAACATTCCTCTTTGTTTTTCGTTCGGGTTTTACCTTACGCTCCATCAGTTGAATCACTTTGAACATTCATTGGAGAAGTTGAGGTGTTGGCTGAACTTTTATCACAGTCAAGCAACTTATTTTTGCTTCGCCATTTTGTTGTAAAACAAACACACGGCGCACCGCGCACGCGAGTAAACGTGCATCGCTTCTGGCTCTGTAATCACGCCAATGCACGTGCATTTTAAGTATCAGGTTCCGACTGGTCACAACATTAAATATCACTCTTAAAAACGAATATGAACATTTATCTATTTTGGGGTGCACGTTTGCTGTCCTTATTTCTTATGTTAAAAACTGGTTGCCACTGATGGCAACCAAAGTCCAAGAAGTGGTTGACGTTTCCAAATGGTTGCCAATGGCAACCGTTACTATCGAGCCCTGGTATGGGACTAGCTTAATTAGCAGTTTAATTACGCCACGGTGAGACGTAGATGCTGATGTGCTGGTTGGGTGATTAGACTGTCTTCTATCATCTTACATGAACATCTCTTTCTCCCTGAAAGAAACCCCCAAAATCCATGGATGGGCAGCATCCGTGGCTGTGTGAAGCTTGAAACTGCGGTACTTACTGAGCATTGTGACGGGTAGTAGTTACCCGAACTGCATAACTCCATGCTGTAACGCCCGACACTGCCTGGAACTCACCTTAACCCTAAACTAAAGCAACGATATTCTCTCTTTTTTCCTCTCTCCTTTTTCTTCTTCTCTTTCTCTCTCTTCTTCTTCGTTCTTCTCTTCTTTTGCTTTTCTCTTTCTTCTTCTTTTCTCCTTCTTTCCTTTCTCTCTTTTCTTTCTTCTCTTTTCTTACCTGTTTTAGCGGTGAGGCGCAGGGAAAGGAGGGGAGCCTGCTGTGCGCTGAACCTGCTAGTAGTGACAGAGGCGCGGGAAGGTATTTTGAGTGGGGGTGCTGAGGTGCTGGACTCCAGTGAACACTATAACGGGCACTATAGAGCACGCACAAAAAAACTCCCCACACGCAAACACACAGCACACCCGCGACTGTTACAATGAAGGCTCGATAATCAACTCACGGCATATAAGCAGGGGTAAAGTGTTATTTTTTACGAGTGGGGAACGGACCTCACCTCCTCTAGGGGGGTCCGGGGGATGCTCCCCCGGGAAGATTTTTTTTAAATATTGAAGTTAAAAGCATCAATCTAGTGCACTTTGAGAGCAACATTAAGAGATCTATGGATACATCTCTCAACACCCAGATGAAACACAACTGTAAGCAGATGTTCTTTTTCTTTATGGATATTTTACAAATCACTCCCCTTTCAAACTGTATTCTTGTTTTACTGCCATATAGTATTTCATAACTGTTTTTCCTTTATTCTCTTATTTTTTTATAACTATAATGATCATATGAAGGTGTGCCGCGGAAATAATCTTTTGAATAATTTTTGAACAAATCGTTTGAGACCCACTGAGATAACTTAGACTAAAGTTAACTATCTAAACACTCAGAGAGTCCTTTAGCTCACCTGAGCCCCTCAGTCTGAGAGGAGAGCTCTCCTCCAGCTTGTTGTGGAACAAACAGCTCCGTATGTCCGTTAGTGCAGCTAGCTAACCAGATGCTAACAACACGGTCCCTGCTGCTGGCACCGGTCCCTCTCTCTCTCCCCCTCTCTCACACACACTAAATGCCCTATTTCCGCACAGACACAGAGCCGCGAGCTTGAATGACACAAGCACACTTTTATTTCCATGCAACTCTCTGATTGGTCTGGTGTCTTGCCTCTGTTGCATTCACTGAACATGGGAAATTACAGTCCTGCCGTCCTTTCTAGTTTCTTGATGAGATTCACGTAAAGCACGGTTAATGTATTATATTATTGAGGTAGAATTGTCCGGGGCTACAGAAAAAACATTCGGGGCAGGCCAAAATATTATTTTACCAACAATGTGGAATTTATTGGCTACATATTACACAGATTATGCACAGCGGGAGCAGCAATAACCGTCAAATAATAATTCAGACAGGGGAGCTCCGCACCCCCTGCCTGCCGCTAGGGGGTGCTGCAGCGCCCTCAGCACCCCCCTTCCCGCGCCCATGAGTAGTGATGTTACGTACTGCGCCGAGGCTTCAGAGCGTGTGTCGAGTAATCCCCAATCTTTTTGTGAAGCATGTATCGAGGCTTGTATCATTTTGGGCCAGTGACGTCATCGATGACAAGCGAACCTCGCTGCCTGTCGATACCACGTGACTGCTTCGGGAAGCGATTCATTTGAACCGTTGAGCCACAACGCTCATAATGCCCATGGATGTATAACAAAAACCATATTACCCCTCCTGTACCCGGGTCCGCTGGTGACACGATGGAATTAAAAGAGCTCAGACCCTCACTTATATAGAGGTCGGAAAATGTCATAAGTGTAAATAGATACAAGCATAAATAAATGTAGGAATAAAACATGAATAAATAAATGAATAAATGCAGATAAGATATATCCAGTGTTTTTTGGGTAGATTCAGCGTGTGGGCTGTGGCTCGCTGGAAAGCAGCCGACCCACGACCGCAGGTTTGCTTATAGAAGCTACAGCTAAATGAGATAATGCAGTTAATAAATGTATTCCTGATATGGTTTAGCCTTCTCAGGCTACAACGTGGTTAAGTTTATGAATAATATTAAGGAATACGAATCCCTCTTTGCAATGTTTACCAGCCTCCTATAGGCTTTTCAATCACAATCGTTCAACTGGAATGAAAACAATATTGTTAACATGAAAATAGGATTTTATGTCCGTTGTTTAGAGTTATTCTAAGGCTTTACTCATTGGGAACTCGGTATGAGATAGAGCGCAACTGTTGAGATTTCCAATATGCCTGTTTTACACGCTTTGACCAACAGGGGTTTATGTTCAAATGAAGCCCATGATGAAGCCTCATGACATGAACCCTTTGCGAACCAATTGCTGGAAAGCTTCAAAGCTTCATAAGGCTTCATCTCGCCATCACTACTTGCTTGCCACCTAAGACGCACTTAGAGACCAGTACTGCTACTGAGCCGGGAGAAGAAGTAGCTTCGATGAGATGTAGCTTGAGCCCTGCCTGCCTGCAAGAGGGGTTGTGGTTGAAGCCGGAAGTGGGTGAAGCTTCGCAAGCGATGAGGGCCCGTTCCGCGTGAAGGCCGGAAGCGCCGCATTTGAGCGGCCCTGATGCCAGTGATGCCCTCTCGAGAGACTGAAGGCGTGTGTCAATTGTTTGCCTGAAGTAGCCCATTTCCATTAAGCCGGAGGAACTTCCGTGGAGCTCAGTATCCTTGTCTTTTTCTTCCGCATCCGGGTTTGCGGGGTGGCCGGCTAGAACCGCTAGCCAACTGGGGAACGCCCCCTGTAGCTTAATCCGCAAGACTGCGGAGCTGATGAATAAATACCCGGAGCTGGGACGAAGCCCTGCTGCTGCTTGCGCGTTGACACCTGGAAGACAGCTGATGGAAAAGGGGAGAGCATATATAGAGGGATTAACAGGTGCGATGATTAGGCTTGTGAATGGAGGGAAGTGATAGGTTAGCTGAGGAGTGGGGAGTGCTATCCTTTAGTGAAGGGAGCGAGTATTGCCATGACGCGCAATACGAAGTGATAGGTCTTCCTGCCTGAACTTGCGCTGAGCTTCATTAGTGCTAATGATCAACTCTGAGCGTTCCCTGCTGTGCTTTTCTGTCTTTAAGGATTTGAAAAGTCAAAAAGGCTGTCACTTCTTGGCATGATAAGTGAAACAAGGCACAGCCGTACCCCCATGTACATACTTGGAACAAGAGGTAGCTGGGATTTACATTGAGTACCCCATGATCCATTATAATAGGACTCTAGATTGTGCGTGGGAGTGCAGGTTCTAATCATAAAAAAAACCTGGCACTTCATCTTACTGTAGTGAAAACACTTGATTTGCATAATTACTATATATGTTTCGCTCTATCGAAAGTCGGAAGTCGCAACGGCTCATTTCAAAATAAACGTGGATTTGCGTAAAAAAATAGTTTTTCGGGGTTTTGGGTGTTTTGTTTGATTTTGAATAAACAAAGTCTTTCAGAATATGAAACGTTTATTTCCAAAATCACACGATAAATACATGTTTGAAGCTTGTAAAGGGAAGATGGCAGCCCTCA
Organism: Notothenia rossii; assembly: GCF_949606895.1. NCBI lineage: Eukaryota > Metazoa > Chordata > Actinopteri > Perciformes > Nototheniidae > Notothenia > Notothenia rossii. The sequence goes on along the minus strand of NC_136907.1, from coordinate 58,880,838 downwards.
CTTGCCACTCTGCTTTTCTGCAGCTACTTCCCCTCCCTCCAGCTGAAATTATGAATGTAAGGCGTATAGTAATCATAGATAACACGGCAGGGTCCGTTACAGTTTGTTTTCATCTGATTTCAATTAAACAAAGTCTTGGCTTTCAGAATATTAAACTTGTTTCGGCAAATTCAGATGATAAATACAACTTTGAAGCTTGTAACGGCATGATTACAAGCGGAGAACGGAGTAACTTGACGTCACAGCAGGCATAACAACAGCCGGTGTTTCTCGTGAGTGTTTTCCCCGGGAAACAAACTCAATACACACACACACACACACACACACACACACACACACACACACACACACACACACACACACACACACACACACACACACACACACACACACACACACACACACACACACACACACACACACACACACACACACACACACACACACACACACACACACACACACACACACACACACACACACACACACACACACACACACACACACACACACACACACACACACACACACACACACACACACACACCATAATCGTCCTGGAGCGACGTTTGGTCAGGGTCCCGTGGCGTGCAGTTGTGATGCTCCTAGGCTCCTTCAGCTTCATAAAGGGACGCAAATAGCTTTCAACTGATTGCAATGTATTCCCATCTGCGGCGGGATATGACGCTCATGGAAGCACGGCATTCGTTTATGTCGGCTGCCCTTAAAGGCAATGTGAGCGTTCATTCCCATTGGATAACGGAAAATTGTACACCCGGAAGTAAGTATTCCCCTTACTGTCGATTGATTTTACAGTGATATTTGCACTAACCATCGACTAAAAAACACCAGATTATCCTTGTTAATTACACAACATTGATTGGTTTAAATTGTGTGCAATGGTTTTTTATTTTCCCCCTTCGATTCGGAGAAACAAATATTTTTTCGGAGTAAAGGATGGCAGAAGACACTGCACTACCCAGAATCCCCAGCCATCGTTTAGGACTACACCTTGTGCTCTGTTTGACAAACCCCGTTTTTTTTCATCATTCATTCCAATGGCTGGCGTCTATGTCACGTGATCTTCAAATTTCTCCCTGCATAAAAAAAAAACATGGCCGACCTTCGTTTTATTCTCGGTGGAAAATGCCTATTTTAAAGTTAGTTTGGCCATTAAAATGCGTTTTGATGTCATGTGATGTGAGAAATATGAGTTCTTATTTCAGATGATGTGTGCAGTGGATGTACATGATCTTTAGTTTGCTAGTTATTACGAAGATCACTTCAGGAAATTGCATCCATAGAACGTTTTCATTGTTACCAAGGTGGTTGCTAGGAGCGGTGCCATCGATATTATTTCTGTTATGTTGTGTAACTGTTTAATGGTGTTATATCTATTGCTACCCCCTTCCCCGTCTTCCCCCGTGTTGGTCCACAGCGCAAACTAATTAGTTTAACACAATCCGTATCTAAAATTGTGGCATAGATCAAATGTATTATTATTATTATTATTATTATAGATACGTTATTTTGCCCTGTGCAATTCTCCAACCCAGTCCCACATCTCACATCACATCGTCATAAGCAATACCGGAAACAGACGTAAGCAAGAACCTCAGCTCAGTGAGTGGATGGTTAAGCCGCAATGCACGTTCGGAGATGGTGTTTATGCGATTTGAAAACCGAAAACATAAAAATAATACTTTATTCCGAGTGTGCTTGCTTTTCTCTTTGAAAGTCATCACATAACAGCATTGTAATACACGGCTCGGCTGCATTAAATATTACACATCTGCCATAGTTCTCTATTTATAGAGCCCTGATGAGAAGACTTCTAGACAAACAGGAAGAACTGCCTCCAAAACTGAAAATGTGACGTGGATCATAAATAAATCAGCAATTAAACAACATCTTACATTTCTTTTCACACAATACGTCTCTTCGCATTATCAACACTAATTCGGCTGACTTTTATATTTGATCCAATTGGTAGATAGGCTGTATTTACACCATAACGGTGCACAGCTGATATAAAGGGACACCTAGTGATTAAAGCATGTTATTGAATTTCATTGTTTTTATTATTAGATATTAATAGGATCCCTATAAAGTATATTCATTACTCGTTATTCTCCACGAATAGTTAATTAAAGACTGTATATAATGAATATTTTGCACATCCCTTTCAAGATTTCAAGATTTTCTAAGGTTTATTGACATATCATATTATACACAACTATGGTGTAGTTATACAATGAATTAAAAACTTGGGTTGCAGGTTCCTCAACAGTGCATTACAAGATTTTTGGCTATTTTTTTTTTTTTTTTAAATGTTTTCGGATTTCACATGACATAAACACCATCTCCCAACGTGCATTGCGGCTAAACCATCCAATCACGAGCTGAGGATCTTGCCTACATCTGTTTCCGGTATTGTTAATGACGGATGTATTTTGTTAAACACACATTCGTTCACATTTTCATTTTAATTTACATTAAAGTATTTCGTGAGGCCTTCTAAAATGTTTTTAAATATAACTACGGTTCGAGTTGAAGAGTTTGTAAATGAACATGAACCGAAGCTGTTGCCTGGTAACGCAATCGCACAAAGTCACGTCCGTTAATTACACATCCCCACACATGGATTAACATTGATTTAATACATTAATGTAGCTTTTCTTTCTGCTAAAAGAGGTGTCAACCAGCTGGGGCAATAAGAACATCGGCAAAATCGAGTGTGACTATTAAAAAATAAATCATTATTATATTAATATTGACAATAACAACCGACCGTCGGGGTAGCATTTGCTTGGCATTTCCGGGTATTTCTCCACTGGTTGGGCCATGTTAACAATACCGTATAACTGTCACGTTTGAAGGGACGAAATCGTGACATCTTCACTTCTCCCAGCATGGTAAATGGTCACATGTTCACGTCTTGCCGTGATACCGGGTTGGTAAATGGGGGTATGCAGATTATGTAACATTTAAATATTGTAACATTGATTACATGTTTTCAAAGATGACTTTGTGACCTCATCCTCAAGGATCTTCTATTAACAGAGACAAGAGCAATGTGTTTGACACTTAATATGTATTCAATTTCTGCAATGGGCCCAACTGTTACTTAGTTTGTGTACTTATCATAGAGGTGTGCAAATGGAAGGTATTACTTTGGAACTTTTAAAATATAAAACACATTAGTGTAAATACAGCAATTCTAAACTTAGGGATGTGAGATTAAACAAAGGTCTACACCTGCATTTTTAAATACATTTGTTAAATCTAGGGTTTGATGATTTGGGAATTTGTTAAGTTGTGAATAACAGTTGTTCACATAAACTCCCATCTTGCAAGACATTTATCAGCTCAAATATTTGATTATTTGTGTGCCTATGTATGTGTATATGTGTGGTTTGTGTGTTTCGTTGTGTGTTTTAACTTTCCGTATGGTGAGGACCACAACAGATATTTAACCAACGGAGTGAGGCAATCTTTGGAAAGTACGGCCATTTTTTATTAAAAAATATTACTTTTTTATCATAGTGGTTTTTATTGTTCTTCTAATTTCTTATTCCGTTACAAGTTCCACGACCCCGTTGCAACATTTGTAAATCATTTTACTGTCCATCATAACTGTTAAGTCTTTATTCTCAATAATTATTTGAAAGATATTTGCCTTTTATTTACAACCATTCCTTGATTTACCAATACAAATCAGTCACACATCTAATAACTCAATTATTTGTGACTTCTATCCCTAACTTTTATTTTGCTGTTACCCATTTTCTTCATTAAACATCTAAAGTGAGGCTAAAGCAGCAGCCCAGTATTAGATCAAAGCTTTAAGAAGAGAACATTTCAGTCATTTACTGTACCTCCTGATATTAGGCAAGTCGGAGACAAGTGAGTAGATATTACAATATGAAAGTTAGGCAGAAGACGACATCACCCGAGAACACAATCTTCTTCTTGGCATGTTTGATTATCCTTATTACTTTTTAAAGAGGATATCTGTTGAGAGGGTGGGAATTCAATAAGTAATAAAAAAAATGTCAAGAGTTTGAATTTGAATATAACTCCTACTCATTATCAGTCAAATCTTTTTTTTTTATTTCCCTTGAAGAGCTCTGGCCTCAAAATGAGGGAGAAGAATAATACATGCTGTATTCCAAAGAAATGTGAGTGAAAGAATATATCTTTCCCTGGTGCGCCGTCTGCTGTTTTGTACATATATTAATTTATCTTCAAGCCATTTGGTATGGAAGTGAGTATGAATTCGATGAAGAAAAAAACATATTTTTACAAAGATTGTTTAGATATGCATATGTAATCCATCAAAAAAGATCTAGCAGTGGTATTTTGTCTTAACGATGAACGATTTTAAAAGCAATGTATTTCTATTGGTAGTATGTTTTGTGCCTGCACCAAGTTTTTTTGTCCGGTCGGGTCTTGGAAGACCGGAAGCTGTTTGGTTCATAAAAATATGTTCTTACTCAATATCAAGCCACGATTATTGTTTTTATTTAAAATTCTATAATGTTGAACTTCTTTTGCCATCTGTGAGGAAAAGAAATGGGGCTCAGAATACTGAAATATGTATTTTTTAAATCTTTTTTTCCTTCTAATTTGTTATTCTTTTCTAAATAACACAATTATCCTTGTTTTATTCATTTGTTTAATTATATAATGTCGGGCTTTTTTGCGGTCAGTCAGGAACTGAATTTCAAAATAAAGTCACCGGAAACAGACGTAGGCGAAACACACCCACTGAACTGATTACCCAAGATCCTAAACTATGGTTGAAGCTCGGTATTTGGATGTTTTAGCCGCAATGCACGTTGGGATATGGTGTTAATGCAATATGAAATAACTATCAACATGATTGCGTTGCCAGGCAGCTTGGGGTGAAAACAGTATTTCCGGTCTCTACGTTTTCATAGTAATCAGCAGTACTCATCAACTAAAAACCTCAGTTTATCCTTGTTAATTAAACCACGGCAGACTAACCCCCACCCCCAGAACTACACATGCTGGCTATTGCGTTTCGCAACATGTTCTATGGCACGTCTCTACTGGGAATTGTAGTTTTAAAAGACGTTTTCGTTTTTCCCCAATTTGAAGTTGTCAGTATTAAACCGTGTACACCCCTGGAGGTTTAGGGGGTAGGAAACACATTGGTGTTATCAAATTTAAAACACGTAATTAATAAATGGGTGAAAATTGCTTGTGTCCATAATGGGCAGCATTAATATATACCCACATGACAGCTCATTGTTACTTTGTAATTCTACTCCACTACAATTCAGAGGTTAACCTGTTATTTTTACTCCAGTACATTTATTTTAGTTACTTTGCAGATTATGATTAATGATGTGAAATATAAACAACCCTTAAATAAGACTTTAGTTACACCTGAGTAAAATTCAGGGAAGGTGATTGTCAAGTGCCAACAATCAGGCGAGATATTTGATAGTTGGTGCTTGAAAAAACAAAAAATGTATCTGCAGATCCCGATAAAGTATATTTATTACTCTTTATTCTCTACTAATAGTTAATTAAAAACTGTATATAATGGCTATTTTGCACATCCCTTTCAACATTTCAAGATTTTCTAAGATTTATTGACATATTATATACACAACTACAGTGTAGTTATGCAATGAGTGTAAAACTTGGGTCGCAGGTTCCTCAACAGTGCATTACAAGACATCTATCAATATGTGTGTATACCTCATATCATGTCATATTCTGCAAATGTCTTATACTATCTACATACATCTTATAAGAGTATACTTAATATGTATAATATCAGTTAAAATAAGTGCTTCAACATAGTTAACATTGCAGGAAAGCAATATATTAGACGTTAAGTACTTTGTCAGGCTTAATACACTGAACAAAAATATAAATGCAACACTTTTGTTTTTGCTCCCATTTTTCATGACATGAACTCAAAGATCTAAAACATTTTCTATATACACAAAATAACTATTTATCTCAAATATTGTTAACAAATCTGAAAAAATCTGTGATAGTGAGCACTTCTCCTTTGCCGAGATAATCCATCCCACCTCACAGGTGTGGCATATCAAGATGCTGATTAGACAGCATGATTATTGCACAGGTGTGCCTTAGGCTGGCCACAATAAAAGGCCACTCTGAAACGTGCAGTTTTGATTTATTGGGGGGGTCTGGGGGGGTCCGAAAACCAGTCAGTATCTGGTGTGAGGGTTAGGGTTAGGGTAAGGGTAATGTTGTGAATCGAGTGGCCCATGGTGGTGGTGGGGTTATGGTATGGGCAGGCGTATGTTATGGACGATGAACACAGGCCACTCGATTCACAACATTACCCTAACCCTAACATGCCACCTGTCGTTTTATTCAATAATACACGTGAGTTCAACTGTCAGAATTACGTGTCCTTTTATTGGTAGCTCACATGCTCGTACAACCCTAGCTCACATGCTGGTACCATCCCCCGTCCCCTGCCTATGACGTCACTGACCCGTGCCCGTAGGGCTTCACTACTATTGGCTAACAAACACACAAAGCACAATAACACCACATCTCCCTTTTTATGAATCAATGGGTAGACTGCCATTGACTCCACAGACCTTAGATGATTATTCTGCCTCTGTAGGGTGGAAGGTATGTTCCTATCTGAACCAGAGATATAAAAGAACAGTTAACTCTAGACCTTCCTGAACTATCTGTAACCCTGTAATATTTTGTGTATACACAACATTAATGCACACCATTATTAATAACCAGTTTTTTTTCTCCCTTGTACGACTCTATATATATATCCCTTAGGTCACTGGTTTGTTTACAAGTCCAACCTAGCTGGTCTCACCACGGCTCTCCCAGACCTGGTTCTAGGGGTAGGTGGCAGATCTTGCGCACTAGGCTCCGGAGGTTCTGCGATACGCTGCTCTGGCACACCTCCTGAATGCTGCTCCGCTGCATCTCTGTCGCTCTGCTCTGACGAGGAGTACATGGGGATGAGATGATGGTGATTTCGCCGGACTGTCCCATGAGGCCCCTCAAGAATGTAGGAGCGCGGCGTGTTGTGACTGCCAATAACCGTTCGACTCACTTTCTGATCCGTGACCCAAACCTCTTTTCCCGGTGCAAGCCTCTCAAGACCTCTCACTCGATGAAGCAGGTTGTACCGCTGTGCATCCTTTATTCTCCTCTCTCTTTCTCGCAGAACTACAGCCTCGGCGTCGGGAAGAGCAGGATCCAGCAGCGCTGGTAATGTTGGCACCATCGTGCGAAGCCTCCTCCCCATGAGAAGTTGCGCAGGGCTATACCCGTTCTGTAGTGGGGTGGTTCTGTAAGCAAGCAGAGCCAGATATGGGTCTGCTGCTTTCTTAAGGAGACTCTTCACAGTCTTTACAGCCCGTTCTGCCTCACCGTTGCTCTGTGGATATTTAGGGCTGCTGGTGACGTGTTTAAATCCATACGACTCTGCAAACTCTTCAAATGCCCTCCCCGAGAACTGCGGCCCGTTGTCTGACACCAGCGTCTCAGGTATACCATGTCGTGCGAAGATGGATTTGAGATGGTGAATTACATCTGTTGATCTTGTGGGTGTCAGCAAAGCCATTTCCACATACCTTGATGCATAATCCACTACCAGCAGATATGACTTGCTTCCCAGCATAAACAAGTCGGCACCCAGTTTATGCCATGGTCGGCCTGGATATTGTGTTGGCATCAGCGGCTCTTTGGGGTTTTGTCTCTCCTTGCTGCATGTTCTGCAGTTGAGAACCAACTCATTTAGCTGCTGACTTAGCCCTGGCCACCATACAGACTGTCTGGCACGCTCCCTACACTTCACCACTCCTTGGTGACCTTCATGTAGTCTGGCGAGCACATCGTTTCTCATTGTTGCTGGGATGACGAGTCTGTCCCCCTTTAACAGTAGTCCGTCTTTTACAGTTATGAACGCTTGTTCCGCCCAGTATAACTTTATGGCTGGTTCGCTGTTGCTGTGTGCTGGCCATTTCTCTTCGCACAGCTGCATCACTCTTCCGCACACACTGTCCTTTGCCAACTGCTCTTTTAGCTCTTCCAGGTAAGCCGTGCTTGCTGGCAAACTGTCGATAATCATGTCCACATAGATATTCGTGCTCTCGAGGAACTCTTTTTCATCTGGTGTGGAGTCTCTTTTCACAGGTGCACGTGACAGTGTATCAGCCGTCCACAGGCTTTTCCCTGGCATATGTGTGATTGAGTAGGAATAACGCATCACGCGCATCCGGAAACGTTGAATCATAGGGGGAAGCGCATCCAATGCCTGAGACCCCAGGAGACTCAGAAGAGGTTTATGATCTGTTTCCAGCTCAAAGTGTCTGCCGATGAGAAAGTTGCAAAACCTTTCACAAGTCCAGGTTAAGCCTAAAGCTTCCTTTTCTACCTGTGCGTATATCTGCTCCGTCTGTGTGAGAGAATGTGACATATAGGCTACCGGTCTCCAATACTCTTCCCATTTCCGCAGAAGCACACTCCCCAAGCCGTATGATGATGTGTCTGCTGAGACTTTGGTTTCTCTGTTTGTGTCATACATGGCTAGCACTGGTGGAGATATCAGAGAGTCCTTCAGATCTTGGAAGGCTCTGGCCTGATCGATGCCCCACAGCCAGCAGTTCTTTTTGGAGAGCAGGTCTCGAAGTGGCTTGTCTCGCTCCGCTAGCTGCGGTATGAACTTCCCCAGCTGGTTGACCATGCCTAGAAAGCTCCTCAGCTGACTCACATTTTTCGGCTCTTCCATTTTCCTTACAGCCTCTGTCTTGCTCGGGTCTGGGCTAATGCCGCTAGCAGTGATCACATGGCCCAGGTATGTCACCTCCTGTTTGGATATGTCGCACTTTTCCACATTCAGGGTGATTCCTGCCTTTTGGATCTTCTCCAGCACAGCATACAGACGAGCGTCGTGCTCCTCCTGTGTTTGGCCCCACACCAGTACATCGTCCATGTGACAGACAACCCCCTTTAGTCCCTCAGTTACCTCAGTTGTCATCCTGTTTTGGAAATGCTCAGGGGCTGAGGCTATGCCGAAAGGTAGCCGATTTAAGTGGTATCGGCGAAAGGGTGTGATGAACGTTGTGTACTTGTCTGAGCCTTTTGTTAGAGGTATTTGCCAAAACCCCATGTTTGCATCCAACTTGATGAATATTTTGGCTCCAGTCAGCTTTCCCAGTGTTTCTTCCACTGAAGGTAGAATGTACTTTTCTCGACACACAGACTCGTTCAGTTTTGTTAGATCCACACATATACGAACAGCCCCTGTCTTTTTAGGCGCCACCACCATGCCAGCGCACCAATCTGTAGGCTCCTCCACTCTGCTGATCACCCCCAGGTCTTCCATGCGGGACATTTCCTCTTTGACTTTGTCCATCAGTGGCAGTGGAATCCTTCTAGGCGTCTTCAGAGAAAACGGTTGGGCCCCTGGTTTCAGCTTAATGGCATATGGCTGCCGCACCTCTCCAAGACCGCTGCATACTGTTGGGTAATTAGTCTTTAGCGTGTCCATAGTGACGTTCTCTAGTCGGGCCACTAGCTTCAGCGCTACACTGGCAGGCCTCCCGAGCAATGCTGTTTGCAAGCGTCGAATGACATACACATCCTCCATAAGTTCTCTCTCTCCTTTCTTCAGCAGCATATTAGCAAAGCCCACTACGTCTAAAGGATTTTTCCCTGGACCCCAAAGTGGCTTCCTTGGCTTTTGAAGAGCTGGTGGAGCTTTGTGCTTATAGACCTCCTTAAACACGGAATGAGGAGTGACTGTAACATCAGCCCCAGTGTCAATTTTGAATTGCACATTTTTGTTGTTAATGTCAATGTCTGCCATCCACGGATCATTGTCGGCCTCAATGCTGCCTAAAAGCAAACTTTCCTCTTCTTCATTAATCTCATGCATGCTTTTAGCTGCTTTCCACACACGCATATAATGTCCCATTTTCCCGCATGCATGGCATTTTACATCCTTGGCTGGACACTCAGTCTTTACATGTTAAGGAGAACAATCACAGTTATAGCACTTTGCATCATTACCCTTGTTGTACTGTGGCTTGGCTTGGTAGCTATTAGCAGATTGAGCTTTGTTTTTAGCATATTTGCTACTGCTCTTAAACACTGTCCACTGATTTAGCCTCACTTGCCTCAGTTCTATCGTCACCTCGCAGAGAAGATTGTTGCCGTTTCACCTCTTCACTCTGCCGAGCCATGGTAATAGCTTTTCCCAAGGTAAGGTCTGAGTCCAGTTGCATCCGTTCAGACAGCCGCTTATCCATCAATCCGACAACAAGCCTGTCTCGAATGAGTTCATCATGTAGCACGCCGTAGCTACAATGCTCCGCTAGTGCGTATAGAGCTGTGACGAACGAGTCCACTGGTTCACCTTCTCCCTGGCTGCGCATATTAAACTTTGCTCGCTCATATATGACATTTTTCTTGACAACGAAGAAGCCTTGTAAGCCCTCCCTGACACCTTGGTAGGTGTCTCTCTGAGCCGCCGTGAGAGTCAATCCACGTAAAATATCATCTGCTTCATCTCCCATGCAGTATATTAATGTGTTGACTTGATTCTCTTCTGAGCTACTGTTCAGATTACTTGCCAGGCGAAATCTCTCGAACCGCCGTATCCATTTGGCCCATTCCTGCGGTCTTGAAAAGTTGAAAGGCTCCGGTGGCTGGATGCTAAACGTAGCACTCGGTCCCGCCGCGGGTCGCGCTGCATCTCCGTTAGCATTTTTGTCTGCCATGTCCCTTTTCTTCATTTTCACCGTCTATTGGCTCCAAACAATACTTTTTTTTCGGTCTCACTCCACGTAATGTCGACAGGACTTCTGACACCATGTCGTGTTATTCAATAATACACGTGAGTTCAACTGTCACAATTACGTGTCCTTTTATTGGTAGCTCACATGCTCGTACAACCCTAGCTCACATGCTGGTACCATCCCCCGTCCCCTGCCTATGACGCCTCTGACCCGTGCCCGTAGGGCTTCACTACTATTGGCTAACAAACACACACAGCACAATAACACCACACCACCCATCTCCTTAGCATAGAGTTGATCAGGTTGTTGATTGTGGCCTGTGGAATGTTGGTCCACTCCTCTTCAATGGCTATGCGAAGTAACTGTATATTGGCAGGAACTGGAACACGCTGTCGTATACGCCGATCCAGAGCATCCCAAACATGCTCAATGGGTGACATGTTAGGGCTAGGGTTAGGGTTTAACCCTAGGGTTTTCGGACCCCCCCAATAAAGCAAAACTGCACGTTTCAGAGTGGCCTTTTATTGTGGCCAGCCTAAGGCACACCTGTGCAATAATCATGCTGTCTAATCAGCATCTTGATATGCCACACCTGTGAGGTGGGATGGATTATCTCGGCAAAGGAGAAGTGCTCACTATCACAGATTTTTTAAGATTTGTGAACAATATTTGAGAGAAATGGTTATTTTGTGTATATAGAAAATGTTTTAGATCTTTGAGTTCATCTCATGAAAAATGGGAGCAAAAACAGAGTTGCATTTATATTTTTGTTCAGTTTATTTATCTGTAGATACCCCCAAAGCTTTTTCTTATTTAAAAGAAGACCTTAACCCAAAATATTCTTTAATGTTTGAATAAAGGTTAATTCGTTTTTCTGTTTTGCACATCCTCCAATATTATCTTTGTACATCTGGCACTAAACTGTTTTATCGTAGAGATCATTTACAGTATCTTCTTGATTTTTTATATTCTATATTTCTATCATTGACCTTCTACTTTTCCCCTATTTTGTATGTACTCTTAATATTTTTTTCATCAAATATTTATTCAACAAATAAAATGTGCTTTAACCACAAAGCGGTGCGGGTTAAAAATCTGTCAAGTTTAAAGTGTTAACACAACAAATTATACTTTCCAGTATAAGTTTCCAGTTTAGTTGACGGATGTATTTTGTTACCCACACATATATTTTTTTGATATTTGCACCTACACCTGCAACAGTCAAAGTGGAGTGTTGAGGAGTTGGAAAGGTAGTTTCTGAAGATGTTACAAATAATAGACAGGGTCAATTTTCACAAAATCAGAACCCGAAGGCATTTTGTGTTTATTTATGCTGTACAACATTTCTAGGGGTATTAAGGGGTGCTGAATCCAAATCTGCTGTATATGAAGCTCAAAAATGTCCCAAAATGCCTCAAAATTGAGAAATCCAACATGGCCGCAACCACCAGCCTGAAATCTATTTTAAGTATATCTTTATGACTAAACAGGGTATAAACTTGAATTAAATGTGCTTTTGTAAGTTCTCCTACATGGGCAATCTGATGCCATATTCAGATTTGAGATGTAATGTGAATAAACTGCTTAGATCTCATATCTATTGCAAAAATAGTAGTTTTTAACTATGAATAATTACTCAGCTATTATTATTATTATTATTATTATTATTATTATTATTATCAGGCTACTTTTGCTTACTTTGTATATTGTTTTGAGGTGAAATGTTTCAAATATGCTGTGATGGAACCTTTACCTTCCCCACTATGACCACCCAACCCACAAAAGCAAAAAAAACAAACCAAAAAGAGGAATCACAGAGCGCCCATTCAGCGGTGTATTAGCAGAAGACTGTTTCACGCAGTCATCTGAACAATGTCCCGCAGCACAGAAAGCACAAGCTACAGACATGGCCTTCTTCATGTCCAGGACATCCAAAAAACCAATGCCTTCCTGGATATTGTACAATCAAAAGGCAAGCGCAGTCAACCCAGAGAAAACTACAGTAGGCTACCTACCTATCATCCAGGCTCCTGCATCTGAACTCGATACACTGAACACAGTTGTCAAGTGAATGCTTCATATCTCCAAATCAATGGAACAACAGCATGTCATACTGACAGTGGACGAAGCACTTTATCCGAAGTTACTAGAACTAAAGTGGTCAGTAGAAGAATACAAGGACGTGCTTATCCCTTGCCTTGGAGGCCTTCACATTGCCATGAACTTCTTGGGTGTGATAGGACAACACATGGTTGATTCTGGCCTGAGAGAGCTATGGATCTACTGGGAGCAAATGCTGCTCAGCATGTCACGGCAGGAAAGGGGTATGCACGTGCCATAAGGACCCACAAACTTACCCTACAGGTTCTTTGGCAGCTACTGCTCCCACGGCTTTACACATATCTTGATGAGGTTGATGTTACAATGAGAGCTGAACTCTCAGACCTCTGCCAATCCGTAGATGCTGACCACATTGCGCAGATGGTCGACAAACTGACTAGAGACAGATTCCAGCAGCCCATGAAAGAGTTTGCTGCATCGCTTGCAGTTGATGACCCGAATGCCGCATTCTGGTGGGACTCCATGACTATTAGACCCTCCAGAAAAACGCGGGCAAAAATCCTTGATTATGCGGGCTAAAATCCTTGATTATGCGATTAAACATGCAGGGTTTTTATGTGATTTTATACGGTGAAATTGCGGGAAGTTGCAAAATATGCGGAAAGTTGCGAAAAAGAATAGATTTTTTTTTAAATATTGGGCTGTCTTATTTATTCTCTCTCACACACAACCTGCCACTAACGTTAAACCCCTTTCCTATTCAATCAAACACATTCAATGTTTATTTATTGTAAAAGCAATGGGGCTGTTTTAATCTCACTCACACACACACACACACACACACACACACACACACACACACACACACACACACACACACACACACACACACACACACACACACACACACACACACACACACACACACACACACACACACACACACACACACACACACACACACACACACACACACACACACACACACACACACACACACACACACACACACACACACACACACACACCTCCGCCTCATTCTGTTTTCATTTACTCGATAACGAACGAGTAAATGAAAACAGAATGAGGTTATCTGACCAGCTTCAATCTTGTAGGCTACTCACTTCGTTTCTTGTAGCCCTCGAAAGGGTTTTGGAGGTTGATGCCTCGGTGAACGTGAGTTGTTTGGCTTTCTTGTCCGCAGCAGCAGAAAGCATTTTCGAATGTTTGAATGAATCAAAGTGGGTCATCACCGTCGATTTTCTCTAAGACGTATGCTGCAACACACAGTTGCACGGGGTGCAGAGTAGTTTCCCCCCACTTTCGTGAAAGACATCGGGGTACTGCTTTGCCCGGTCTTTAGCAGAAATGTTCGTCGTGTGAGTTCCACACGTTCGCTCTACGATGTTGTTTACCTTCTGTGTTGCGCGAGCTGATGACGTCACGTCATCATCATGCCTACTTCACGTCAAGACGAGTTAACTTGTCTTGACGTGAAGTAGTAGTGAACTTGTGTGGAAAAACTTGTGGGATTATGCTGACTTTTGATAAATATGCGGCCTTTTAAAAATCTGCGCCATTTTGCTGATTATGCGGTAAATTCTGCGATCGCAGGATCCCGTTTTTCTGGAGGGTCTAGACTATGGTCAGCATCGTACTCTGCTTCACAAGAACGCAACGTGATGGCTTGTGGGATCTCCACCTGTATGCTTTCAAACGTATGCTGCCCTTCTTCTTCAGGTATGATCATATAAACTACACTAGATGGGGTACTGTGTACCTGGTTGAGATGTATGCTCTCCCACCAGAAATCCTCCTCGAGTTTCAGAAAGGCAACTTCGTGGTGAAACACAGTGATCAACGCTTCAATCAGGTTTCAGCGGATCAAAGTGGAGACACCCCGGAGTGGAGGTTTAGTGGGCATCACCAGGATAGCAACATCCCTGAGTAGATGGACATTGTCGTATAATCTGAGAACAGTCATAGCTTCTCAGACAAAAGCAATGCTGAGACTGACAACAGATGATGAAGACGATGAGTACACACACACAAGTGCACAAAGAGTAGAATGGAGAGAGACGACGGTATGAAAGCAAAATATGTGTATCATTGAAAGAGCACTGTGTGTTTCAAGATGGTGGGGACACACTCAAGGACATAATCAACAAGGACGTGGTGACACCGGAGATTCAAGAATCTCTGCTTGGTGCAGAACACCTTGGACAGGCACAAATGAAAGTGTTTGTGGACAAACGTCTGTGTGAACCTCCAGCTAGTGACCAGCACTTGGGACTGAAGTCACCCATTCGAAAGAACAAAGCCAAGACATATGCCTCTTTGTATTAAGTCGTGCAACTTTCCAAGAACAAGCAAAACACCATCAAAGTGGACAGGCAGATTCTACAAAGGCTAGTCATAGTTTACAGAGCAGGTCGTAAGGTAGACCTGGAAAATGTCCTCCAGCATGAACTCATGCCCATCCCGCCATCTCTGGCCGCAACTAACGGCAGTCTACATTCCACCAACAAGTCTGTTTTAGCAAATATACTGACAAAACATGTCCAAACGCCTGCAGATGTGCCCCTTCAGGAACCCAGCTGCCTGGCTATTGATGGCCAATCACTTGTAATGGCACTTGGGAAGCCGCCTGCCACTTCAAAACATTTGGCGACTATGCCAACAAGTTTGCTGAGACGGTGTTGAAGATGGAAAGGAGTACCAGAGGGTTGATGTAGTCTTCGACAGGTACCATGACAAACCATAAAAACGGGCACAAGGAGGAAACGTAAACAGCGTCACCGACCAGTACGCAGAGAAATCGTTAGTGACTCCGTTCCACTTCCAGCAGAATAGTCAAGCTTCATGGCACTGGAAGAAAACCAAGCAGATCTTGCTCGACTACTCTCAAACCATCTGATAGAACACAGCCCAGAAGATGAGCCTGTGGTTGTAGTATCGGGTGGGTTTGCGGAATCAACCACTGTCAAGTCATCAGATCCAGATCTTGATGTCTCCTCTTTAATGGCTGACCACGAGGAGGCTGATACACGTTTGATTTTGCACTGCATCCAATGGACACAATAGTTGTGTCAGCGTGTGACACAGACGTGCTTCTTCTACTTTTAGCACACCATGACAGAATCGGATGTACCCATCTCTACATGAAAGCCGGGACATCAAAGGAAGTATTTTCCAGTACATGACATTCACAAGTTATTATCTGATGATCAAGTGGACACACTCCTTGCCTTCCATGCCATCACTGGCTGTGATAGTGTGTCTCAGTTCAGTGGTCACAGAAAGAAAACAGCCTTGCAGGTGTTCGAGCAACATCACACCGATCTTACTGGCCTTGGGAAGGGCCCTCTCACAGAAGGTATTGTGACATCAACAGAGAAATGTATCTGTAAAATGTGTGGTGTGCCAGAGATTGATACATGCAACAAAGCAAGAGTGAAGTTGTTTTGCGAAGGTCGTCCACAAGAGACTCTGCCACCAACCTCAGATGCAGTGAAGTTTCATATCATGCGTTCACACTATCAATCGACGATCTGGAACCAAGCTCACCTGCCACATCCTGATCTTCCTCAAGTGGATGCAGTATTTCCCCTAGGTTTACTGCCTTGGCAGGGTGCTGCTCGGGTACCCCGGAATAAAAAATTGGGGAACCCAAATTGTTTTATCCTCTGGAGCAGAGAGGAGCTGTGGATTATTTTTATTTGGTATCGTACAGTAACAAAGTATTTGTACATTAAAAAGTAATATAGTACAGTGTTACACTGTACTGTATTACTTTTATTCAAACTGTATTCCCTTCTTATCATGTAGTCTACACTTCTTCCTTTCATTGACACATTTAAATCACCTGACTACAGCATATAACATACCTGCTGCAACCCTGTGCTGCTGCTGCTTCTCTGTGCCTCATCCTCTATTGCTGAAGGCAGCTCCACCTCATCTGATCTCTGATATGAAAGCAATCGTGTTATGATCATATTGAGCTATTGGTGTGAGTCTAATATTAAACAAGCAGTCTGCTTGTCATACATTGCTGACGATACCTTTTTAGTGGCAATTTGTTGAGTCACTGCCGCTAAATGCCGGTAGCATCAAGCTAGCAAATCCTGCATTAGCCTCACATCAACAGGTGTAGACAGAACATCCAATTATCCTAAGCTAATTTACTGAATAAACCTACTCACATCTCCTGTCTTTTTTTTCACCCAACTCATTAGACTATTCTTCTGCTGGCGTTTCATTGTTGTTTTCTGTCAAATTCAATACTGTAGTTCAAAACCGCGGTACCTGCTCACCATCTGTGAGCTATTTTTAGAATGCGCACGCTACGTTCTTTGTCGCGTCGACCTGGGCAGGCTGTCTGTGTCCTTCTCCCGTGACGATAACGGCTTGCGGTTAAAAAATAATAATAAACAAATTTGAAACTGGGGGGGACACAAACGGGCAGACAGCAGAGCTCGGGGCAATAATGCAGATTTGTTTAATTTTTTTTCTCCTCCTTCGCTCTTGTCTCTGATTGTGAGTGTGTGCATTCACGTGTGTGTGTGTGGGGGGGGGAGCCCCGCTCTTCAGAAACAGAGCGGAGGGAGAATGTGAATACGCAAAGCAGTGGACACTGAAACTTGCACATTGGATAAATAACATAGGCGTTTAGTTTATTTAATAAAAGAGCACATGTTCAATGTGAAAAGTGACCGTAGATAGATTACTTTAGTTGCAATTTGGTGCTGTATATATATATATTTTTAAATAAAAAAAACACCTTGAATTTCAGGCAGGGCACGGGGCTCCTTTGGCAGGGCGCAGCGCCCCGCCAAGACAATGGTAGGGGAAACACTGAGATGAAAAGGGATGGATGCACAAGGAAGGTCAGTAAGTGCCACGGCTACTGTCTTTGCCACCTATGCCTAAAGCCTGCAGGGAGTTCACTTCATGTGGGTGTACCAAGGGATGCCTCAGCCAACGCTGCAGGTATGTGTATAGAGGATTAGCTGATGGTGATCAATGTGTACAAGATCATAAAAATATGATAGACTGATTGAGAATATCAGCCTGCCAGACTGCATACTGCTGACTGTTTGTTGTTAACAGATTGTTGAAACCATAACTGGATAATCGTGAACCTATAACTGAGAAAAAAAGTAACAAAGGAACACAATAAGTGTAAGGATAACTGTAACGTGTATTCCAATGTACCTGTACTTGTACTGGTCATAATCTGTCTATTCTATTCTATTCAGAAAGAGTCACATGGAATGTATAGAGGCATGCAACAGCAGGAAACATGACAACACCTGCCGGAACACTGAAGAAGACGCTGCTTTTTAAAAGTGCCTGCCTTTTGGCAATTTCCAATAGGGTTTGATGTAAAAAGGGCGGTGTGAACAGGCCCACTCCTTCTTCATTGCGTTAACACTGGATGGTCTGAGAGCTATAATTTGGGTTTACTTGTTGTTTTAATATATGTTTACATTATTATTATTATTATTATTATTATTATTATTATTATTATTATTATTATTATTTTGTAATCATTGATATATGGTGGTGTTTTATGAGATACCTGAATGAGGTTTTTACCATTTCAGTATGATTTGTATTGTATACTGTACCCATACAGTATGTTCTTACTGTATTGGAGCAAATAAAAGCATCTATAGGGCTTTGTTGATGGTACTGTTGCTCCACTGTAGGCCTAATCGTGTCATGTTTACGTTATGGTTTGGTGGCCAAATAAAAATTGTATTCATACACTCTCTAAGCAAGCCCTGGTTGAGTCTGGCAACTTATGTATCACTAATGACCACCTTTTTCGATATACATGTATGATTTCAAGCTGATTATTCACATTTGATCAAAAATCAGGACAGTATGTTAAATCCCCCATGTGTGATAACATATAAAAACACATTTAATTCTAGTCTGTACCTTGTTTAGTCAAAAATTAATGTACTAAAATAGATTTCAGCCTGGCGGTAGTGGCCATGTTGGATTTCTCAATTTTGAGTCATTCTGGGAAATTGTTGAGCTTCATATACAGCAGATTTGGATTCAGCACCCCTTAATACCCCTAGAAATGTTGTATAGCATAAATAAACACAAAATGCCTTCAGCACTTTAAATAAGCACATTTTCTGAAATTCTGCCTAGTCTATAAGGTACACACAGCATAACATGGCATAATACATTTGTATTATTACTGTAGGACACTTATGTGTATATAACATCTGAAGATGTGCAGTTTTATTCATGTTTTCAAATAATTGTACAGGAAGTTGCTATATTAGTACACATGTTTTACTTCTACACATTAATATCTGATTTGTAAAACATCGCAGACAGAAAGGTATATCCATCATTTAATGGTAAGCTATTGAAATTCTGATTCCATAGATGTGTCTCCCATCACCCAAAACCCCTGACTATTCTCTCAACTCAGTATTCACATTCTTATATTCAAAGGAGACCAGTAATATCTTTAAAAACTACAAGTCCCTTTCTATCAGCTGTGCACCGTTATGCTGTAAATATAGCCTATCTACCAATTGGATCAAATATAAAAGTCAGCCGAATTAGTATTGATAGTGCAAGGAGACGTATGGTGTGACAATAAATTGAAGATGTTGTTTAATTACTGATATATTTATGATCCACGTCGTCACATATTCAGTTTCGGTGGCAGTTCTTCCAGTTTGTCTAGAAGTCTTCTAATCAGGGCTCTATAAATAAAGAACTACAGCAGATGTGTAATATTTGTAATACCGGATATTCTACCGTTTCTCACCCATTTCATCAACACTTCTCTAACTTCTGGTCACTTTCCAAACACTGTCAAGGAGTCAAGAGTAAACCCTCTCTTAAAGAAACCCACTCTCAACCCGTCTGATTTGATAAACTACATACCTGTCTCTCTCCTCCCGTTCCTGTCTAAAACACTTGAACGCGCTGTCTTTAAACAACTCTCCTGTTATCTCCATCAGAACAACCTTCTGGATCCGCACCAGTCTGGTTTCAAGGCAGGTAACTCAACAGAAACTGCCCTCCTTGCTGTCACTGAGGAACTGCACACGGCTAAAGCAGCCTCCCTCTCCTCTGTCATCATCCTTTTGGACCTGTCTGCTGCATTCGACACAGTGAATCATCAGATCCTCCTTCGCACTCTCCAAGAACTTGGAGTTTCAGGCTCTGCACTTTCCCTCCTCACCTCATACCTCAAAGACCGCACCTACAGGGTTACTTGGAGAGGGTCGGAGTCCGACTCTTGTCAATTAACTACAGGGGTCCCTCAGGGCTCTGTTCTTGGTCCCCTCCTCTTTTCCCTGTACACAAACTTGCTCGGATCTGTCATTAGCCCGCATGGTTTTTCATACCTCTCCTACGCCGATGACACGCAATTAATTCTGTCCTTTCCCCGCTCAGAGACCCAGGTCGTCGCACGCATCTCTGCTTGTCTAGCTGACATCTCTCAGTGGATGTCTGCTCACCACCTCAAGCTCAACCTTGACAAGACTGAACTGCTTTTCCTTCCGGGAAAAGATTGTCCCACTCTTGACCTAACAATCAACATCGGCACCTCTATTGTTTCGCAGACTCAGACTGCAAGGAATCTGGGTGTGACCCTAGATAACAAATTTTCCTTCACTGCAAATATAGCTGCTACAAACCACTGCTGCAGATACACTCTTTACAACATCAGGAGAATACGTCCCCAGCTGACCCAGAAAGCGACGCAGGTTCTGGTCCAGACTCTTGTCATCACACGCCTAGACTACTGCAACTCCCTCCTGGCTGGTCTACCTGCATGTGCCATCCGACCTCTGCAGCTCATCCAGAATGCAGCGGCTCGTCTGGTCGTCAACCCTCCTAAATTCTCCCACACCACGCCGCTCCTCCGCTCCCTTCACTGGCTTCCGGTAACTGCTAGAATCCACTTCAAGACACTGGTACTTGCGTACCATGCTGCGAATGGATCTGGCCCTTCCTACATCCAGGACATGGTTAAACTCTACACCCCAGCACGTGCACTCCGCTCTGCATCAGCCAAACAGCTCGCTGCACCGGCACTGCGAGGGGGACCCAAGTTCCCATCAGCAAAAACACGTCGGTTTGCTATCCTTGGTCCAAAATGATGGAATGAGCTCCCCATTGGCATCAGGACAGCTTACACATCTTCCGGCGTAGACTGAAAACTCATCTCTTTCAACTCCACTTCGAGTGATAGAATTATTAACAAAGCACTTATATACTAATAAAGGACTGGCTTATCTAAGGCCAGTTGAGTAGCACTTGAAATGTTTTAGCTCTATGAAACCTACTTATATGATTCTGTTTTCTTCAAGTTTGTATTTTGTTGGTCGAACGCACTTATTGTAAGTCGCTTTGGATAAAAGCGTCAGCTAAATGCAATGTAATGTAATATAATGCAGCCGAACCTTGTATTACAATGCCGTTATGTGATGACTTTCAAAGACAAAAGCAAGCACACTCTGATTAAAGTATTATTATTTAATTTTATGTTTTTCAGATTTCATATTGCATTATCCCCAACGTGCATTGTTGCTAAAACATCCAATCACCGAGCTTCAACCATAGCTGAGGATCTTGGGTAATCAGTTCAGTGGGTGTGTATCGCAATGGCGATCGAAATGTCCCATATGTGACCCGCTCTATCGAAATCAGTCGGAAGTCGCAATGGCTCATTTCAAAAATAAATTTGAGTAAAAAATACATTTTTCAGGATTCGGGTGTTTTGTTTGAGTTTTAAATAAACAAGGTCTTGGCTTTCAGAATATGAAACTTTTATTGCCAAAATATCACAATAAATACATTTTTGAAGCTTGTAAAGAGAAGAAGACAGGCACCTCTCACTCGCACTCTGCTCTTCCGCAGCGCCGCCCCCTCCCTTCGGCTTAAATTATGAATGCAAGGCGTATAGTAATCATAGATAACATGGCAGGCAGTGGCGGCGCTAGGAGGTGGCATTTGAAAATGTCTCGGGAGTAATGTGCAGACATTAGCCTGCGTACTGCGTAGCCTTCCCTCCCCTAAAGAAGAAGTGATCCTTCCTAGTGCCTGACGAGTTTTAAGCTAATAGCCTATAAAGTTATGGATATTAGAAAGTTATTTTCATCGAAGCAGGAGCCACAAGCTGCAGCAGCAGCAGTATCTGCTGCTGACAACAATGTCATCACCAGCAGTGAAGAAATGGATGATGTTTCAGGTTTGTGAATCTAATGGTGATATGTGCACTCTGGCTGACTGAGTAAGAAGTGAAAAAGAGTGATGTAAATGTTAATCTTATAGCTAGTAAACATGGAGTAACCACACTAAGTATACCCTTATATGTTAGTATGCATACATAACATGGCTACAAATTATTCTAAGATGTAACGTCGTTAACCCTTCATACCTCAGTCTACTTTTATGACACTAAAATAACGTATTATTATTTTGTTTTCGCACGTGGAATTATACCGGCTCTCGTTTCAGTACACATAACAACGGAACCATAGCAACGGAACTGACAGGCAACGGAACTGACAGGCAACAGTCAGAAATGTGACTCTGACGGCCCGTCCACACAGCGGCTTTGGAAAAAGCTTGCCGGCGGGCGTGTCTGAAGCGCAACCAACAACCAATCACATGAATCTCCCGCCCCTGACGCACAAGCAGCGGTTTGATTGGCTAGAGCTTGTACTGGCATATGATTTGATTGGCTGATGCTTCCACCGAAAGCTTCAGAATCTTCAAAAGTTGAACATTGCTCAACTTTTGCAGCCTGAAATGCCAGGAAAGCTCCGCTCTGCTTCCCACAATTCAGTTCAGCGAAAAGTGACGTCACCCCATTCAAAGTGAATGGGAAGAAGCTTCCAACGCCGCTGTGTGGACGGGCCGTTACACTCTTTACGTCACAAACAAAGATGGTGGATGAGAATAGATCTATAAAACGATAAGCAATACGCCAGAATCAAGGTGAAACTATCCGCATCCTTTAAAACTCTACGCACATTCGTTTCACCAAAATAAGTAAACGACTGTATTTGAGTGAGTTAGGCATTAGTTTGCTTCATTTAAGGGTGTTAATGAATAAGTGTTCTCCAGTGCCTTGTGTCCGCTTTAAGGTATTATTAAGGTAGGGTTAATGTTGCTCTCAAAGTGCACTAGATTGATGCTTTTAACTTCAATATTTAAAAAAAAATATTCCCGGGGGAGCATGCCCCCAGACCCCTCTAGAGGAGGCGACGTCCCCCCTAAAAGGATGTTCGATCCACCCCCTACTTGTAAAAAAAAAGGGGAAAATTGTGTTGATGAACACGAATCAAAGGTCAATGTTTTTCGAATTTCATATCGCATTAACACCATATCCCAACATCCAATCACCGAGCTTAAACCATAGCTGAGGATCTTGGTTAATAAGTTCAGTGGCTGTGTATCGCAATGCTCGAAATGTCCCATATACAGTATAGGCCTACGTCTATGTCCGGTTATTTTTATTTTGAAATTCAGTTCCTGACGGACGCCAAAAAAGCCCGAGATTATGGAATCAACAAATAAATAAAAACAAGGATAATTGTGTGTTATTGTTGAGTAAATAACAGTGTGTTATTTAGAAAAGAATAACAAATTAGAAGCAAAAAAAGATTTTAAAAATACAGATTTCAGTATTCTGAGGCACTGAGACCCATTTCTTTTCCTCACAGATGGCAAAAAAAGTCAGACATAATATGATTTAAAATAAAAACAATAATCGTGGCTTGATATTGAGTAAGAACATGTTTTTATGAACCCCACAGCTTCCGGTCTTCCAAAACCCGACCGGACAAAAAGACGTGTTGCAGGCACGAAACATACTACCAATAGAAATACATTGCTTTTAAAATCGTGTGACACGAAAAAAAGTGGAAAATCGTGTTGGTGAACACGAATCAATAGATTAAATGTCGTGACTATAACACGAAATGCCATGAGACTGGGTTGGCAGTCAACATGTCCATGTAGCCTTGGGCAAGATACTTAACATAAGTGGTTCCCGATGGAATGGCCAACAGTGTGTGAATGTGAATGTTAGCTTACTTGAGCAAATGCATACATTCTTTATGAATGAGGTGTGAATGGGTGAATGGTAACTTTGAGGGGTCTTAAATATTGGATAGAGAGCTACATCAATACAATCCATTTAGCATTTAAGCAAGGGCCAATCGCCATCATTTGACAAACATAGCTACCCGGTGCATTTCAAGTGATGTCAATGAGTCCTGACCAAGAACATTTATATTCGACAAGTGTGCAATGTGAACCGTTGGAAATATAATATACAATTTGTATGACTTAATAAGTTAACTATTGCAGTGGGTGACGTGCCCTTGTTGCTATGTGTTAAAAAGAGGAGGGTTGATTGCCACAGGAAGGATATGGTTGTTGAAATATATAAAGAGATGGACAAACATTTTGTTGTAGAAAGCTGCTGCTTATTTCCACTAGCCACTGAAAAACTTGGAAACTGTGCCAGCTTGTCAACTTTAAAACTGATGATGTTAATTTATTAAAATGCAAACTTACTGCTTTGCTTGCACTGGACTGGTCTTAGCTTTATCGGTATTGACATCCAGCACAGATGTGAGGAGCTGAGAAGCTAATTACATTTATCAATAGCAGAGAGCTAATGGAGAGTTTCCCATTGCGCTGTGGATTTTAACACCTGCCATTAACAAGTAAAACTTGACCTGGAACAAGGTGACTGTGATACATGCAAACGTGGTGTGATAGGGCTGTAGATGCATTCAGTTCAGTATGGAGGATCAGGGTCTGTTGCCCATCAGTAACAGATGACTTGTGAAGGCAAAGTGACAGTTTTCGCTACATGTGCTGACATGTCTGTGAGTGTGTGTGTGTGTGTGTGTGTGTGTGTGTGTGTGTGTGTGTGTGTGTGTGTGTGTGTGTGTGTGTGTGTGTATTTGAGCGTTTGACTGTGCAAGTGACAGATGAAAAAAAGACCTTTTTGCAGCAAAATTCATTCACTGAGTAATTTTCTTTTCTGCTTATAAGTTTATAAACTGCAGCGAAAGCTTTTCACTGAACTGTGTGTAGAAATTTCTGTATTTGTGAGTTGGCCTTAAAGGACATCATTTATGTAGGCTTAATATTTGTTACACAGCTCAGCTTAGTCTGTCAGGACCTCGACACAAACTGGTGTGCACGACCCAGAGACAAAGTCTTGAATGTAACAAAAATGTATCTTTTATTTAAAAAATCAGGTAATTCCTTTTAACAGAGTAGGTACTGGAATGAACAAAAAGCGCTCACAAGGAGGAAAAAACAAAAGAGAACGTAAGAAAGAAACTTAAGCCTACAAAATAAACAAAACCTGACATGAGTAAAAGCGATCCTTTCTTAGCTGAGGCCTGGCACGACCATTCGGGGAAACAAACAAGACAAACTGACACAGGACAGGGGAGAGACAGGACTATTTAAACATGAGGTGAGTGGGAACAGGTGGAAACAATCAGGGGCGGGGCAGACACTGATGAATATCGGGAAAAACACACAAGGGGAGGAAGAAACAGGGCCCGAAATGAAAGACAAGAGGTAAGTACAAAATAAAACAGGAAATGACAGACAAAATACATAAACATAACTAACACATTTGACGAGACACAATAGTACCCACCCTTCTAGGGACGACTCCTGACGGCCCAGGCTGATCAGCATGACGATCGTGGAAGTCCCTGATCAGAGTTTTATGAATGATAAGCGCGGGAGCTACCCATAAGCGCTCCTTGGGACCGTGTCCCTCCCATTCGACCAGGTATTGATGTCCTCGGTCCCGTATGCGGACCACTAGTAGCTTCCTGACCGTGTATACCGGGCCCCTGTTGATAATCCGGGGTGGTGGAGGGGCCTTGGAGGCGGGAACCAGGGTGGACCTTGAGAGACCTGGGGAGTCGGAGACGCACCGCGACAGGGTTAATAATGTTCTGAATTGGGAAAGGACTCACGAACCTTGGTGCCAACTTCCTGGAATGAAGATGTAGGGGTAATTCTTTAGTGGATAATCAGACACGCTGACCCGGTCTATAGACGGGAGCCGCACGCCGGGAACGATCTGCCGCTACCTTCATCCTAGCGGATGTCCGAAGGAGTGCCTGCCGAGCTCCGGCCCAGACCTTCCGACAACGTCGGACCATGGCGTGTGCAGACGGGACTCTGACCTCCTCCTCGTTGGCTGGAACAGGGGGGGCTGCGTAAATTTAGAGTGAAGGGACGAGACAATCCTTGGTTTTCTGCTGAACTGTCCAGTCTCCTGCATGAGAGAAACAAGGCCTGGGCAAAGGCTAGGAAATCAGGCTCAGAGGTAGAATGGCTGTGTTTTAGGCAGCTAAGAAATAACTTCCCTCCACATGTCAAAAGTGCTAAATCTAAGTATTATCTGTCAGTTACCACAAAGAACTTGAACAACCCTAGAAAATTCTGGAAAGCCATACAATTGATATCCACCGGTGATATCCGTAATGATCTACCTCCATGCCTTACCACAGCATCTGGCACTATATCGGATAGGGCTACCATACTAAATTGTTTAAATGAGCATTTTGTGTTCTGTGGCTCTCTGTTTCATTCTGTTTCTAATTCTGCTACTGTGAACACCACAGTCGGTGACTCAGAACAATGTGGTCTGGAAAACCCTTTCAGTTTTACTCCTTTTACTGTTGATGTTGTCCGTGAAGTCTTAACCAAGCTAGATCCTAAAAAGCCGGCTGGTCCGGACAATGTAGAACCTTTCTTTTTAAAGATAGCTGCAGATTTTATTGCTCCTCCTCTTACTACTCTTTTTAACCTCTCTCTCTCAGCACGAACAAAATCCCAAAAGTATGGAAGTCAGCTTATGTCCTGCCACTACTAAAAGGAGGGGAGGCCACCTTATTAAACAATTATAGACCCATCTCTAAATTGTCAGTTCTGGTCAAGGTTCTTAAAGCCTAGTGAGTGAGCAGGTAAAGGTGTTTTTATGTAACAATGACATCCTGTCTAAACATCAGTCAGGCTTCAGAAAGCAACATAGCACCATCACTGCCACAAAGAAAGTGTTAAATGATATTACGAGTATTTTAGATAATAAGCAGAGTTGTGCAGCTCTATTTGTTGACCTATCCAAAGCTTTTGATACCGTCGATCATCGCATTTTGAAGCAGAGGCTGGTCAGTATTGGCATATCCAGCCATGCAGTGGGGTGGTTTGTGAACTACCTCTCTGAAAGGTCCCAATGTATTCAGTTTGATGGGCTGTCTTCTGAGTGGTTAAACATCACTAATGGTGTACCACAAGGTTCAGTTTTAGGTCCACTTTTATTCTCTATCTATATTAATAGTTTAGGTGAAAATGTCGAAGGAGCAACCTTACATTTTTATGCGGACGATACCGTTATGTAATGTGCAGGTCCCTCGATTAACGAGGCTGATGTTAAATTACAGGCTGTTTTTAACATTATTCAGGCTCAGCTCTCTGAGCTTAAGCTTCTTTTAAATGTGGATAAAACCAAGGTAATGCTCTTTTTTAAAGCTAAAGCTAAAAATACACCAGAGACTGCTTTGGATATTGTAACTACGCAAGGAATACAACTTGAAGTGGTTACCTGTTACAAATACTTGGGTATCTGGCTTGATGACTGTCTCACTTTTAAATTTCATGTAAATAACCTGCTTCAAAAGCTGAGGGTTAGGCTAGGTTTCTTTTACAGAAATAAATCCTGTTCCTCGCTTGAGGCCAGGAAAAGGCTAGTCACTGTGAACTTTTTACCTGTGTTGGACTATGGTGATTTGTTATATATGAATGCACCTGCCAATTACCTGAGCAAGTTAGATGCTGCGTATCACAGTGCACTGAGATTTTTTACAAATTGTAAAGCACTTACGCATCACTGTACACTGTATACCAAGGCGGTTTTGCCATCACTTACTGTACGGAGGCTCAGTCACTGGTACTTTTTCATTTACAAAGCCATGTTGGATAAACTACCATCTTATATCTGCTCCCTGATCTCTCGGCGAATTGAAAGTACTTATTGCCTGAGATTGCATGCTATGGTTTTATTAAATGTGCTAGGACTGTCTTGGGGAAGAAAGCTTTTAGATGTGCAGCTCCACTAACATGGAACAGTCTGCAAAAAGAATGGAAAATTACCAAGCTAGTACCACTACATGTTTTTAAAGCTTTAACTACAAAATCAGATGCTGTTGGTACCTGTACATGTGGATAGATATGTAAATTGTAATCCCTGTACATGTTGCTGTATGATGTCCTTTTGTTGTTCTGTTGTTTATGTTTTTATGTTTTCATGTGGAACCTACTGCTGCAGGTCTCCCTTGAATAAGAGATCATTGATCTCAATGGGATTTTTCCTGGATAAATAAAGGTTTTGAATTGAATTGAAATATCCATAGGCACACTGGAAGGGGGAGAGACCTGTAGAAGCCGAGGGAAGAGTATTGTGGGAGTATTCCACCCATGTGAGTTAGTCGCTCCATGACCTCAGGCTCTGGGACACGAGGCATCTGAGGCAGGTCTCGAGGTCCTGATTTAGGCGTTCTGTCTGGCCATTGGACTGGGGGTGGTAGCCGGAAGACAGGCTGAGGGTGGCGTCTAGGAGCCGGCAGAATTCCCTCCAGACGACAGAGATGAAATGGGGACCTTGGTCGGACACCACATCACTGGAGAAACCATGAATCCTGAATACATGGGTTAGCATGACCTCTGCCGTTTCCTTGGCAGAGGGAAGTTTAGGCAGAGGGATGAAGTTAACCATCTTGGTGAATCGGTCTACTACCGTCAGTACTTCAGTGTTACACTTAGAAGGTGGTAGTCCGTTGACAAAGTCCAGCGAGATATGGGACCAAGGGTGTTGGTGCACGGGCAGAGGCTGAAGAAGACCCATCGGAGCCAGGGATGAGGT
Source organism: Notothenia rossii (assembly GCF_949606895.1). NCBI lineage: Eukaryota > Metazoa > Chordata > Actinopteri > Perciformes > Nototheniidae > Notothenia > Notothenia rossii. Next base: position 58,852,023 of record NC_136907.1, on the reverse strand, counting down.
CTTGTTACGGGCGTACACGGGACAGGCAGCCACGTATTTCATCACCTCCTTCCCCATGGCTGGCCAGCAGAAATTCTATTTTATGGTGAACATTGTTCGCCGGATACCTGGATGATATGTGAGCTTAGAGGTGTGAGCCCAGTGGATTAACTTGGAGCGTAACGACACAATAACAGACGATTATTCGGACACCCACTAGGTGCTGGGCTCACAACATTAGCCTGCTTTACATCATTTTCAATCTGCCAGGAGACCGCCCCAACCACACAGATCAGAGAACAATGGGACTGACGTGAATTACGTCTCTTGGCTTTCCTGATATATTCATAATGTCCATTGGGGGTATTAAACCCTGTCTTCCACTCGTCCCCTTCTCTTATCCTGACAAGATGATAAGCATTTCTGAGGTTGAGTTTGGTAAAAATCTTAGCGGACTGAAGCAGTTCAAATGCTGATGACATTAATGGCAGGGGGTAGCGGTTCTTTGTGGTAATGGCGTTAAGTGGGATATAGTCAATACATGGGCTGAGTGAGCCATCCTTTTTACTCACAAAGAAGAATTATGCTCCTGCCGGTGGTAAAGAGGAGGGACGGATGATTCCCGCTTTCAGGGAAGACGAGATGTATTCATCCATGGCCGCTCGCTCTGGCCCTGAGATGGAATAAAGGCGTCCCTTAGGAATGGGTGCGCCGGGTAGCAGATCGATAGTACAATCAAAAGGGTGATGTGGAGGTAGTGACAGAGCCTTGGTTTTGTTAAAAACTTATTTCATATTGTGGTAACACGCAGGGATCTTAGACAATTCAGGATACTCATCATAACCATTAACTGGTGTAGTCTCTGAGTCTTTACCGGACATGATGAATGGGTGAAGTCTGATCGCCGGGGTCTTCGTTATAGCAGGGCGAGGCGAGTTAGGAACACTACAATTTTGTTCACATTCCCCTCCCCATCCCTTAACTTGGCCTGAGCACCAATCAATGTGTGGATTGTGCTTTTTTTAACCAGGCAAATCCCAATACAAGTGAGTGCTGAGGAGAATTGAATAAATGAAATTGTAACATTTCTGAATTATTCTGAATCACTACCTGAACGGGCTCGGTATGATTTGTGACTTGACAAATTAGTCTGCCGTCTAATGCACTGGCATTGATGGGGTTGGCCAAAGGAATAGTCTTAAGATTAAGTAGTTTGGCTAGCTCCCAATCTATAAGACTCTCGTTGGCCCCAGAGTCAATCAGTGCCTCTAGTGCGTGCTCTTGGTTGTTAACTATGAGTGTTACCTGAGTAGGTGTGCATGGAGGGTATTTCGAGGGGAATTTGCTCACCAGCGCTCTCCTCATAGCCGGTGAGCTTGTCCTTTTCCCGGACATGCGGCATGCTGGTGGCCTGGACGTCCACAGTAAAAACAGCTTCCCTCCTGTAGTCTGCGCCGTCTTTCCTCTGGGGAAATCCTGGTCTTTCCCAGCTGCATGGGTTCCTCCCGTGCTTGTGGAGGCGCTATTCCTGGAGTTGTAGAAACCGGCCGAATCCATGAGGAAGAATTCCCAGAGGTCTAGGTGTGGCTCGACGCCTCTCTCTCTCCGAGGCGATTATCTACTCGAGTGGCCATGGAAATGTTTCCAGGTCTTGAGGTAATTCCAACGGAGCCAGGGCAATCCTTTATGGGATCTGACAGTCCGTTAATAAATGCGTTTATCAAACTCGGATTGCCTTTTCGTGGGCATCGGGAGGGAAGCGAGTCAGAGTCGCGTGGGAATTTTCTTGAGGTTTGTGGCTTTTTCTCCAAGTATGATTCTGCTTTTAAAAACATGCAGTCCAACTATTTCAATGCTACTAGCCCGGATTTCCAGAACGAAGTCATTGACATATGCGCTAACTTAGTTCGTGCAGAAATTGTAGAGAAAGTGCAGGATATTGGATTTTTTTCTATAATTGCAGATGAGGCCAGGTCTTGCAAAACGGAACAATTATCAGTGTGTATCAGATATGCAGAGCAGCTTGAAATCAAGGAGCGTTTTTTTTGTTTTATTGATTGCTCAGCATCTCGCAACGCGGCTGGGATTGTGGAAGCAATAAACAAAGGACTTGAGATGTGTGGACTGAAACATATCCCAATTGTTGCCCAGAGTTACGATGGTGCCTCCGTCATGTCTGGTCACATTTCTGATGTGCAGCAGCGCATCAAAGAGACCCACCCACACGCAGTGTACATGCACTGCATGGCACACAAACTAAATCTGGTGCTTGTGGAGTGTTGTGCTGTCAACCGCAGCGTGAAAACATTCCTGAACGTAATTGACTAACTCTACTCTGTATTTGCAGAGCCGTCAAACCATCATCGATTCATTGAAATGCAGAAATCACTGAATCTGAAACAAACTGAAATAATACAGCCAAGTGAGACAAGATGGGCGTACAAGTGGCGATCTGTGAATTCCGTTAAAACTCACTACTCTGCAATTACAGGGTGCCTGAGAGAAATGAGTGACGAGGGAGACAAGTGGTCTGTGGAGGCCAGTGGCCTTTATGCCCACATGACCAGAATGTCTTTCATTACATGTGTTATTGTATTTGAAGACATACTGCGTGTGATTCATGTTACGCACAAGGCCCTACAGTCCTCCAGCTGCACACTCTCCGAAGCTGCAGCGCTTACCGACAACCTGAAGGCGCACTTCAAATCTCAGAGACAAGCAGATACGTGGAGCAATATGTGGGGATCAGTGAAACAGTTCTGCCGGGTCAACAACGTGCCAGTACCTGGGGATGCAGATGTTGAGTGTCAGACTCCGGGTCCCTTTGCACCCAAAAGAAAACGGGTTACAAAACCCCCGACCTCCCTTGACAGTTTCCTCGTTACAACTACTTTGGGCCAAAGAGAAACTGATGAAAGTGGCGCACAAATGTCACAGAGTGATACAGCTGGATTTCAGCAGCACCTCTATCTCCCTGTGCTGGACACCCTCATCAACGAACTAGACAGACGATTCACAGGAGAGTCCATAGAGCTTGCACCAGCATGTGGAGCAGTGTTTAAATGTGAGAAAAAAGGAATTGAACCTCTCGTACAAAAATACGCACAGCTGCTCAAAATTCACCCTCTCGTTCTTGGAGCAGAGATGGAGCTTGTTAAAGCCTCTGCTGTCACACCTGTTGCACTTCAGCATCTCCGAAAGACTGTTAAAAAGGAGAGCTATCCAAATCTATACAAGATGCTCCAGTTGGCACTGACTCTGCCTATCGGATCTGCCACCTCTGAGAGAAGTTTTTCTTCAATGAGGAGAATTCGGAACTGGCTGCGGTCAACGATGGGAGGAACCAGATTTTCCTCACTTGCGGTTCTTCACATTGAGGACGACGTAACCGCACAGCTGTCACCTGAGGGGATAGTGGACGTATATGCGGAACGTAAAAAACGGCGTCTACTTCTGAACTAAGGTAGGACACCAAGGGATATAGTAGTTATCAAATAAGTATAAGATATGCACAGTTTTGATACGTTTTTTACAGTTATGTAATGCACTGTTGTTGGGGGGAGAGACCGCCCCTTCCATATGAGTGTGTGTGTACGGCGGGCATGAGGCATGCATGACGGGACGAGTTGTGTTTGTATGTGGAAAAGTCATACTCAGTGCGGTGAGCGCTGGCTTTATTGCTACTGTATCCGTAGCACCCCACGCAATAGTTGGGACTGTGTACTGAGTGACGTCAGTAAAAAAGGTTTGCCCCCCCAAACGCAAATGTCAAACTCCGCCTATGCTTTCAGGAAGGGATCGCCTTAAAAATAGCTCCCCATCTTTCAGCTGCAGCCATTGAGCCAAGTCACTTTGATAAGATGAAGGTTGGTCTTGCTCTAAATGTGTTCAGTAAGGCTACAAGTGCTGGGCTGAAATACATGGTGCAGCAAGAAAACCGCCCTCTGTCCTACCTGACGACAGCGTGGTTCCTGGAGCAGGTTGATCGTTGGTTTGATCTAATGTCATCTCGCCATCCAATTACAGCCCTGAGCAGGCTCAAGATGGAGGACTACCAAAAGGCCATCACCGTCCTCCAGAACATCGTCCATCTGTTTCGTGGGATAAAGATAGGTCAAAAGGGAAGTTGGAAGCCTGTTCAAACAGGGGTGATAATGGCAACAACATCAATTTTGGCCATACAAGAGGAGATGCTTCCACAAGGACACAGGTTTGTGTTAACGTCAAGGTTCACACAAGACTGCCTTGAAAATACATTCAGCTGTGTGAGGTCTAAAAATCCTGTCCCAACTCCAGTGGAATTCCATCATGCACTGAAAATCATATCTGTGGGGCAGTTCCTCACCACCATCAGCTCTGGGAGCTATCACGAAGACCACAGTAGCTTTTTGGCAGACTTCCTGGACACAGGTGAGCCAAAAATCACTCCATCAGTCAGAGTGGAACAGCTGATGGCGGTGAACAGAGCAGCTGCACCTGACCTCACAAAAACTGAGAAATGTATTCTCTTCCATCTTGCAGGCTACATCGTCCACAAAATCATCAAGTTTGCCAGCATCTGTGAAAATTGCAAAATTGCAACAGAGCACCATGATGAGAGTCCTTCTGGTGACAACAGCTTGTTAGTGGACTTAAAAGACTTCAAGGCAGGTGCTCTTTGTCGTCCCTCCCAAGAAGCCTTTGACTTCATTCACCAAATTGAGGAACTATTTAGGACCAAGACTGGTTCCTCCCTCATGCAGCTCCCCAACGCAGTGGGTGTCTTGGAGAAAGAAGCTCAGGCCCTCTCCAGCAGGCTTCCGTCATGCTGTGGAGTACAACAAAAACTCGTAAAAAGATTCATACGGCTGAGGCATAGAATTGAGGCCAAACAAATCAGAAATGACAGAAAAAAATAATATTTAAAAGATGCCCATTTTGGAAGCAAAAGCCAATCCAAAAAGATGAAAAGGAACAACAGCAGCCAAGCTACCACATCCAGCAACCCCCAAACAGATCCACAGCTGCAATCATTTCCATCAGTCGTTGCAATGGAAATATTTGGACTAAACATTGCTCTTCCACCTGCCAGGACCCAGCTAACATCACTGCCCCTCCACCTGCTAACATCACTGCCCCTCCACCTGCCAACATCACTGCCCCTCCACCTGCCAGCACCCAGCCAGAGGAGCGCAAACAACAAAAACAAGCAAGGTGTCCCGTCATGTACCTGGAAGTTTGGGTTGGCAAAATGGAGTAAGAGAGGGACTTGAAAAACCTTGGTGGCTCTCTACTCATGTTGTTACAGTTGTCTTGGTTACAGCTCTCAAGTTTTTTTTGTGCCATTTCCACATCTTTAGAAAATATGAGATACATTTTTTTTGTTACAGACAGGTAATAATCAACATAATCACAAGGACACAATATGGCTCTGCTAAAAACACTCACTCTTACACGCACCAAAGTTATATTTATCTAATATTTAACTCCCTCCACCCCCGCATACAACCCCGTTTAGAAGCCCCTCTTCTCTAATTCAACAACGTTGGACGAAATGACATTAAGAGAACGGAATTTACAATTAAAAGGCTGTTCAACGTGTGTTGCTAACTTGATCCGGTATCCTAGCTCAATCTGTTATCTGTAAACGTTCCCTAAATCTACTAATTTAGGGATAATCCACTGACATCCTTTAATACACATGTTCATTTGAATCAGATGTACTGATAATATCCGCAATATAAATCTTTAAACTTCTTCTTACCTTTAAAAGTCCGTCACGAACGGTCTATTATGCTGCAACTCTACAGCTCTGCTAGCCTTGGCGCTAACTTCCGGGGAACGATTGAGAGGCTCCACGATCCGCCATTGCTGTAAAAAAGTGGTCCATTGGAGTGAACGGAGATGACGTAACTCTCAGTCTATATGGCGCTGGGCCGGTGTTCGTCAGAATCGTCACTTCCTGTACTGACAGTGTAGGTGTCCTGAGAGTGCAGCCTACACCGGAACTGTCCTGAGAGTGCAGGCATGCAGGCAGACCCCTCTCGAGAAAGTTGCTCGCGTTTGACGTATGACGTTAAAAAAAAGCAGTTTTTAGTAGCAGAGCTCAAAACGGCTCCTTTCCCCCTGAATTCCTGCCCTTATGTCTTGTAAAACATATCAAATCCTGCATTAACTTTTTTAATTGTAATTTTCAGGCAAGGTTAAGCATAAAATGTAGTAAAGAAAAAAAAAACCTGCAAGTTGCTCTTTAAACAAATCCAAAACGTTTAAACCTACAAGTCAAATCATCTGTATTCAACAAGTAACCCATTGTTAGAGTTTGGAGGTATTTACTAACAATTAACAGATAGCATAGCTAGCTTAGCCTTAACTGCACAAATCATCAAGAAAGTCCTGAGGTTTACATGTAGCTAATATAATGTAAAAGGATCAAATTAATATTGAAACCTCTCCTGGTTTATTATTGGGCAGCAGATAATGATTTTTAACAAATCAATTCCAACAGAGTAAAATACACCATCTTTCTCCTTTCACCTCAGACATACAGGACTGTCTCAGAAAATTAGAATATTGTGATAAAGTTCTTTATTTTCTGTAATGCAATTAAAAAAACAAAAATGTCATACATTCTGGATTCATTACAAATCAACTGAAATATTGCAAGCCTTTTATTATTTTAATATTGCTGATTATGGCATACAGCTTAAGAAAACTCAAATATCCTATCTCTAAATATTAGAATATCATGAAAAAGTATACTAGTAGGGTGTTCAACGAATCACTTGAATCGTCTAATTAACTCGAAACACCTGCAAGGGTTTCCTGAGCCTTGAAAAACACTCAGCTTGGTTCAGTAAACTAAATCACAAGTATGGGGAAGACTGCTGATCTGACTGCTGTCCAGAGGACCGTCATTGACACCCTCCATCAGGAGGGTAAGACACAAAAAGAAATTTCTCAAAGAGCAAGCTGTTCACAGAGTGCAGTTTCAAAGCACATCCACAAAAAGTCTGTTGGAAGGGGGAAATGTGGCAGGAAACGCTGCACAACCAAGAGAGATGACCGCAGCCTTAACAGCATTGTGAAGAAGAGTCGCTTCCAGAATTTGGGGGAGCTTCAAAGACAGTGGACTGAAGCTGGAGTCCAGGTATCAAAAGTCACTGTTCACAGACGTGTCCGGGAAATGGGCTACAATAGCCGTATTCCCATGGTCAAGCCACTTCTGAACTCAAGACAACGGAAGAGGCGTCTGACTTGGGCTAAGGAAAAGAAGCACTGGACAGTTGCACAGTGGTCCAAAGTCCTCTTTTCAGACGAAAGCAAGTTTTGTATTTCATTTGGAAGTCAAGGCGCCAGAGTCTGGAGAAAGGCTGGAGAGGAGCAAAATCCAAGTTGCTTGAAATCCAGTGTGAAGTTCCCACAGTCAGCGATGGTTTGGGGAGCCATGTCAGCTGCTGGTGTTGGTCCACTGTGTTTCATCAAGCCCAGAGTAAATGCAGCTGTGTACCAAGAGATTTTAGAGCACTACATGCTTCCGTCTGCTGAAAAGCTCTATGGAGATGAGGAATTCATTTTCCAGCATGATCTGGCACCTGCCCACAGTGCCAAAACCACCAGTAACTGGTGTACTGACCATGGCATTACTGTCCTCGATTGGCCTGCAAATTCCCCTGACCTGAACCCCATAGAGAATATGTGGGGTATTGTGAAGAAGAAGCTGAAAGACACCAGACCCAACAATGCTAATGAGCTAAAGGCCGCTATTGAAGCATCCTGGGCATCCATAACACCTCAGCAATGCCACAGGCTGATTGCCTCCATGCCACGCCGCATTGATGCAGTAATCCGTGCAAAAGGATTCCCAACCAAGTACTGAGTGCATTAATGGACATTTTCAAATGTTTGATTGTGTTTTGCTGTTATAAATCTTTTTTTTTTACTTGGTCTGAGGAACTATTCTAATTTTTTGAGATAGGATTTTTGAGTTTTCTTAAGCTGTATGCCATAATCAGCAATATTAAAATAATAAAAGGCTTGCAATATTTCAGTTGATTTGTAATGAATCCAGAATGTATGACATTTTTTTTTTTTTTTTAATTGCATTACAGAAAATAAAGAACTTTATCACAATATTCTAATTTTCTGAGACAGTCCTGTAAATCTCACCACACCTCAGGATGCTCAAATGCAAAATAAAGGGTTGCATTCTTTCCCCATCACATTGTTATTTTATTCTGTGTTTAGAATAAACGATGGCTTATGTTTTTATTGAACAACTTTTTTATGCACTTGTGTCTCTCCCAGGAATTCCCTTGGTTATCTCAGCTTCTTTTTTGTATGCTATCACACCTCCTACTGGTCTTTGCATCTCTGCAGCAGCATGCAGAGTGTACATTGTAATTATCACCTCTCGGTCCAGAAATACCAACACAAACCCTATGGCGTACAACATCTGAGGCTTCAGAGGGGTGTTCACACAAGTCTGTCTGTGTGTGTGTGTATGTGTCTGCGTGCGTGCGTGCGTGCGTGTGTGTGTGTGTGTGTGTGTGTGTGTGTTTGTTTGTTTGTTTGGGTGTGTGTGTGTAAATACTTTTGAAAGCTTGCTGAGAGGACCAAAAATACATCTTTCCAGTGTGCATTCTAGAAATAATGCATCTTGGATCATGTTGTTACCAGTTACTTTGCCTACTTCGTCCAACATTTATTTTAAATAAAATAAATATTCTTTAAGACGGATCAATGAATGCATAGACAAATGTTGAAAAGGTTACAATTGATTTATATCGGGTGGAGGAAAAAGTGAGTATATTTTATGAATGTTTTTGGGTTGAGTCAGTGGTAAGCTCAATACAATTTCAAATAAATGACGAGAGACATGCTTAGTTGTATATCAATAAATACAAATTATATTCCTTTGCTATAATTTAAATGGATTCATGTTTGTGGATTAGATAACACTCACAGCAAGAGTACCTCAAGAAAAGAAAACCGGAGACAGGAATAGTAGAGTCTGCAGCAATTCTAGCAGCCCTGTGAGGACGCACTTAATCTGCAATAAATGATATAAACTCATATCATTTTCATAATGTTCACCGTTTAGGTTGAGCACATACAACAAACTCACAAAAAGTTGCAAAAATCTAACCTTTTTCATGCAGGGGGGCCAATTAGATGTATGACCTGTGTGATGCAATGTGATTTTCAACAAAATATAAAGCCATTTTCTTATAAGTGAACGGGGCATGAATTAAAGATACAATCTCAAATGGAAAATGAATGTTAAGAGTGTACAATCAGTTGTAATTATTCACAACAGGATGTGGTGCAGTTGTAACGCTGGAGTAGTGGGCCTCTTATATATATTTTCTGGCACAGATATCCCTTTCACTGTGAAGACATACGTTCCACAGATGAAGGAAATTACATTACACATTCAATATTCATACTACAACAGTTCACCTTCCACCTTGCTCACTTTCATTCAGTCTATTTCATCCTTTCTCTCTCACCTTCTTCCCCTCTGTACTCTGCGTAAAGTGAGGTGTTGGGCCCCTACATGCCATTTTGATGTAGTGTGAAGTAACTGCTTGACGGCTTAGGCGCAATTGCCGCTAAAAACAAATTGTGGGGGGAAATGACGGGCGGCTCAAGGTCACCCGGGAGAATCATTTCAGAATGTGGTTTCATTTTTGATCCGGTAATGAGAGAAGGGACCTGGATTACAGAGCTGAATGAATGCCCCCCCGACCGTCCACTGTTCACAGCTCAATCATTCGCTCTGGCTTCAAGCTGTACCTCTGCTGCTCAGGTACTGTCATCACTCATTTTTAGCACATGTCCTCACACTGTTTTTATCAGCATCTATAGGTTATGTCTTTAAAATTAAAAACCGGTACACAACCTTGTATGTCAGCGAAACTGGTGTTCATTCACAGTGTTTATAGGGAATGTCTAAATAATGCATACATTCCAAAAATGAATTATTAAATAATCATGCAAATGAACACAGATTGTACAATTTATTGTTTACGTCAATATATTGTTGAACCAATGTTATTGTAAGTTGCCATGTAGCAAAAAACACTATATTTCCATAAAAATAATCTATATTAATCACTGTGTACTTTCAGAGGTTCAGACCATGGCTCTTTATTTCCAAACAACAACATACTGACACCACTGAGTGCATTTTCCAATGCATCCCTTTCGCAGCTTGCATCACATGTTTCCAACCCATCAGTTATGCATGGCAAAAGTAAATGTTTTGAAAAAACTGTTATTGCCACAATAATCTATTTTTCCTTCCAGGTAATGTTTACATGTTGGTGGTATTTGCTAATGGTTGATGTTTAGTTATCCTCTGGGCTTCCTTTAGTTTGTCAGGGTTCCCAAACTTCTTAAGAATCAAAATCAAGGACTTTCCAATGACCAATTCCTCAACAGACACAGATTAGATTAATCACTGTGACACAGAAGACAATTAAAAAGAGAGGGGCTTGTATGTGTAAATACTTCTTAATTGCACTGTATATTCTCAAACACAGCACAGCTATACAAAATATTGTGTAAATTGAGTTTACCACTGATATTTAACAAACAGCGATATCCTATAACATCCTTGGACTTTCCATGACTGCAGACAGACAAAAAGTCTTAGGCCCCCGAACAAAATAACAATATATATATCTCAGCTGTGACTGGACCAAACAGAGAAAAGCCCACAAGCGCTGCGTCCCCTGAGTGTTGGTGCTTGAAGCAGTAAATCCCTGAAGGGCTCCAAGTGGATCGAGCAGCTGAGACAAAGCAGGGAAGAGACACTCCTTACATGAAAATGTAACTCTTAGCAACTTGTCCTTCTGGAAAAAAGATTCGGGAAACACTCAAGTTGCTCTTCTCAAAAAATGTATGCGGTACATTCTATCACTGATGTAATCCAGGATAAATGTCAGTGTCGAATGGGACACCTCATTGCTAAAACACCAAACCAAACAATCCCATATTTTTTGCACAGTATTACTTAACTATGGTGAGGTGATACCAAAATAGGTGTGCAAAATGTTTGGCTCAAAAGCGTGTCAATTTAAAACTCACTTGTTCTCCAAAACTCTAAATGAGACTACATTTATTTTAAAAAAGCAGGATAAAAAGTCTTAAAATCCAGCAGAGTGACAAAAACAATTATATTTATATGATTTTGATTTTGCAGAAACCATTTACTTTGCAGAGGATTAAGACAATTTAACCTGTTAAGCCCGAGAGACTCCGGTACCGGGGCACTCCCGCAAATCTTGCAGGAAACAGTGTCTGAGGGCAGTTCATTTAATAAACTATGAATGTTTTATACCAATGTAACGGGAAGAAACTCATCTAACTGATAATTTTATTTTTTTTTTCAAAAAAACCCCCACAATGCTAACGCTGAGCCTCTGAATTAGCAACGAGCGAAAAATGCTAACAGATTACTGCACCGAAATTCACTCACAAAACCTTATTATTTATCTTTTCTGCACATCCAACACATCGTTTCACATCGTGAGATGACACAGAATCGATGGGTACACACATTATCACTCAATGATACAAAGTTGCGACTTTATAAACAAAAACAGACATCAAAACATGTTGCACTAGGTAGCTAAAAACGCTAACATGGTTTACCTGTGTCATGGTCTGGTCAAAAGTGGTCTTCAATGGCATTAAAATGATAAAAACGCTGGTTAATCCAATGTGTCTGTGTCCCTTTGAAATTATTGCTGATAATCCATAAGCAATAAACCTGCTTTTCCATTTCTAGATGTCAGAGCTAGAGAAAGCTTCACTCTGATGCAAAACTGTGCGCACAAAGCCCCCACCTTTTTGTTTTACCATGTGTGTGAGTGGGGAGATTCCCCTTCGATTCTATTGGCTCTAACGGTCAGAAAGCGATCAATCGCCAAAATCGACCAATGGGTTCCAGAAAACGGTAAAACCCCCATTTCAACCCAAATCATTTTTATTTTTTTGCTAAACCTCTCTAAAAAGGTCAAATGTCACTTGTTTTGCATCAATCTTGACACAGGGTACTTATTATATGTTGTAATTTGGATTCCTAAAGCTTTTATACTTTACCATCATCCAAGAGTAGTTTTCACTATAAGTAAAAAAGAATTTTTGGACGGACACTATAATTATATATTATAATGTTCAATCTGAATTTTCTTTAAAATAAAAAACATCTATATTGATTCTGACTTTTCTACATCCAACTCATAGGTTTATCATTACTTTGAGAAAAAAGATGATTAATTTAACCCTTTTAGAAGGGAAGATATGGTCATTTGTTCTGGGAATGTCATTTACGAGCCTGAGACCTGGAAAACAGGCTCAGGGCTAAACAGGTTAACAGATGTATTTAGCTATTGTCAAGTGTTTTCCATATACAAACAATAGTAAAACAGTGCTTTGTTTCTAACTAAGGCAGTGCAGAATTTAGAGAGGCTGCTGGAGCAGAGTAAACACTTTACATGCAAATATGTCACCATAATGACCATTTTCATTTATCCATACTTCCCAAATGCCCACCATCTGTGCATCAATAGAAAACATACATTAGTCGTTCTGTGGGTGCAACACTGTACCATATTACAGGACCAATTTCAAAATATAGCAAAAAACATGGAAAAAAGTGTCCATGTAGAAGAATCCCAAGGTTATCATTAAACTTTCTTCACTAAGCACATTTTTTAAAACATAAAATACATTTTCCCAGTTGTTATTCTCATCACTAGAGCATGTTCAGCTATTTATTTTAAATGCTTTATATCGCAAATATTGTTTTAGTGTAGAGAATGTTTTCTCTTTCTCTGCAAGCCAAGTGGCAATTAAACAGCCACTTAGCTTTTCTGAGAATTCTGCTAAATTAGGCTACTCCAGTCCAGTAGAGAGTGTCTTGTTTATGTGCTGTGAAGCAATGAAAAAAATATATTTGCAGAAATCTGTGTTTATCATTTTGGTTACTTGTGTAGACAAACTGAATAACTGAATAAGACTGACTATTTCATAGAAAAAAGGAGCTAATGCTTTTCCAGGCTTAAATGATTCAGATTGAAATGTATACTTACGCTTTGTGAATGATAATAAATGCTCCATTCCATTTTCTTAGCTCAAAGAAGGGGGGCACGTTCCATCTAAACTTGGTTGTTTAAGGTTTTAGTTTTATGATCCTTTATGGTCACCATCCAGCCACTGGGCTACATTAAGCCACACCCACAACATTTGAAAAAAACATTTATATAACAACTACATCTAAATAATCCATACATGTAGACTGATGAGTTACTTCTGATGTGGACTCTCAGTTTAACTCATAGTTCAGTTATGAGTGATAATATAGGGGTGCTAAAAACAACATAAACATGTTTTCAATTGTCCTGTGGTCAATAAGACATTGCCTTACCAGTTTAATGCTTTACTGTCTGGGTAAATTGTCAGAATTAAGAGCAACATTTTAGTCAATCTACAGTGTATGACCTCTGACTCTGTGGGCTGAGAAGGACTGCTCTGCCCACCAGCTCCTTACAGCAAAATGCTTACATCACTAGCTCTCCTGATGATTTCAAAACGGACAGAGTTGCCATTAGTCCCGAGTCTCCCGGTGCATGGTGTACTGTAGGTAAACAGTTAGCGTGTCATTTTCAGATTCCTGTAACAAATGTACCCCTTGTAAATATAGTAAACAGTTTACAGTATATTCATAGCATGTCAAAATAAAACTGGCAATGTATGCAGTTGTACATATTTTTGCTGCTGTAACAGATTAGGTTACCATGGCAGTATAATAATTTCTTGCCAACAACTTGTACCCTTTAACACAGTCTTGGGGAACTACAGTAACCAGAGAGATATTTTGTGAATCCAAGAAGAGCATGACCTAGACAAAAACCCTGGTAGGAAATGCTCGGCACTTTATTCTGTTCCACTAGCTCAGGGGTGGGGAACCTCCGGCCTCCGGGCCGTATACGGCCCGCGAGACCATTTGGTACGGCCCTCGAGGTAATTTCTAAACACACGCAAAAAAGAAAAAAATTGAAGAAATATAGACCGCAAACAAATTTAAAAAGCGAGTGCCTGTTTTTCCTGGCCAAGATTAGGGTCCTTGAACACAACACGAGCCTGACGTGTCTGACAGGGGTGCAGTTTTGACAGAGAGCACCGGAACGCCAGAACGCCGCTCCGGCACTTGAGAAATTGCAGTACCCATAAGGAGCCGTACACAATACATGCCGCAGTTTTTGAGTGGCTGTGTCTTTAGTTGAAAGCCCTGTGGCGATCTGTTCTTCTGTCATACTGATCATACAGTCAATCACTTTGTTGTTATTAGCATCTGGTTAGCTAGCTATGCTAACGCATATAAGAAGCTTTTTCTCCAACCAGTGAGGTAAAGGCACATCTTTATCATCATCTTTATTTATTTTATCTTTATTTATCTGTTGTTATTTTTGTTTTACTTGCTTGTAAGCGCTTTGAGCACCAGGAAAAGCGCTTTATAAATGTAATTATTATTATTATTATTATTGATATGATCATTATAGTTATAAAAAAATAAGAGAATAAAGTAAACAGGTATAAAATACTGTATGACAGTAAAACAAACTTGTTATTAATAAAGAAGAATACAGTTTGAAAGGGGAGTGATTTGTAAAATATCCATAAAGAAAAATAAAATCTGCTTACAGTTCTGTTTCATATGGATGTTGAGAGATGTATCCATAGATCTCTTCATGTTGCTCTCAAAGTGCACCAGATTGATGCTTTTAACTTAAACATTTAAAAACAAATCTTCCCGGGGGAGCATGCCCCCCGGACCCCCCTAGAGGGTGTGAGGTACCCCCCCACTTAATTCGTGTCCACATGGATATGAAACTAAATACATGTGCACACATCTTGTGTCCATATCTTTCTGTTGTGGTGGTCATGCCACACCGTGCACGTGCATGCATGCGCGAGTCATGGTGAGATATCTGGATTAAGAGGTTGCTTTTTCTTTGCACAGCATGAAAGAAAGGCCCAATGAATGGGCTGTGTTTGTTTTTGTTTTTTTAAGCAGAGGTCAATAATTTGTACGGCCTTCGGAGGATGTTGAAAAAATTGAAATGGCCCTTGAGAGGAAAAAGGTTCCCCACCCCTGCACTAGCTAGACACATACACACCTACACACCTACACGTGTCACCTATAACAACATTGTTTTTTACTTTGACATATAGATTTTTATACATTTTATAAGTATTTTCTTTAGGTAAAGCAATGTTGTTTATTCAACATCAGTCTAATTTGACCTAACCTTGCCAACGGTAATTAAAGATTTAGAAATGTTACAATATCCAATAGGTGTAAGAGTAAAAAACATACATTTCATCACAGGAATGATAAAGCAAAACATAAATACAAATTGCCTGTGGACCAGCTGTTATGAAAATGAAAAATGGATTTTCATTATTGACTCAGTGGGGGTTTGGTGTGGTTGGCAGGGTGTCACAGCACATGGTTTGTTGGATGTAACTGCTCTAATACCTCTGGTAATGATTAATCAGGCTCATTTACTTCTTAACTGGCTTTACTAGCTCCTCAAGCTAAAATAGATTTGAATTTCAAAGAAACTCCTAGGTTGAATGATTTTAAATATGACCGTACCTTATCCCTACCATGTCTCCTTAATTCCCTGCTGGCTCCAGGAATTATAGGATGGCAGGTACACGGCAGTGAGCCAGCTACCCAGTTTCTTGAAAGACACTTCTTAGGGTGGCTCATCAAGCTGTGTGTGTTGGCTTATCGATCTTTCCCAGGCTTTGAGGACGAAAGAGAAAAGCAGAGGAAGAGGAAGATTCAAGTTGTGCTGCCACAGCGTTAGGCTGAGCAGCCGTGAAGGAGGATAGGAAGAACGAACTGTAAAGACAAAAAGACAGAATGAGTGAAAAGAGACCAACACGTGGTCTTACAAACACATGCCTGACTTTTTTTTTATCACTTTCTCCTGTGTTGTGCCCTCCAGCTAGCTAAAGTTTGATGTTTCAGTGAGACCTTGGCTTGACCGAAAACTCTCTCAGTAAACATTATCTTTTGTGCCAAGCTACTGTGTTAGATCCAACTTCAGGGAGTAAAACCAGATACATAAAATGCATGTAAGTGCTATCCAGTATAATAAATAAGGGTTTCACTTTATTTTACTGTCTTCTCAAACATGGATGACTTTTCGGAATTACTATTCTATACTCTCTACTACCAAAGAAACACTTTCGGTAAGGAGCCTAGAGTTTTATTTTGACATGAGATGGAACTGGGATCTTAAAAGTGTATATATCCACAAAAAAACAGCAAGAATTCCACGAATCAGCATTTTTTAACCTCATGCTGAATTTGAGAAATTCTTTTGAAAAGAGGAGGCTCACAGTGCAGTCGGACAGGTACCTTCTCACTGAAAATATGGCCAAAAATCTTGATCTCTATTTTTTCATTTACTTTTTTATTGGAACCATCCATAGAAGAAGTAGGAATAATTCAAGTCAAACAAAACAGCAATTGTGTGTTGTAAGACTGTGAACACTTTTGCAAAAAGCACATTCTGTTTTCTAATAAGTCATAAGAAGTTGCTATATCTGTTTAGGTGGCAAGCTTTTTTGTGGTTTTATCACAAGATAAATGGCAGAATTGTTAACAGATATATAAAGAGATTGGTGAGAATGGACATTTTAATAATAACTTTATAATGAAGTGCAATTATATCAATATTTTTAAAACATGTTGATTGAGACATACAGAACCTACCAAGTGGTCCCAGGAGGAAGGGACTAGTTGCAGGTATATTATCGAAAATGAAAGTATCCCCCCTCACAATATGTAGCTTTCTGTAGGACGCTTTCTGTAAGCTGTAAATATCAAATGCCGATGGGGGCCGATTTGTTTCTTCACATGTAAAGAAAGAAACATCTGGGTAAACCGCTGCACCAACATAAGATTACACAGACACGCAGGTGCAGTTGCACAAGTAACAGATGGTTTATTATATTATTATTATTATTATTATTATTATTATTATTGTTGTTGTTGTTGCTATAATGCAGGGGTATTCAATTGCATTTCAAAGAGGTCCAGTAAGAGAAAATGAAGACTGTTTCTCTCCTCTTGTCTCGTCTCTGTGTGTGTGTGTTTGAATCAACCTGGTCTCACCAGAATGCGTGACTCCACCACGACTCCTTAACACCGCATTGCGTGGTGGAGTCACGAACTTTGCTACATTTACGTGTCTGCACCACGCAAACAACGCCAATTTAAAGTGAATGAGGCTCCTTTGTTGTGGTGCACACACGCATTTCTACAACGTCCAGCAGTGAGCTTTTATTCTTTAAAACGTTTTTAAAATCTACTTTATAGTAGTAACTCACGGGAGGCTTCTTTTATTTGATTTGTATTCATAATAATTTGTATTTTTTGTCAGAATGTATTATGGTGCATTAGTTACGAATTTTTGTTCTCAAAAAACAGTGCATCGTTTGTAATACAACTGTGATTTTTAAGGGAGGCCAGAGCTTCAGCTGTGTCAAATAGATTGTTCCCTTTAGTTAACGCTTTTTAGAAGAACATTGTATTCCTATTTGATCATGTCCCCTTTATTGTATTACGGAGAGCAATGTGAGCGTCCATTCCCATTGGATAACGCAGGATTTTACACCCGGAAGTATTCTCTTTACTGTCGATTGATTTTACAGTGATATCTGCACTACTCATCAACTCAAAAACACCAGATTATCCTTGTTAATTACACAATATTGATTGGTTTAAATTGTGTACAATGCTTTCGTAATTTTTCCCTCCGATTCGGAGAAACAAATATTTGTTCAGTTTAGGATGGCCGAAGACACTACAATACAGAGAATTCCCAGCTATTGTGCCGCCTTCTATAGGAGAGGATGTGGCTGTTGTGGAGGACTACAAGTACCTGGGAGTGCACTTAGACAATGGGCTGAACAGGAGGATCAACGCTGATGGTGTGTACAAGAAGGGGATGAGCAGACTCTATTTTCTGAGGAAGCTGAGATCCTTCCACGTGTGCAGCAAGATGCTGGAGATCTTCTATTCTGTTGTGGCCAGTGCACTCTTCTTTGCTGCGGTCTGCTGGGGGGGCAGTATAAGAGCCGGTGACACCAGCAGGATCAATAAACTGATCAGGAAAGCTGGGTCTGTCATCGGCATCAAGCTGGACCCCTTTGAAGCTGTGGTGGAGAGGAGGACACTGAACAGGCTGTTGTCCATCATGGATAACCCCACCCATCCTCTCCACCTGCAGCTGGACAGTCAACGGAGCTCCTTCTCCAACCGGGATGTGAGGAGTGAGGGACACGGCTTAGAACGTTCGTGTCGCCTTCTGTCCTGCCAGTGTTGGCAGGACATGAATTAAAATGTCGAACTCGGACTTCATTTTAAGGACATGTCGGCCAGGGGTATAGAGCTATATTTGTTTAAGCACCGGATCGGCAAAACAGGAGACTCTGTGCACCAGTCTTGCATTGATCTATGAATTCATGTCCGTGACACTCACAGTATCTGCTGCCCACAGCTGTGAAAACCTCCTTCACTTCATGAAATCTCTGCAGCACCATTAGGCAGCGGGAGGGTTAACTCAGTCTCGCGCAGTGCCTTTCACGCAGAATGAAGAATTTGAATTAGAATTGCTTTCACGTGCCTTTCACGCACCGCCTTCGCTGTGTTTACCTTCAGAATCATAAGGCTAAAGGGCGACCGCAGGCTGATGTGTTTTAACCACACACACCTCTACACACACACGACTTAAACGCAGACTTTTGTTCCTCCATGTTTCGTTGTTATTGTTTCACTGAGTGGGCCCGCCCCTTTTTTTTCAAAGACTCCCTTTTTTGGTCCATCTGCGGCGGTAAAAGTTTTTGTGCGCTGTGATGATTCGGCTGTAGCTTTAATAATGAATATTAAATGTTGTGAGAAAATCTTTCCACCAATAATTCCAATAAGTAATCCAAAATGTATTCACTTCAGGTTTACGAAAGTAACTGTAATCAGATTACTCGTTTTTCAAATGGAACGCGAGCTGAATAGTTACTTGATTTTTGTATTCTGATTACGTAACGCCTTTACATGTATTCCGTTACAACCCAACCCTGCTAATATATCATATTCCAATCACTTGTATAGATTCTTATAGCACTATTTCACTTTTTACTATTTTACTATTTTTCTGTTTGTATTGACTTGCACACTTTTTTCTGTGTATCTGTTTTATTGTGTTGCACTGTTGGAGGAGCCTGTGACCTAAGGGGGGGGGGGGGCGGGTAGGAGACGTTCGATTCCTGTTTTGAATAGTGTGCCGTCGATGGGTTTCATTCAATTTCAAAATGCTGTTTGACGCTCGGCGTAAACTTTGCGCTTTGCCACTTCTACATCCATTCACAGAGCTTGAGGACAAATCATGGGGTTTGTCAAGCAAAGCACATGGTGTAGTCCCAAACGACAGCTGAGGATTCTGGGTAGTGTAGTGTCTTCGGCCATCCTGAACTGAACAAATATTTGTTTCTCCGAATCGAAGGGAAAAAATACAAAAGCATTGTACACAATTTAAACCAATCAATGTTGTGTAATCAACAAGGATAATCTGGTGTTTTTGAGTTGATGAGTAGTGCAGATATCACTGTAAAATCTATCGACAGTAAAGAGAATACTTACTTCCGGGTGTAAAATCCTGCATTATCCAATGGGAATGGACGCTCACATTGCTCCCCGTAATACAACAAAGGGGACATGATCAAATTGGAATATAATGTTCTTTTAAAAAACGTTAGCTAAAGGGAACAATCTATTTGACACAGCTGAAGCTCTGGTCTTCCTTAAAAACTAAATTAATAAAAATCACAGTTGTATTACACACAATGCAATGTGTTTTGAGAACAAAAATTCGTAACTAATGCACCATAATACATTCTGACGAAGAATAACAATTATTATGAATACAAATAAAATAAAAGAAGCCTTCTGTGAGTTACTACAAGCTATAAAGTAGATTTTAAAAACGTTTTATAGAATAAAAGCTCACTGCTGGACGTTGTAGAAATGCGTGTGTGCACCACAACAAAGCAGCCTCATTCACTTTACATTGAGGTTGGTTGTGTGGTGCAGACGTAGCAAAGTTCGTGACTCCACCGCAATGCGTCACGCATTCTGGTGAGATCAGGTTGGTTTGAATCTATCGTGCTGACTCACTGACTGCACCGATTTGATTGGCTGAGTAGCGTCACCTCATAAAAACATTAAAAAATAACTTTTTAAAACCTTTTTATCTTTATGTTTTAAACATATCGTATAAAACTCTCCCACTACTTGGACTATTCCTTGCACCCCTCTAGAATAAGATCGAATTGTCTCAATGCATCAGTAGTGTGCACTTGTTAACAAGATCGCAAGGACACTGGTAGCGATCGGAAAATTGAGTGTTGTTCAGTTTGTGTGTTGTGGAACATACGTTTCCGTGCCCGAAAATATACCACACACCCAATTAGAATTGCATGTTCAATTCACCAGCCTGGATGTTAATAAAGTCGTTAAAGGTGGACAGCCGTTCTTCCTTGCATGTCAGTCGCCGACACCTTCTTACGGAGGACAGGCAAATCTAGCTGCAGCACGACCCGTATATTTTAAAAACGTTTTTACCATCGATAC
Organism: Notothenia rossii; assembly: GCF_949606895.1. NCBI lineage: Eukaryota > Metazoa > Chordata > Actinopteri > Perciformes > Nototheniidae > Notothenia > Notothenia rossii. The sequence continues at coordinate 58,831,346 of NC_136907.1, read as the reverse complement.
ATCGTTATATGCTCCTGGCAAAAAACACACTGAACGTCAACTTTGCCTCCTTATTACACTCACCCCTACTTTAGTGGAAACAATGAGTCTGCTGCTTTGATGCACACAGGAATAAACGCAGGTCATCCTCTCGCTGCAGCCTTGACCGGCACTTGCTTTAGATCAGAGTCAATGCGGAAAACCCGCACTCACACAGGTAGGTGGAGGTGAAGGGAATGAGCACTTTTACAGCCTTTTTGGCGAGGGGAACTCGGTCTCCACAGACAGCCAAAAGTGCGCAAGTGTCACGTTATTTTTTTTCTCACAATGCGCCTCCCCTGAAGCTCTCTGGCGCCCCCCAGGGGAGGCGCGCCTCACACTTTGAAAACCGCTGGTTTATAACAAACAAAGAAACACACACAGATGCACATACAATACACGATTGCATACACAAACACATCTGTTCTTGGGCCAAATTTATATCAACATAATTTCAGCATAATTTACCACCCATGATTCCAGTGGATTAATAAACAATTTCTCAGAATAACAAAGGTTTTAGGAGCTATTTAAAGAGCTGTTACTGACATACAGAAGAGTGCTTACAGTGTGCCAAACTCTGCCAAACTGTGTGCTCGTACCGCGGCAGGGGAAATGGCACTTACCCACCACAACAGATGTCTGGGTTCAAAAGGGCAGCTGGTGACACCATATGTCACAGAGGCACATGTCTGTCCACATATTTTTCTGAGCATAAATAAGAGTTAGCAGTATAAGGCCTGCAGTGCATCACAAATAGCCATTCTCAATTGAGTTAAAATAGAGATCAACAGCAATGCAAAAATGATAACACTTGCCATACTAACATGGTGCTGTAAGACAGATGTATCATTTACCATACTACATTTAAGCATTATAAAATGTACACATAGACACTTAAATAAATTGCAAATCAGTAGTTATTAGCACATTTTACTGAAACTAAATCTTTCAACATGCTGATGATGCCAAAGCAAAAGTAGTTTGACAAGCAAACTCATTGAGATACATTGTTTGGGAACATCCTCTGTGGACCATGAATATTGATTCATAAATTAGGTCAAAATCAATAAACTTTTATTTGTTTTTAAGATACTTCAATCTTGCTTGAGGTCGTGGTCCAACCAACTAGAGCTGGATCGAATTCCGGTTTTACCAGTCAGGCCACGTGTATAGTTGAGACTATATAAAACACATTGCTGCGATAAAGTGGTCTCTCAACTTGAGAGACCACTTTATCGCAGCAATATGTTTTATAGTGTGTGCCAGTTTTATGATAAATAGAACGGAGTTCTTTAGCTTGCAAAATGAAAAGGTAGGTCAATTCAGTGCTTTGTAGGGGGTTATCCTGACAGAATATTCTACTATGTTCAGTTTCCAAGGTTAAAACCAATTTATGTTTGCAACCTGTAGATCCAATTATCATAGTAATGAATATGATTTCTGAAAGGCAACCCTAATATAGCTTAGCTCTCCATGCCATCAAACTAAACTGCTGTGCCCAAAACAATTACAAATACAGAGAAGAGCTGTTCTATTTTGTCTGGCGTGACAGGGTTTTATTTAATTTAAATGAGCAGGGCTACTTTATTATAGCAGCATTGTGGCATCATTTTAAATTCTAGTTCTTCTAAATAGTTTGACAGCTGAAAATAATTAACTACTGTTCATTGCAATAAATGAATATGTCAACTACCTACATTAACCTGTTAAGCCCTGAGTCTATTTTTCCGGTCTCAGGCTCGAACATGACATTCCCAGAACAAATGACTATAACTTCACTTCTAAAAGGCGTAAATTAATAATCTTTTTTCTCAAAGCAATGATAATCCTGTGAGTTGGATGTAGAAGAGTCAGAATAAATATAGAATTGTTTTATTTAAAAGTAAATTCAGATTGAACATGTAAATTGAAAATGTAAATTATAGTGTCCGTCCAAAAAAAAATATTACTTATAGTGAAAACCACCCTTGAATGATGGGATAGTAGACTAAAAGCTATAGGAATCCAAACTATAACATATAATAAGTACCCTGTAACAAGATTGATGCAAATGTGAAATTTGACCTTTTAGAGAGATTTAGAAAAAGAAAAACACTTCTGGGGTCATTTGGGTGGATTTTCCATATCTCTGGAACCCATCGGTCGATTTTGATGATTGACATCTCTTTTAAACCATTAGAGCCAATAGAATTGAGGGGAAGTTCCTAAAAATCCATCTAAACATTACCCATTGGTGAATAGAGTGATGCGCAGCCAGAATTCCCAAAACTGGAAGCTGTCATACACTCTCGTAGCCATCATAATAGCTATATATAAAAACTACATTTTTGCCCTAAATATGACGATGGATTATCAGTAATCATTTCAAAGTGACAGACACATTGGATTAACCTATGGATTAACCTTAAGCAGCGTTTTTATCGTTTTAATGCCATTGAACACAACTTTTGATCAGAACAACCTCTAAGGTAAGACAATTTCCCGTTTTTGCTCAGTAAAGCTCGGTGTTGTGATGTCTGTGTTCAAGTTCTGATCGCTCAGTGATGATACTTATACTAGAATATGTAGAGTCTCAGCTTGCTAATCAATATCTTTTTAGCTCAGGGCTCATTTAGACGCTTATTGTGAGACTTGAGCTTTGTTTCTGTAAAAATGGTTGGTATCGTCAGTAAGCTGAGTTTCTTCCCATTAATCGGGTATGACACATTAATAGGTTTTTAAATGTTAAGCCCTGAGACACAGTTTCCTGAACAAAAAAACCCATGCCCTTTGCAGGGGACAGTGAAACTTAATGTGCACCTATCATGCTATTTTTAGGCAATAGCATAGGTCTCAGATATATACAAATATATAAAAAACATGCCTATGAAGTGTTTTGCTCAAAATACCAAACGGATCACCCATTCTAGCCATGCCTCATATCCCTCTATTTCACTTCCTGTTTCAAAAGTGCTGATTTTGGGTATATAGCTTTAAAAAATAAAACATTTTATAAAAAAGGAAGGGGCTAATCTGGAACAACATTTGAAGGACAAGGCGTCATGTGACATGAGAATAACAAGACATTTTGAAATCCATACACATATTTGGTAATTTTCTTGAATATTGTACACTGTACAATGAAATCAAAATGCATCATTATGTCTAGAAGTGTTGAGGTCGTCCACTTGGCAGCAAAAAAGGGTTTAATGTAATGGGCACATTGTAGCCATGATGGATGGTACTGTGGGAGCCCTAAAGCTTTAGCTCTCCTGTCTTCACCAAAGAAATTGAAAGAAAAGTTTGCAGCAATTATTTGTCCCTGTCGTAGCGGCTGCTCTCATCTCTGCCTCCAGTTATGGATGGAGCTAACTGAAGCACCAAGTGCTCTTTGCTACTGAGACGTCTGATTTAGATGGCAAAAAGGAGACAAGTGTTAAGGATGTGAAAAGATGGAGACAAAATGGACCAAACTAAGTCAAAGAAAGAAAAAAATGGTGTGTAAAAGATAATGGAAATGAAAAAGTGTCCTGCTGGATGATGATAGAAGCTTAAACCCTGTTTGCTGCATATCTGGTCTACACTGACAGCACTGTTTCTGCTTTTCTTGGGAAATTAGGGAGGAGTTCTTATAATCTGGCTATTCAACACCTTCGTGTCTCAATAAGCTTAGCGTTGCCTTTATCCCGTTCCTTCCTAAACCCCCTTACTGACAGCTCAACGCTCTCATCATACGCGGGAAGATGGAGAGCAAACACACATTTCTTTACTTGCTTTTTATTGCTTGGTACATTTATCTTTCAATTATTTGGAAAACACATTCCTGTGTGCTGCTGTAAAAGATGCTTGCACAGTTCTTTATTATTAAATGTTTTTTTTAGTACCACGTTCTGCTCTGATTGGTAAAAGGTGGAGATGGATTGTAAGATGGGGGTGGATTATGTGACAGAAAATGTTGTCATGTTTCATCAATGTGTTAATTTGGCCATTGTTAAGACCAGTTAATTACATTGACTCCAAACACTAATAACTGGTTAAGCAGTTTACAGATCAGACTAATGTTTTTTTGACAGTACATCACTGCATTATGCCGATACAAAAGTTAACTGTTGTTAACTCAGCAGAGGAATTGCTTGTCCAGCAAATAAACACCACAATGTCAAATGTGTGGGTGGAATTACCAATGGCCCGTTTTCTTACTAATGCAGATTTCCACACTAAAAGGCTACCAAGAGATTTTGATCTTTGTATCAAGTTAAAAGCCTTACAGTGGTTAAAAAAGTAATTTTCAAAAGTCATTAAAGAGCTTCACCCGCTTGAAGGTATGATAGTTAGTTAACTGAACAAATATCAAGGTAGCTCAATAAAGGACATAGTTTTCTCAGACACAATGTCTTGCTACCCCGGGAAGAGATAAACATTAAAACGTCCATTTATCAACAACCCTACATTTCCCCACATGACAGGGGAATGATGATGATCCGATTCCAATGAGTCTAACCATAGAATAACCTTCTGTCTTTGATACAAAGTCTGAAGAATAGCTTGGTTTGGAAACATGCCTCCTGAATCCAAGCTTGTTATTGGCATAATTGTGCACTTTTCACTCAAACAAAACTTTTTTTTTACCAATGAATGGGGATTTCTTCCTATCTTTGAAGAGTTCAGCTTTGAAATCACCAGTTTTGCGGCTATTAAGTCCTAAAACAAAACATTTCACCAAAGATTTTGACATAATAATGACGCTAGAGGTCAATGGATCACCAAAGTTATTGCAATTCATCCTGAGGGGTTGAAGACTTTTTCTACCAAATGTCTCAATCCATTCAATTATTGCCGAGATGTAGCATATAACCCTACATTTTCATCTGATGTTGTTCCAAAAAGAAAAAGTGAAGGAATCATCAAAATGATTTGGGGTAGTTCTCTGGAGAGCATAAATGTTTACAACAAATTACATGGTAACCTATCATATTGTTGATTCAATATTTTAGTCACGGGCAAAAGTGTGGACCAACTGTCCGATTGACAGAATCACTTGGCCACCCGGAGTCATGTAGCCAACATGGTTACAAAGAGAAACTCAGGTATGTCCTACGCAGCAAGTTCCAATACGTCTTGGTTCTCTCTGTATTTGAAGTAAGTAATACTGCCTGGCAGCATTGGAAAATGTTATATTTAAAAAATGTTACCGATTGGTTGGTATTGACCCTTGAAGCTTGCTATTAAATTCATTTTTTCTTTGAGAGAACCTTTTGCTGTCTCCTTCAGGGTTATTTAAGGGAAAGATATCCCATGACCAGCATTTTAATTTCACAAAGCTGGAAAGACCAAATCATGCATGGTTTCGCACAGATAACATTGTAATTGCCGGTGAGACGGTGAGAAAATTCACACGGTCATTTCTGGTTATTTAAATGCCCTTAAGGGCTGGAAATAGCCTTTAACAGAGTTGGGTATTTGGCATACAAAAGATCCAACTCTAAAATATTTTAATCAAAGCTAAAGTAACTCAGAGGTCAGTGGAGGAAGGAAACTGTATGCTGCTCTTGCACTTTTGCACTTCTTGCATTTCATGTATTTTGTTTTTGCTATGTTTGTAAAATGTAATTTTCTTAAATGTTTTATGTGAGGGACTGCGGATGGAAATTAGCTCAAAGCTAAATATGGCACTGTTACGCTTACCACATTTGAATGTGTTAAGTGTTCATTACTTTGCACTGTCCCTGCTAAATAAAAGATTAAAAAAAGAAAAGAAACGGGTATTGAGAACAACGGGCAATAAAGCAGTACACAACCAAATGTGAGCGCTATATTTGAAAGAGGTAAATGGTGGTTACATGTAGTTGATCAAGGTTTGGCCTAACTGTATGTGGTACGCTTATTAAAAATGCTCCAGTTGCTTCGGCTTTGGTAGGAAACATTTTTGGACAGTTTATGCTTATCTGTCGTTTTGATGTAGAATGCAATATCTTTTCTTGCATGGTGTCACAGAAGCTGTCTTTTGTGTTCTTCAAAAATACCACACAAGGTCAAAGCGTTAGTTAAGAAATATTCTCAATACAATAAGATATGTTTTTAACTGCAATGTTCTCGAGCATGGCAACATTTAAGATATGTCTGTAAACAATCCACCGAGGTGCATGATGGCTTATGATGTGTCAAAAGGACATCCTTTCAAGCGGGTGAAGGGGTCCTGAGTGGAGGGTTTGATAAATTGTTCCCTTTGAATATAGATATAACTTTAGAATATACCTTTATAGATGTGTTTGAACCTACAAAGAAGCATTATATGTTTTTTTTTAAAATAAAACAAGGAAATATTTTCTTCACTCTGAACAAGGTTGCAGCTACTGAGTAGAAATGTGCTCAATGAAGCAGTGACCTCTCTGTCTCTCTGTTCTATGGCCTATTACCATGTGTTCATAAAAAGCATAATACATTGCTAAACGATGTATTCAGTGGAATGAAGTTCATTCCATTCATTTTAGGAAACTCACAATATGAGTATATCCTCCATTGTACTGTGTGCATGAACAGTGTTGGATACACATTCGCAGAAACAGGAAGGCTCCATGTTTATTCTGTGTAAACTCTAACCCAATTGACTTTCCATTAAATGTGTACTGTGATTTCTATACATTTGGAGCACTCTAAAACAAAAAAGCTTTTATTTCCTTATCTATCTCTCACACATAGCACAGCCCACACACTACTTGTAGTCTATGCAAAGCTGATAGTGACCTTCACGGGTCTAACCACCCCTCACTGTTCGTTTTGATTAGCCTCTCCGTACTTGCAAGCATGTATCCACTGCAACCCGCCTCACCACCAAAAGGCAAACAAAGCATGTTGAATACATTCTTTCTGTCTTTTCCGTTCTCTTCACTTTGCTCTCCAGAGCTTTACTGTATGTGTTAAAGGATGATCTCTGTATGGATTCATATTATTTCCCTTTAGTCTTTTTGACCATAACAAGTGAACATGATATTAGACATTATTGCAGACTACAAGTGTTTGTTCTGTAGAAGTCCATTACAACCAGGAAAAAATTTAAATTGATAAAAAAGGACCCGAATTACCGGCAGAATTGTTTGTGTCTCCAAAAACAATTGACCCGGTGACTTAAACTAGATTAGTAATGGAGCAAACAAATAATTTTTTGTCAAAATATATTTTCTGTTTTACTTTTAAGACGTGCAAAAATGCATTGTTTTGCATATTTTATCCCAAACCTAAAAAAAAAAAGAATTATTTAATTGAAAAACAAATATTTATTAACTAAAGGTATCCTGAGGTATTAACTAAACATCTTTCTTAAACTTATTCTTGTGAGAAAACAAGTATTTTATAAAATTGTAAGCTGACTTGATAAAAACATCATTAGTATTTATATCTAATTATTTTGGGTTTAGTATTTCATAAGGATCGATGGAGATGTTGCCTGAGAAACTCAATCCTTCCTGGCCGAGAAAAGAAAACATAAGAAATTGAATTACACTCTTCAGATTCATTCGTTTCCATTTTCCACCCATCTACCACCCTTTGGACTTTCCCTCCAGTCCCAATCACTCTACTGCCCCTCCTATCTACTCACCACTGCCCTTGTCAGTCCTCCAGTCACCTGACCTTACTGCTCCCCTGCATCCCATCCCCCCTTATGCCTTGCAATACATATACCAGTTCCATTCAGTCCCTACCAGATAATCAAAGTTGCTGTGTGCACAACACAAGAAATTCGAAGGGCCTCCATTGTATTGGGGTGGTGGCCTCATTCGTTCAGTAGTCTTCACTAACCATTTTCAAACTGCATCCATGTTCTTTCTGTTCCCGTCCCTCATGTCCAACCACTCTCTCTAAACTTTCCTTGCCAGCAGTGTGTATACATTATTACTATTTACCTTGCTCCCAGATTGCTTAGGCTATTTGCTCCTCTGGATGAGCTCAGTTTGGAGACAAGGGCTTTGATGGGTGCGCAGGAAGCAGAAACCTCTCAGTGAGAAGCTAGTTAACCCAGAGGGCCCCAGCATCTGGTATTGTTTTGCTTCAACCCAACCTTTGTCTGTCTCTGCTCGTATCGCTAGCACTCAGCTCCACAAATGAGAAAAATACCAATTGTCAGCAAATATTAATTTACTTTGCCCACTCTGCATGTCTCAGAGGAAATTTGCACTAGAATAATTGACTGTGGTTTATGGGTGTCTGAGCACAGAAGCAGAACAGAGCTGTGGAGAATATATTGACTGAAGCCATGACAATAAGACCCAGACTGCAAGAAAAGAAAAGAGTTTCCGTTTTTGCTGACATCCAACGAGCACGGTGACCCCACGATATTAAAAATAACAATATTCAGAGAGGAACATTAGAAGTAGGTGGAAGTGACTCATAGACGTTGTTGGCACCAGGTAGACTCCTCTCTCTCCATTTCCTTTTTTTAAGCAAAGTAATAAAGTGCAGCAGCTGCAAATCAAATCCAATGTACTGTCACCCTTTGATGGAAGGAAGCAATTTATTTACATCCTGCATTCGGAAAAGATAATACTACTATTACATGTTTGCTTTCATTTGTCCTCTTAGGTTTGCGACTAACTACATCACTACATTAATCACTAATATAGTAGATACGCTCCATTATAATACAGTCTACTGTATTTCCAGTGGAGTATTTGTTATTGTGACGTTTCTTGTTTAGCTGAGGTCTTTGTCATTGAATGTCAAGGGGACCTTTCAAGCTCTAGGCCTGGAGAAGTACCAGTGTGCGCACTTTGAAATACAAAAATGATTGTTATTGTTATTATAGGGCCATATCTATACAAAACATGTCTGAAGTTTTTTGCTCAAAATACCAAACAGATCACTCATTGTAGCATGCCTCTTACCCCTCTATTTTCAGCCCTGTTAGAGAAGTGCTTATTCTGGGTCCGTAGCTTCAAATATAAACCAAGCTGCTGCTGGCCACGCCCCTTTCTGCATGCAAGCAGTGAGCTCTGTGAAGAGATGAGTGTCTACTCTGCCGGCAGATATACAGCTAAAAGCTGCCGCGTTTAAACGCCATTTTATGTTGCAAACCACATCAAGCATTATTTCTGAAACAGTATGGAGCTCAACCGCTTTCACTCTCGTGGGTTTACCACAAGGTGAGTACCTTTTGTGTTAGCAATGTTTGCTAATGTAAACACAGACCATATTACTTCCTTAACACATCACGCATTGTCTCTGATACAGCAACGTTTCTGATGGGCGGAACGTTGTCAGGAGTTCAACTTAGAGCTAGCCCACATTTTAGTAATGTCGTCATGACCACAGATCAGGCCAGTGGCTGCTACTATTAACTAAGAATTAGCGTTTAAAATGCTTTATGCCATTAGGCACTTCACCCAGTATCATTCTGAATAAGCTGAAGGCTATCTGATTAAGATTTTTTTTTGCAAAATCCCTTCAATGTTATAAACAAAATAATAAGACATGAATTCTAATTTAGAAAGGGACACATCAAAACATTAACACATTGGATTGTAAATATAATAGGCCTTTATATTTTGAAGATTTCAAGAGATTTGTTACATACATTTTATCCAGTAGCTTCGTACAAATTATATTCCTTTAGTGTGGTCATAACGCTTGGTAGACCTGAGAAGCCGTTGAAAACTCTTTACGGCCCATTGCATTGGGAAAAACTAAAAACAAGAAATGTTGCTGACTGTGACCTGAGTGACTTGAGGGTTTTACTGCAACAAAACAAAGACTAAACTTGTGTGTAGCATTTACAATTCTGAAAGTTTTCATAAAGGAAAAAGAAGGATGTCACTGACTCCAAGGAACAGAACAAAAAGATTCAGGGTTAAAAATACAGCGACAGAACGTAAATGTGATGCCATGACAAGAGCTGAGGAACACACGTTCTGCTCTGAGAGACCATCCATGTTTATCCATGAGGAACAGTCTCGGACATTCAGACAACACATCAGAGATGGCAGTGTGTGAATGTGAATGTGTGTGTTTTCATAAAATGAAAATGTATTTGGTCCCATGTTGACACATTTGAAAATATTCATGGCAAGTCAAGTTATTCAGGAGATGTGCAGGTCTTAGGGCTTTTCAAGAACATACATCCGCACATACACAAACGGTACCAAATTCGTACAAAACACACTATACATATCATATTATATCTGAGGGTTTCCTTGAGTTCATGCATTTATACAGACTGAGTTAGACAAATGTGTAAGATGCCTGGGGCCTTCTCATGAGTGGAGCAATAGGTCAATATCATGCATGATGACTGTGGAGTTCCATTCAGACTAGGGATGCACGATATTGGTTTTTTGAAACCGATACGATACCGATAACTTCCTGCTTCTCAAGACCGATACCGATAACCGATAATAATATATATATATATATATATATTAAATGTACCTGTAGTCTTTTCCTCGTTTTAGCCTTGGGGTCGTCTCTGGCAAACTTCTTGCCTTTTTCAAAAGCCTCGTCGATAGGAAAAAACCCCGGTGCCTTTGCAGCTGGCTTTGGATTCGCCGATAGTTTAGCAGCGCAGGCGTCTTCGTACGCTTTTAACACACCATCGTAGCGATGGCGATTTTTCAGGTGACTAATCAGGTTGGAAGTATTATAGCTCGTTGCCTTTTTCCCTCCTCGTGGAACTTCTGCATTGCAATTGTTAATACAAATAGCAAGCAAACTATCTAACTCTGAAACTTTGAAATAGTCCCATACTAACGACGACATGTTTGTTTACTTTCCTGGCTTCACGGCTGCACACCATTTACGTCACAGCCAGGCATGAGTTAGGGAGCGCTGGATTTGTGAAAAACTCACCTCTTCCTAAACCACTAATACCACAGTACTGGCAAAACGGGAGGAGCCGAGTGAAAAACAAGCTCCCCTCATCCCAATCCACCCACACCGCAGTATTCTTTTCTTTTTTTTTACCCAAAAAATATATTGTATATTATCGGGGCTATTAATACTTTTATCGGGTTTACCGGGATGATGTCATAATTCCTAATATCGGGCCGATAATTATCGGGCCGATAACTATCGTGCACCACTAATTCAGACCAAATCCAACCTTTCAGCTTTCACACTTTTCTCTTGTCTGTCTGTGGTCCCAGTAGGGATTTGCAATTCAGTGGACATGGACGTAGGATTTTGATTGTGAATCTTTTTTTTTTGCTTCTTGTGAAATCCATTTGGGATATTGACATGAATATGAGTTTCTGTGGACTGTTTTATACATTATTCATTATTTACGCAACTGCTCCTCCATTCAAATGTTTGGTGTCATGTATTTAATGACGACCTGTATTATATTTAGGAATTACTAGAAGTCGGAAATGGGATGCAATGATGCATTACCAAAACAATGATACCTTACCATGATCTCTTCCTTAACACTGACCAAATACATAAATCGCCTTAATCTTAATCTTAACCGTAATCAAACTTAAACTTTTTGTTATTGATCCATTGTATCTTTTTTTTTTCGTAATTCAAATTTGTATTGGATTTTAAGCACAAACATCCAACATCATATACAGACTCAGAGAAAAAACAAAAAGTACCAAAGAAATAATAAAAATAAAAATAAAAACAGGCATTGACAAGTAACATCAACATCAAAGTAAAACATCCAGTCATAGCAGCGCACATTAGTGCATGATATTGTGAGTGTCCCACATCTACTTATTAGTGTCTTCCCACGGTTCCACCTTCCGCAGACATGTAACTATCCCATTGTTCATTAGCCATTCCACTTTGAACATTCAACCTTCCCAGCATCTTTTCACATGCAGCAGTCTCCATCATTTGAACCCTCCACCTATTCAGTGTAGGAGTTTGGGGATCCTTGTTCCAACATCTTAAAATTATCCACACACAAGTTATTAGGCCAGTCTTTAACACTCGAAATGCACATCTATTCAGATGCGGAGTCACCGTCCTGTCTCCAAGGAGACGCAGTCTTGGCAAAGTGGAAATATCACATTTCAACCATTTTCCTATAGAGTCCAGAACACTCCTCCACAAGGGACAAACCTTCGAACATTCCCAAAATGCATGCATATACAGTACGTGCCACGTTCTTCCCCACATTTCCAACATAAATCATCCTTAATCAGGCCCATTCTGTGTAGTCTTGACGGAGTATAATAATATCTTTGAATTATTTTATACTGAATGAATTTGCCTCTAGCTTCCCTTATGTATTTTTTTAGATATAATTTCCTCCCATGTTTTTGCGTCAATTGTAAGTGACAGGTCCTTTTCCCATACACTTTAGAGATTTCCACAGCCATTGTCATTTATCCAGGAAAACATCCGTACCACCTAGATGCTCTTTGAAGCATTGTTGGCAGTTATAGGTAACACTCTATTGTATTCTCATCCCTATTAATGAAACTCCTCCCCCCATACAATGTCTAATCTGTACATATTTATAAAAGTGGCCTAGTCCCTCCAAATTAAACTTTTCCTTCAGTCTGTCATAAGAAATACAAATGTTCGCTTCAAATAAATCATCCAATATCCTGATACCTTTTTTAAGCCATTGTGCCCAGTAAATGGGCTGATTATCATTATTCCTTGTTGGTTGTAACCTGTGCGAGAGCTTCAATAGGTTTAAAAGGGGAGGTTAGCTCCTGTTCAATCAGGACCCAGTCCAGTATTTAAACCCTTACAATATTTCACAAGCTTTGACATTTCAAAAGAAATACGATAATACTTTATGATGGGCAATGATAATCCTCCTCTATGTTTTGGCTGACATAAATTGTCCATATTAATTCTAGTTTTTCTCCCATCCCAGATAAAATGCTTTACCATTTTGTCATATTTAAGTAGTAATTGTGCTACAGCCATTGATGTTCCACGATACTATATTAATGTGGCCACCAACCATTGTTTTTGAGGGGTGTATACTGTACACTGTACAGTATACTGTATTTGCAACCTTTGGATTTAAAGACTGTGTGTACCTTTCACTAATTCAATGCAACACATTAACGCCATGTTCCTGACATCATAAAAATAAAAACAATACATATATACGTATCTAAGAACAGATACATCTTCTAAATTAAATGATAAGGACATTAACCCC